>NW_025767533.1:0-469893 GCF_003918875.1 Haliotis rubra
TTTAATATTTTCTTGTCGCGGTCAGAATATGCATACTATTGAACGGCAACTGCAGATGTGTTTAAATAAAATAAATAAATGGTGTCTTGAAAACGGCTTTAAATTTTCTTAGTCAAAACTAATTGTCTACACTTTTGTAGAACATATAAGCCTCATAACTATCTTTAAATGACACTCATCAAAGTTGTTAAAGAGGCCAAGTTCTTGGGTCTAATTTTCGACTCCCATTTAACTTTTTTGCCGAATGAAATCCCTTAAAGCCAAATGCCTGAAGGCACTCGAGTTGCTGAAAGTTGTTTCCAACTCCAAGTGGGGAGGGGATCAAACCACCCTCTTCCACATATATCGATCATTGGTCCGCTTGAAACTTGATTATGGCTCTATCGTATATGGTGGAGCTTGCAAAAGCAATGTAAAACTACTTGATTCTGTCCACCACCAAGGTCTAACACTTTGTCTTAGGTCCTTTAGAACCTCTCCTGTTGACAGTCTCTACGTTGAGGCCGATGAGCCATCTCTTGTCCTTGCAGTTTATAACACAACTTTATTCTAACGAGTCTAACCCTGCACTTAATTCTGTCTTTAATCCTCTTCATGAGGATTTGTACAACAAAAGCCTTCTCTTGTTCTGCTCTTGGTTTCAGAATTAAACCATTCATTTGTGCTCCCGGCATTGAGCTGGAAAATATATCTCCTTCCCGTCTTCTTTCTTCTCCTCCTTTGCAACTGGTCAGGCCTGAAGTTGACCTAACTCTGACAAAGTTTAAGAAATCTGAAACGAATGAATTACAATATAAACAAGAATATAATCAATTTAAACTGAAATATTACATACAAATCCTTATTTACAGATGGGTCCAAGGATGGTGGCGCGGTGGCATGTGCTACTGTCATTGGATCCAGAACAATATCTTCTCGATTTTCACAGCAGAAACTAACGACATATTAACAGCTCTTGAATATATAAATAAACAACGTAAATATAAACATACATAATCTTTTCCGATTCTCTTTCTTGTCTTCAGGCTGTTAAAAATCTTTCTTGTAAACATCCACTTTTATTAGAAATTATTGAATTGTATAATGAGCTTGCTACTGGCCAATGCGACATCGTCTTTTTGTTGGTTACCAAGCCACGTTGGCATTTCTGGGGATACAATGATCTTGCTGCTAAGGCAGCACTCAACAAATCTGTGACACCACTTCTTATCCCATACTCTGATTACAAAGCTAGCATTAGAACCTACATCCGTGATCTGATGCAAAAGAAGTGAGACACCCAAGTAAGGTATAAATAAATTACATGAAATATAACCCTACACTGGTTACACTTACCTGGGTTGTCAGTCCAGATTTGAAGAGGTCATTATACGACGATGTCGTATTGGCCACACAAGATATACTCATGCATACCTATTGAAAGGTGAGGATCCTCCGTGTTGTATCCTTTGTGATGAGAGAACCACGGTTGAATTCTCCATCATAAGGGATAAATATTTCAATGACAAAACAGTAAAGGACCGTTTTAATAAGTTAATTATTATTTAATCATTGATTTTTCAAAAGAGATAGATTTGTTAAATGAATTTTGATTAATATATTTTGTAAATAGATAAAGTTTATAATTGGTTGTTCAGATTATCAACTTAGATTGTTAGTGGCTATGTCCTCAAAGGGGGCTGAAGTAGCGTAAATTATTGTCCTCCTGAGAGGGTACGTAAGTCCCTAAAACTTTCCAAGTTAAAATTGCTCAACCATACTTTTTAATCGTAGTATATTTTTGATTTTAAATTTCGGTTTTAATCTTCAAAATGTTTTCACTTTTTATTGTATAAATTGTTTTCGTCACGATATGGCTTTGATATTGCCGATGTGACATTAAATATAACTTACTCACTCACTCACTAACTATCAAGATTTCGACCGGTTTACTACTGTTGTCCTTTTTAACACTACTCATGTATTCTCGAAATGAGACTCTGTGTGTTCCGAGGGTGTTTTGGTTTTTAAATTTAAATTAGTCATTTCACACCGCGGATTACACATGTTCTTTTAGCTCTGATATCTATTTATGCTTGGAACACTTCAACTAAGTGTTTTAATGTTTAATTCGACACTTCAAATTCACACATTTTATGTGTCAATCATTTTACCTGATGGACAGATGGGCTAATCCATTATGGTGTGTTTAGATTTGTGCAAGTAATGCTTCAGGATTAAATTATTAGTGAATGGAGGTCATATTTGTTAGTTGCATAGATGTAATTGCTGTAAATAGAGCAAATGTTAGAGATTATTAAATTCTGCTTTGTCAAATTCTAGATTAGTTTAACGTTTCTCGGAGATTAAGAAATTTTCAATAGTTGGCATGATGCAGAAAGCTAGTTGATTAATAAAGTGTTTGCACTATCTTGGTTGGTTGGTTGGTTGGTTTGTTGTTTAACGCCACACTCAGCAATACTCCAACTATATGGACGGCTTGTAAATAATCGTATCTGGTCAGATAATTTAGTGATCGACAGCATGAACATCGATCTACGTGACTGAGTAAATGAGTTAAGATTTCAAGTCACATTAGGAATCTTTTCAGCCACATCGTGACTAAAAATAGTTATAAATTCACGAGAAATACATATAATTTATAAAACCCTGTCAACGAAGGACAGTAAAATTACTAGATTTTTTTAAAACTAGATCAAAGAAAATAATATCATATACTAACAATTAACGATACGAGAGATTGCTAGCACCATACTAGGGACCGTGAGGACTTACAACACTTCTGCTTTCTGCACGGTTCCCTACCTGAATTTAAACCATCCCTTCAGCTGCGAGCGATTGTTAGTAATGTTCGATCTACGTAATATGTGATGTGATTGCACGGTTCAACCAAATCACCCGATCCCATAGTCGACAAGCACGGGTTGCTGAAGACCAATCCCGGATCTTCACGGGTCTTTTTACCCATTCTGCCACCCGAACCTATGTACATATGTGTCTGTATAACAATCTAGATACTTAATGCAACACAGTATATTTTAGTTTAATGTATAATCACGCAGGTGTATTTTTGGTTTTTCACCTGAGTCCATACCGACCATCAACTACGTTGTGTTTGATTTTGCCATTCGTTTTTGCCTGGAAAAGATTAAATCACCTTGCCACGACTGAGTGCCGCCAATCGAAACATCGCCATAGACCGCCTTGAAGCTGGGGACTCGCAGCCTGCAGTTGCCCGATATTTCATCGGAGGATCATATCTCGCCTTTGGGATTGCTTCCCTTCAGACCAATTCCCCCCAAGATCGCCCGAAAAGCGGCCGTCCAAGAGTTACCTCCCAAGCCCAGTACCGTTACATCCGGGTTGCTCACTTGCGTCATCGTCTTGCCATAGAGACTGCACAACGCATCCCTGGGTGGGGAAAAAATTTCTAACCAAACTGTCAGGAATCTACTGTGTGAAGCTGGGTTCGACAAAGAATGCCAGTTGTCGTCCCTGTTTTGAAAGACTTCCATCGACACAATCGCTTGAGGTGGTGCTGTAGAACTATAAAAAAACTGGAGGCGAGTCTGGTTCAGTGATGCATCACGATCTCCTCTTCAGCAGCCAGATGGAAGACAGCGTATTTACCGTCAGAGAAATGAACTGTTTGCCCCTAATTGCATTCGGCAAGTCGACATCCAGCACACAAAGATCTGATTTAGCGGTGATTCACGGAAATTGACAGCAAATCGGTACGGCAACGAAGTTCTTGCCGGCCACATGCTTCCGATTATATGGACCAACAGAGGGAGTTGTTCCAGCATGACAGCGCTACTTCACATACAGCACGCGTCACGGTCCGCTTCCTTGCCAATTCTAACGTCAATGGCTTGCCATGGCATTCCTGATCAAAAGATCTAATCCCGATAGAACACCTATGAGATGAACTCGATCAACGTCAAAACACGCCTCGGACACTTACACAACTGTCCATCGCATTGCAGGAAGAGTGGGAAAGAAATCCGCAAGAGCGACTGATCCAGTCAGTGTCAGTCAGTGCCAAGCAGTAATTGCCGTCAATGGTAGCCACACAAGGTGCTGACTTTCACGCCATCTTATGGATTCAACTAAACAGAAACACAAAAACAAAGGCTGCTGTTGTGTTGGTGAACTCTTTGTCTATAGACGTGTGGATTTCCACCTTTGTAACATTGAAATCACTTGAAATAATTGCTCTTAACCTAACGCAATAACTTCTTAAAATGGCTTATGCGTTTCTTTTTAGAAGAGTACATGTCATTGAGCAAGGGGATATATTAACCCTTTAGAATGATTTGTGTTATACAAGAAATTACAGACAAGAAATAGTATTCCACTGTGATAAAAGTTAACGTCGATATATACTGGACATAATTAGTTAGGGATATATGTAAATTTGAAATTCTGACTAATGATGTATTTATTCATTGACACATTGATAAAATATCAATCATAAATATACCAATATCCCTAACTTATTTTGTCCAGTATATTTCCATTCATAAGGGGCGTGAGCACTTTGCCGGGTACTTGTTCATGAATAAGACCTCCATTTATCGGATGCTGTTCGTACACATGAACCATTCATTTGATTGTTCATGTGTGCTTGTAGGCACATCTAAATAAAGATTCATGTAGTATCAATACGTGTGTTGGGTGAAGAAATAATGTTAAACCAATAGGGACAGTTATGTCCATTATTCTTTGAAGTGTTTTTATTATCATTATTGATTCACTGCCCTAGGGAAATTATTTCTATTTAAAAACAACAAAATTGTACTTATTTTGATCATCTTCTACATGCCTAATACATTACACGCGTATTAAATCAGTATGTCTGCGTGGTGTAAGCCGTTTAACCCCTTCATAACGGTAGTTATTCAAATAAACTCCGATCGGGCTAAAGCCTCGCCGCGTGTATTTAGATAACTACCTTGTAAGGGTGATTAACTTATACATACCTCCAAGTCTTTCTTTCCTTTCAGTGTAAATGTGCAGGCGTATACAACTTACAGGGTCATCACGTTACTCAGTGGCATGTACGTTTTGGAAGCGGGGCCGGTGCACAAAATACAGGTAGAAACTTCATTTCTTGATACGAATGGTTATGATTAATAATGTCCTTTTCTAAATACGTACATGACCAAATCATAGATGAAGCAGGTACTACGTCAGAATATTAACGTAAATGATACAAACACCGTTGCGAAGTTGCACATTCATAGGTTGACAATATCCTGTGCATGTATCTAAATAGGCTCCGTTTTTGTTCTACCAGGCGTCAGGCAGTCACAAATTACAGATGCAAAACAGGGTACAGAACAACAGATAACACTGGCTGCCCACATCATAAGCGAAGTGTGCTACTTGGATGGACCAACGTATGGTCTCATAACTAATGTTACCTTTATACTGTTTATTGTAAGATCCAAAATTTTGAACAAGTAAAATGTTTTGAAATTGCTTTTTCTAATTCCAGCTAGTCTCATATAACCATATATAAGCTACGGGGCAAAAAGAAAGTTATCACCGACTTCGCAAAAAGTAGAAACAAAGACGTATGTGAGATTTATGATAGTTATTGTACAAACAAAATTCATTTTCCAATAATTTGACTGAACATTCATTGTAATGATGGTCGTTGTAATTTGCTGCAATACATTAAGAAAGAGTGAAAAAAGGAAAAATTACACACAGATTATTCAAAAAGTGCATAATCGCGATAGGAGTCAGGGGACACGTCATCAGTAGCGAGTGTGACCATCCTGGGCATCCACAGACGCCAACACAAGTCTCCTCGTTGATGTTGTCAGTCGGCGGGTGACATCAGCAGGATTCCTGTTATGTAAGTCTATTTGTAAGAGAGTCTGGTCAAGTTCATGTCGGTTCGCTGGAGGTGGTACACGCTGTCTCAGCTGACGAACAAGATGATCCCAGAGATGTTCAATAGGGTTCACGGATGAACTTCTTGAACGCAGTTGCTCTCTTCTACGCTGCCATCGTTCCTGAACCGATAGAACCGACTTTCATCTGTAAAGAGCGCTCTCTTCTAGTCACTTTCTCGCGACGTACAATTTGTGCCAGTTGCAGTCTGCGTTGATAGTGTAGACGGATCAAGGCCATACGATGGAAGAGGCCATACCAATTCGTCGAAGGACTCTTCGTCTGCTGATGGTGTGTCCTAGTACTGTCGCCGCCGTCACGAATCTGTTCCGCGGATGGATGTAGCTGTCTTCGGCAGGTGTCGTGACTCTTGGTCTTCCCGATCTTAGGCAGTCTTGGGTCTGACCTGTTTGCTGGTAGCTGTTTATCAATTTACTGATGGTAAGGCCTGACTGCTGTTGAAGGTTTTTGTCACCTCACTTTGTGAAGCCCACGTGTTGCCATACCGTTCGTCCTGTCTCGTTGTGTTTGCGTAAGTCTTGGCATATTCGTGGTGGTGGTTTTGTTACTGCATGTTTGCTCTGTCCAACATCGGTATTTATACCACCATCGTACACGAGCATTTGGATCAATGTCCAAAAATTACATTTTTCAAGCTTTGAAAAATGAATAGTATTCATAGCTGCGAAGTTTTCGGGACCATGTTGCGTTTTGGTGACTGCTTTCTGCTTGGGTTCATACCTGTACACGCGTAAATCTCAGATTTCATATGGTGATAAATTAACATGTTCAAACGCACATACTGTAACAATGAAACTACAATTACATATTGCAGCTGTATGTAACAATGAGATCAACCCCTACACTTGCAACATCGACTACAGGACATCTCACATCGTCTACAGTAAAGGCAGGACACAGTACAAGAGTGGTGGCAGCTGTACCTCCCCTGGGATCTGTGCCAACTGTAATGCAGGTTTTTACCCCAGCAGTGAACGCTGCAGAAGTACATGTATATCGGTTTAGTCGATTCATTCATACTGGGGACGCTGTTGGTCAAGTCGACTCATGCGCAGCGCACGCACACGGATCAGTATCCTGTCAGCACCATATTCATGGTTTTACCAACGTGGTAAACGCCACTATGGGCTTTTTTCCCACATTCAGCTGGCACGCCGTTACAACGTCGAGCCTACTCACTCACTGACACTGGCTCTTGCGATCACTTCTAGTTTCTGGTACATCTGGTTCCAAGCTCGAAATTCACGTTGCTCATGTCGTATGATTCCTTTGACAGTGTGCAGCGCAATCGGTAACTGTGACCTGGAGACATGCACCAGCAGCAGCAACCAGGTGTGTAGTCGCTGTGAGGGGGTCGTGCTGGACCAGGCAGGACACAGGGCATATGTGGCGTCTTCTAATAGGAGATCTTGCATACGTGAGTTGCAATCGATGAATAACGAGTCAACAATATGTCCAATGTATTACCAGTTGGTAAACACATTTTAGATCGACTGGTAATATTTTTAACTTCATCAAAAATCTTAAATATTACATCTCGAGGTTATATTTGAATGTATATATTAAGAATCATACTATGGGGGAGTTCTTCATTTCGACAGTCCTGAATAACTAAGCTGGTTTAACCTGTATATGCTTATCTGAACATTCTGCCAATTCTACATTTGTGTCAACAGAAGCGTGTTCGTGGCGGAGTGACAGCACCCGGTGTTATCCCGGGACCTGCAGGAACGAGTACGCCAGAAACTGTGCCTGCTCCAGCGGCTTCACAGGGAAACATTGTCAGACACGTGAGTGAACACCCCAACTTTGTGTGTGAATGGCGTATGTTGCCAGTGGCCCAAGGCATGCTTACCTTCACAGAAGACCTGATCTTATCATTGGTTTTCAATGATTCATTCATATACTTTTCAGTGTTGTTTTGTTTCTGGATTGTTTGCATCAGTCTCAATGGATATTCAACACTGGTCATTTACTGCCACTGACATAATATATTCAAGCACTTCAAATGATTGTACCTCTTCATTTGTCGAAATCAAATGGACACCATATGCATATACGCTTTTGAACTGGAAATATCACCGAAATCGTAAATATTTTGCACTGACGTTTATCGTATTGTTCGTATATATGTACGTGTATGTTACAGTTGTAACGAAGTCCACAATAAACTACAACTTCCTAAGACTGACCACCAGCAACGGCGACATGACAGAGGCACGTCCCGACATCAACAGTGGTCCATCTCAGTCCACCAGCTCGTCAAACATCAACTCTCCATCCAGAATGTACTACAAGTTTACGGCAGAATACAAAATGGTACCTCCATCCAGACTAGCCTTCATTGAAGACTTCCGTGTTGGAATTGTCATTGGTTCTGCTACATTCAAACTAAAGAGAGGTATGCCAGAAGGGCACAAAGTGAATATGCCCAATATAGCGTTTCACCTCAGAACTTATTAATGCTTTCAAAGATCGAACGGATTTTCTAACGCAGTAGGTGTAATAATATAGTAAACTTCAAATGACTTTGCAACGGTATGTACTATCCCGCTGTGGTAAATCTATAAATACAGTATGAAGTAGAATCGACGGAACAATTCCGACTCTACCAAGAGCATGCATGGTTTTTTAATCACCATCAAACAGTTATAATCCCATGTGTTTGCAAGAACTATTGAACTCGTGCTTCTTGTTTTGCTGCTGCTGCTGAGATCATCACTCTGAACAGCATAATTCACTCACCTGACTGTGTTGTTGTACCAAGATGCAGGTGTTGTCTCCACTAAGGTCTATAACTGTGGTGGAGCCAGCCGAAGCAGCCCGGATACAGACCTGTACACCTGTGAAGGAAACCCATCAGGGGCGTCTGTACTTCCTCTACCCTTCCAACACAGAGATGTGTGAGTGCTGGGCAGATGAATATGGTTGAAATATGTGTTCTGTAAAATGAAGGGGTACAGCTCAGACTATGTTTGACACGATGGACATTTGATTGTTACTGTTTCGTAGGGTTTTCTCACCGTTACTTTCGAGTACATTTATGGTAATACGTTAGTTAACTTTTGTTTTATATTCGTTTCCGTGGTATGGTGATACTGCCTTTTTGATAATGTTACGATGGACATTCATTTGTAAACGTGTAACAAAAGCTTCTAAATATAGGAGTTCTGTTCGTGTTAACACTCGTCAAATCACAGAAATAACTTCAAAACGTAATCACTGAGGTTTAAGTGCCCATATGTTGGGAACCTTGTGAAATAGACACTGTTGACTTTACATCACAAATGCACAGTATACTAACGAACCGTTTAATTGGTTACTTTTGATTACATTTCCCGCGAAATATAGTGCTACTGCGTATCATTGCTTATAATGTTCATCATAACTATGATTTGCAAAATATTTTCATATTAATAATATTTTCAGTATGGAATTCACTTATTCAACAAGTAATGGAGGGTATGTGAAGGTCTGGAACAAGGAGAGTAACACACTAGCGACCTACTACTACAACGGTGCTACACAGACCCACACCTTTACTGTGTCCATAGACCTGGTGGATCCCTATCACTGTATTGGTACTACTGCCTGTGTTGGCAGCATGCTGAATGTTCCCGATGTTATCAAGACTGTAAGTATATGACCACAGTTATATTTCACACCCTGATGTTGATGGTTTACAGTGCGAATGATTCCATGACTTGTTTCAGTCAACAGTGAACCTCCGCTGGAGTGGCTGGTCAGATGCTGACGCAGGAGTCGACCACTTTGTGAGGGACGTGTATGAACTCCACGCTGTTGGGGATGTCCTCAAAGATAAACGTCGTCTTAAAACTCCAACATTGACAAGCTCAACTGTGAGGGATTCATTGCTGTAGTTCAAATATTTCATTAGCTTAATTTATGATTGATTAGATGCTTGAAAAAAGTAAATGTTAAGTTATACATGCTTACATGTGGTCGTGTGATAGTGCATGCGTGGGCGTGCATTTCTTTTACAAATCCTGGTGATAATAAGTAGAAGAAAAAGTCTGCCACTTGATTCATCGTTTCAAAGATCTTGAAATGTGAATTGTCTTGGTGTGTGGTCACGTGTTCACTTTACAGACATATGTTTTGTTTTCATATGTACATGTTTCAGACGACCAACAGCTACACACTGACTGAGGTAGGCGTGTACTCGGTTGTCCTAACTGCCTATGACAGGGGAGTTAATCACAGAAGTACAAGAAGAATCCTGATATATGATGGTACTTCATCTGTAACAACACAAGCAAATACATCTCTCCGTGTGACAACAGCATCATCAGCAACATCAGAGTGGCAAACTACGTCACCATCAGTGACAGTAGACTGGACCAACAGATACATCAACACAGTCCACCACAACAACAAGTGGCTCCTGGGCGTAGCTTCTCTGGGTGACATCGGCTCGGGCTATGATGATAACGATGGAAGCAGAGATACAGGTGATGTCAGAAATCCTCAAGGTATGTGGTGTACTCGAATTCAAGACATACTAGTTAGCCTTTGGTTCCCTTAGATAAATGGTGAAAATCATAATTTTACAGAGAATCAGGCGGCATGATTCATAGTAAATGTAGATTGTCACCTTATTGAAACGCACGTTTCCATATGACAGGGATGTAGGGTAGCCTTGCGGATTAAGCGTTCGCTCCTCATGCCAAAGACCCAGGTTCGAATGCCCACATCTGTACAGTGTGAGAAGCCTATTTTGGTGCCCCTGCGGTGCTATTGCTGAAATATTGCTAACACAGTGGAAAACTAAACTCACTCCTCCACTCAATACGAAAATGTTAGTGGGAAACTCTAAACACAACCAGAGCACATGCTGTGATGTGGGATCTTCATGCTGTGAAGTCGACCACCAAGGAGCGTCGTCCATTACCAGTCTACCAGCTGATAACCTGTTCACCAGTCACGGTCTGAATCAGTCACAGACCATAACACCCTCACTAGTGGGCGGGGACACTGTACGCTTCTGGGTGCGAGCCTATGACATCAGGCGAGAATTCCTTGAAGAACATGTGACAGTCCGGATCGACACATCCCCTCCGGTCATAGAAAATCAATATCAGTATGCATCGAGTGGAAGAACCTTATGATGTTATGTATGAATGCTGAAACTAGTTTCGCCATTTGTCAATGCGTATAATTCATCTGTAAGGGTCCAAACGTAACGACGTTGCAGCATGCACGATCTTATCCTGAAGGTTTTAACGTTGTGTAAAGCGACTATGTACTAAGTAGAATGATGTGTAATAATGATGTTTGAGGACATAAATCTGAAACAAACTGAAACACTTTATGCCGAATATCTCTTTCTGATTCTAGATTGGAGTTCTATGTGTACGATGGACACAGTGGCGTGGAAACGGTGGAATGGAGACTCGTACAAAAACGGCAAGATGAAGATATGATGTTATCTGTCAAATTAATTTCTACTCAAGTCTACCGTGTAAGTGACTGGTTCCGCTTGCTGTCCAGAATTTAGGTCAATGGGACAAAGACAAAAGCAACTAACACCCGTGTATGTCTACCATTATTACTCTTAGAATTTGTATTTCGAACTATTGAACCTCAATACACAGTAATAATTACAATTCTATATGAGTAAAACTCCAATGAAATGTCATCAAATTTAATATTTTGATGAACGAATGATTCCAGACTCTGGACGACTGCAACACCATGCACGATGCAAGGGATGGTAACTGTTATTGTACTCCAGCTGGTACATGTTATCATCCCCACTTCCAAGTGAAACCAGCCCTGGAAGACATGAAGGACTGACTGACTGACTGACTGAGTTTGGTTTTACGCCGCTTTTAGCAATATTCCAGCAATATCACGGCGGGAGACACCAGAAATGGGCTTCACACATTGTACCCATGTGGGGATTCGAACCCGGGTCTTCGGCGTGACGAGCCAACGCTTTAACCACTAGACTACCCCACCGCCCCACACGAAGGACGTCAAGTTGGCTGAAGGAAAGGAATACTGGTTTTAGTCAGAGTTACAAATCATGCTAAGCTCACAAGTGAACGGGAAATAAAGGTACAAGTGGCTAAATTCTTAAATGTGCTCACCTGTCATTAATTTGTGTATATAACATGACTCATGCCACAGAGTTGAACTGACAATTTCGCCACTTGTGTTTGAGTACAACCTAACCCTCAGCAAAAACAACTCTCAGTTGTAAAAAAGGGCTTATTATTGTGCTTTTGAGAAAAGGAATCATAACTAGACAGACCAGTTATATTAAGAATGTAGGAACCTTCATTGGTAAAGTCTTTAATCCCGAGGCAAGTCTGTTAAATGTGTTTATATTCAGTGTTACGGATTAGCATTTAAACTAACATGAGTATTAATAGCATCGTGATGAGGGACAGTGTTTGCTCATTAATAGCATGTGTTACATGTAAGTTTGGCTCAAACGTTATCTATTTCAAGCTTTAACGTTAAAATCCAAAATATCAAACATTTCACAAACATCAACCATAAAGGGAGTGGTCCCTCAATCTATACTCGTCCATTTGTATTAAGCCGTCGTGCACATCCCTAAACCATGTTGTCACATTCAACACAATTGTCTCAACGATAACCCTATGAGCCACAGAGTGACTGCAATGTAGGTATTATTGAGTGACATGATTCACTGACGGAAAAAGGCACCACAGAGATAGAAACTACTTTGTTCAAACCAAACTGATATTTTTCTGGTTCTGATCTTTGTACTTAAAAAACTCTATGAAGTGGGTGTTGGCCACTGTTTGCAAAAAGGTTAAACACATTTGGCAAACATATCGGTGTAGTACTGAGGTAATATGTATGTTTACGTTTGGGTTTGTTCGCTTTTGTATTGTTTGGAATAAATGCGATTTTGCCATTTGACCATTCACACAGAATGCACCCTGGCTCTGTAAACATATGCTTCAATGGAAATGATAGGTTAATGAAACTCAGCATTCACTGTGTGTTTAGATCCAAGTGTTTGGGAGTCCCCCTCATTCAGGCGTTGTCCGCGATGGTCAGTCTGGACAACCGGAAGTCGACTACCAGGACAACCTACTGCTCCACGCCCACTGGGAAGGATTCTATGATAGAGAAGATGCAATTGCCTTTTATCAGTACACGTTCGGACCAAGATGTGTACAGGGACACGAGTTTGACCTCAACAAAACCCAAAACGTTAGTCCTCCCTCATATAATTTTGACACATGAGGATATATAAAGAAAAATTCATAGTAGTTTCAGAAAAACGTTCTACCCAAGTACTCTGTACTGTAATGCCAACGCACAGGGTTTGCTTTCACATGTCTAAGCACCATTAGGGTACATAAAGGTGTAATTACTTTGGTGTTACTCTTCTGATGGCAGATGGAATCAACACGCACTACTAAAGCCACATGGACAGCGCCGTCTTGTGGAATTTTTTACATAACTGTGGTTGCTTATGATGAGGCTCAGCAGAGAAGCGATGTTGTTTGTTCAGATGATGTGGAGACGTGCAAACCATCTCCTGTCCAAAGTAAGTCAGACCGGATCTCCTTCCTCACTCTATTTCGAGGTCTCAAACAGTTCTCTTCCCAAGAGATGAGGAAGTAACAAACAAAGTGCACCGAGAACAATGGGACCTGAAATAGGGACAGACAATTATTAATTCATTGGCGTTGTCAAAAGGGACAAGATCAGGCTTGTTGGTAGAATTTGTCTTCAGGCTGTATGTAGATATATTCCAAACCTTACATCGTACTTTTTACAAGAAGATGATCCTTGCAAGTCCAAGATCCCTTCCTTACTATCGTCTGCTTTCTATGAAGTTTATCATTAGAAAAGCGTGGATGGCACGAGACTTGTCAAACATCCTGTGAAGATTTGGTATTGTCTATTAAGACACGAGGGCAGAAGACTCGAGGGTCAGTCAAATCTCCTTTCTCTAGAAGAAATGTTTTTGGCCTTTCCATTACCAATCTGGAAAATCACCTGTATCCCCGAGAAAAATTGAAACAGTGAAGTAATTGTCTTTCCACATGAGATAACAGTTTTCAGGATCAGTTTTGTATATCATATGACCCTGGCAAAGGTCTATCCAGGATATACCCTTCTTGCTTCAGTTAATTGTCGAACTGTTTAGCTTTGTTTTCTCAAATACCGGAGGTGGTCGCAAATATTCTGCTCCGTCAAAAATGGAAACATGGGCATGGCTCTGTCTCAGTGCTGTTTTAACAATTTTGTCATTAATTTATTTGTAGGATTTCTGGCAAGCATGTGGCTTTCGCACACTCAAGACGTTTGGAAATTAATTGTTACGTACAATATATTCTTAGTCGGGTTCTATACCTCCCCTTATAGCACGTCCCCATCACTAGTTTGGTTGGTTTATGTACTGGAGGAAGACTTGACTGAGCTGCGGCATTGTAGGACAGCTTTCTTCATGTCAATCTGTAACTCAGAATTTAGCGATCCTCGGACGGTTAGCCCTAAATTGGTAATTTAAGTTTGGTTCCCTTTCTAGGCCCACCACGGAGAGGCGTACATCTTTTTATTACTATCATTTTCATTTTTTACAACAATAAATAATTGTAATGATTTTGACAACAAGAATTCATAATAGAAATAATACGTCATAAATATAAAGCTATGGAGTTCTAATATCGGAGCATCTTCCTTCAGGTAGTTCATTGATCGGACGAAATCTTGTACTGGTGGTGTCGGCTACAGCGTCCGCTGTCGTTGCAGTTGCAGGCATTGTCGTTGGAGTTGTTGTCTGGAGGAGGAAACGAAGGTACTGTATTTTCCAGGAATACCTGGCACCCTCGATATGAAACCCAATTCGATTAAATTGATATCACGTTTGCATAACCTATCCAATACTGATGATGCCACTTCGCAGAATCTATTTTCAAACTCCATTCAGCTTAGTAGTGTCTGCCTGCTCAACAAATTACTTACTTAAAGGCACGTGAGTCCAACTTCATTGATGTAAGTAACCAAACAGCCACTGGTGGCCAAAGTGCTGACGTAAATCCTCCCAGGAATCATGTAGGAACCAGAAGTACCGTAAGTCCCCTTGACCCCCGGGAAGGTGGTCTATCTTTGGTTGCTAGTGGTCTATAGCTGAGTTTTAATTTCTACAAAATAATAGTCCGAGTAGGTAATATTTCTTAATATTGAATTAGTTTGTTTCATACCTAATCTGTGATGCTCAAGCAACTGTTTTACGGTGATGTAAAATTTTAACTCCTTCAACCACTACTTACTTAAATTAGTGGGTTTTTTATTACGACTCGGGCATAGTCTCAAAAAGGATATCATTTGCCAACTATCTACCGTCGTTATCATCTAAGTAAACCGGATTGAATATTATTGGTATTTTGCGAAATTAAGTTCATGCGTCAGACAATACAAAGGCAGTTTTATCATGTGCCATATAAAAGTGGGAAATGATTTGGCATTGTGTTTAACTAGTGAAAACATGTTCCTGAGCATAATACATAGTTTTGGGGAGTTATACTTTGGATTTGTTAACTGTATTTGTTAATTGAGGTTTGACAGAATGAATTGATCCGTATTTATTTATGAACTGTTTTTTTTTGTTTGAGTGACTCCTGTGATGTACATACATTGGCAATGGCGGTTATGTATTTCAGAGGCCAACCAAAGTTCTCTGACCAAACTGTGTACTACAACACAGGGCCATCTGAAAACGCTAAGCCTAAAAAGACAAAACCTGAAGACACGATGTATGACAAGCTTGATGTCAACGCACGCGATGGAGGAGCTGGTCAAGAACCATACTGTTCTATACAAACTTGTCGGTCGGACAAAACAAACATATATGAAGCTGTTGAAAATCAGATGTACCTGAACATTGGCGAACGACCGCGCGTTACCTTGAACAGTAAATCAAGTGACATATACGAAAAAATCTGAATATCACATTACATTAGTCGCACATAACTCATATGCGTAAACATTTTTAAGAAATATAGAAATCTTTTATAAAAAAACTAAACCGCCCATGCCTGTCATAGACGAGTGACGAGTTCAGGTAGTCTGACTTACTGATTGATTGATTGACTTTAGTTTTACGCCGCTTATAGCAATATTCCAACGATACCACTACAGGGGACACCAGAAATGGACTTCACACATTGTAACCATGTGGAGATTCGAACTCGGATCTTCGACGTAACGAGCAAACGCTTTAATCACTAGGCTACCTCACCGTCCCTCAGGCTTACTGACCTTGTTGATGCGTGTCATCGAATCCATATTCGGATGATCGATACTCAGTTACTCTGTTACCGTTATGTAGTTGGTGTGTAATATTGGTGGGTGCTGCGTTAAGCATGAAACATGAAACATACATTAAACAAAACAAAACACAGATGTTGATAAAACGTCGTAACCTAACGACGTGAATCTCTGTTCATTAGGTCATTCACTTGTTTATCTGGTGCAGAATTTCAAATTGTCCGAAGTGATATATTTTCATGCAGTTGGAATATGGGTTTACAACAAGCTAATATAATTAAATTTTTATTGTGTTCATTAAAATTCTGGCAATCTGTTTGGTTAACTGGGAACATTTCTTTTGATTTCATTTCTCAATGAATCTAAAAAAATAAGCCACGCCCACCGAACCGGACTACTTTCGGACCTGAGGAATGTCGGGGAATACCTTTACACAGCGAGGGAATTCCCTTGCACTCGGGTACCTTAATGAACTTTGGATAAACATTGAAGTGATACATTGTGGTAAACATAAACAAACAACTCAAAATTATCCGTGAACGTTAATAAAGTGTTTATTTAATAAAAAAGTGTTTGTCATAATACATTATTTGACTGGTTACTGTGGTTACCACGTGCAGTCAGCGAACAGTCGTCTGCAACTTGTCTTGTTTACATTCAACACGATGGCCCATTCAGGTACGGAAGTTTTGATCTGGGGAATTTTGAGTCGATTTTCGAAGATCAATCTACCGGAAACGTTGCAACTCTTAACACGGATAACATTGATTTTCGGATGATTTAGACCTGGAAGAAATTGAAAGTTTGTTAGAGATAACAGCATCAACCAGATCTACAAAAACATCGGCAAATCACGAGATGACGTGTGCAATGCAAGTCGATGATAAGCCATCCCAAACACATCGTTTCAAACGTTTATCAAGTAATGATTTACTTCGAATGGACGACTACTGACAATCAACATCCACAAAGAAACACAAAATGGGGTGTTAAAATCATTGAAACAAGTGATCTGATGAAAATTAGCGCTTATCTGCATTCGGCATCAATCCTGTTATCCTCCGGTACAAAGTATGGTACGACTTGGCCATCCATTTTGTAAGTCGTGGTCTTGAATTTCACCAGCAGCTTACGCCCACATCCTTTGAATTTGCGGTAGATGAGTAGTCAGTCATACACTGCTCATTGTCTTCGCGCCTCAGCAATCCAAGCCATGAGTGACGCTGGCTTTGAACTTCGTCACATAATGTTTATGAGCGGCCATAGGAATGAAAGTTCCGTGCGTAGTTATAGTCGCCACACAACGACTACTCAAAAACTAAGAATTAGCGAGATGCTTTCCGCCATTGTAACGCCTCGACAAGAGCATGCGCACGTTGGAACATCAGTTCATGGCATCGCAATCCCAGTCACAGCCCCTTTCCACTTGCGCAAATACTGCTGCCACTAACAATCTCAGTTCCACTAACTTCATTTCATCGGGCTTCATTTCCAATTCTCACTTTTCAAACTGTGTCTTTCAGTTCGCTGGTAATAATTCAAATGTTTGAACTAGAAACTTTGCCGTTACCGGAACGCGTCACGTTGTGTTGTTCCGCTCTGATTCGCAACCCGATGTTAGCTTGGTTGATTGACAGCTGTTTGGGGGTGCTCTATGCTGATTGGCTAATGGTTTGGTAGGCGTGTCATTTTATGTAAATGAGTCACCTGAGTCATGTCACGCCATTACCGAATTCTTACACCGAAAATGTTAATCGGTGGTAACAAAGATATCTGTTTCGATGAATTTGATTGTGTTTAAATAAAATATTGTTGAAAGCCTATAGTATTTGTTGTTGAATTTAATTATAAGGATTGACTGTGTATTTCTTTCGTTGCATTGAGGTATGAAACTAAAAACCAATGTGCAAACTTTTTGTAGAATCCGCTACGCGGATTCATACAGTTGCACATTAGTTTAATTCATACTCTATCAAACATACACAGTCAATCCTTAAATAACTAGATTAATTTGATACAATGTTTATAGTATTATTGCAGCGCGATATTCATGCCTACTTTTGTATTAACATATTCGCGTCACAGGTGTAACCTTCCTTGAATTCGTAGAAACACTACCTGGTATATATTCATCTGTGGTTTACACATGACATAGTTAGCCTTTCACTTTCCTTTCTTTGTTACAATGTCACCATGGACCACCAGTCATTTCTTTGTTATCACATTTATCGGCATCACAACATGCATCACTGTAGCTTACTGGATAGCTTGTTTTTATGTCTTGTTTTATAACAACACCTACGGTATTATTGTTAATGATGTATAATTGTCAGAAGTGTTTATAACCCAATGGGCATCTATTTCCTCGACGTCATGGCTTGATTTACGTGTCAAAAGAATTCTCTTTTTTAAATTGGAGAGATAAAACGTTATCACGCATAATTTTAGTTTACATTTGTTTGAAAATGTTCTGCAGGTTTGATAAGTATATATCTAAGGACATTTCACATAATAATGTGCCCATCCAGACGTTTGTAGAATGTCTGTATACTATGCAATCAATCAATCTACTGTTGGAGACAACAACCATGATACATACTGTGTGATATATTATATATACACTCACTGTGCCACTGTTAATTGGTTTTATTTGGTGTTCTTTTGGAGCTATTAAACTGTTCTGCGCTTTACTTGTATTCTGCGTATTAAAGACTTGATCCTTTGTCGTGAAGGTTTATATATAAGCCTCGGTCGAGATGGAACAGAGGGTCTCACAACTGGTCTGTCTTGGGTGAGGGTCGGTACTCGGATTCACTACTATCACTATGTGCTCACACTATTATTCCTGTACACAGATCAAGTAAGTATATACACGAAACGCAGTCGGTTTAGACCTATCTTTCCCGACCGAGGAAGTCATCGATCTAACCCACTCAGCCACTGATTTCTACAAGCTGACAAGTCTGACAACTGGTAGTCTGGGTCACGTGGTTTGTCTACCCCACTGACAGGTGAACGGCTCCCATGATCCAAGCTAAGAATACACAATGCCTTTGGTTCTGATATTTAGTTTGCCTCACTCAGAGACTGAGAGGTGGGAATCATCCCCAGATGTAGGGGATGTAAGGGATGTAACTCTACTAGTCATAGCACAGCGTCCCCCTGTCCTGAGGATCTACGGTAGGGTTCACATCAGACGTCTCGTGAAAACTTCAGTACTACACAGCATCTCTAGATAAACACAACAGACTGTAAATGTTTAATCAATGAATGCACTCGCAGAAGGAGATGCAAACTTGGAGCACTGTGTGATTTTAGCGATGTATGGGGAAGCAGATGAGTCGCTGGGCTCTGTATTGCACAATCGAGCAGGTAGGTTAACGATCAGAGAGACGCATCTTATGTGTCTGGCGACTTGAAAGCTATCCACGTTTTTATTCAATAACAGTTTTAGGGAAGCAAACGGTACGCTCATTCACGTCGTGCACCACGTGGACCTCTCATCCATATCTCTGCCTTGACAGAATCAATGGTAATGCACAGAAGGCAACATAATGGGGTGGAATTCGGTGGTGCAAATATCTTGCATTTTACTGCATTAATAAATAGCTATGTTTCCTCATTCGTTATATATTTAGTTACTATTGTGCATTCTGTTGTGTTGCCATGCGAATAGTACATTAAATATCTCGCAGATAACACATGTAAACGTCGTAGCGTGCGCACCACTTTATAAACAAGAACAGATAATATTGACAAGTATGATGGTAAAATACAACACAACAAAAAAGTACATGAAAGATACCACGACTCCAATAAAGACCGGAATTTAACCATGCTTTGAGCAGGGTTTGGGAAGTACGTCGACGGGCCTTAGACGTTTGCGGTTTGACATGGTGCTCACAAGCCAGAATCAAACACAGGGAGCGTCTTGGGTTCGAACCCAGGATTATGTATGACATGCCTGCAATGAGACGCCAGGATACTAGAAGGCAGTAGGACAACATTTGGTTTACAAGAAGGTTTGTCCAACTGATGACAAATCTATACAATTAAACCCTGTCAATTAGCGGCCACATTTTATCAAGAACATCCAAATATTTCAGTGTATTTTTTAATCCATTAATTGGGATCTGATGCAGCTTGTGGCTGTAGAAGAATAAGGCTAGCTGAAAATAGTGGTGCTTGGCGGATCTATCCTCATCACTGTCACACCCAACCCATCATACAAGTACATGTGCGTTATGTCTGTGTCATCGTCTATCGTTTACCTGGAGTAGACAACAAACTTGTCATCAAGATAGTCTTAGGTTCAGTGCATATGCAATAGTAATGGTTTGGTATAAATTCCCAATTTTAGCATTTCAATATAGCATTGTAATGCAAGATTCACAACTAGATCTAAGCTGGTGCGCTTAGAAGGTAACTCATTTTGCCTACACTTTAATACACATATCAAAAGATAAGCTTAACTTTCAGCGTGTTGTTCACATGCTCCTGTGTTGATCACGTGACCATTCAAAAGGTCAAGAATGAAATTACGACGATGATTAAGTCATTAAAGCATGTACATGGATCGCACATCCGTCTACTT
Source organism: Haliotis rubra (assembly GCF_003918875.1). Classification (NCBI taxonomy): domain Eukaryota; kingdom Metazoa; phylum Mollusca; class Gastropoda; order Lepetellida; family Haliotidae; genus Haliotis; species Haliotis rubra. The sequence continues at coordinate 20,804 of NW_025767533.1, forward strand.
GAAAATAACGTATGTCGCTTCAATACACATACTGGGTGTTCAGACAGCTATACATTATATAATCAGCGAAGCATGTACATGATAAGATTAAAGTTTCGTTGTGGAACATGTTGAGCAATGTTATCAACCTCGATGGCAACTGAGTCACATTCTTTGAACTTCCTAGTTGATGGGCGCTATTAATATAACAATGACACTGACACTGACACAGCCAGTAACAACGCAAGGGGCCCAATCGTTAAGACATTACTTTAAACTTCCTTGTTAGCGACGCTTGACTATATAATACCATTATTCAGGGACACATACCACGGAGGTGAATCTCGTGTGACATCGTAAACGGCTTATTGTTGTAAAATGGTATTGACAGCGTTTGGCAAGATGTCTTCAATGGTGGCTGTGTTTGGGTAGACAATTCTCGGTTGTTCTTACAACCGAGAAGTAGAGCGTTACAGCTTGTTTGAAAACATGCAATTATATGTTGGAGCATACAGCATTGTTTATACAATTCAAGTTGTCGAACGGTCACCAATCATTTTCACCAACATCAGTACAATAACTACAAATTCTAAGTCCGACATTTTGTTTTGAATAAATGCTTCAGTAGGAGTATATTACGAAGGTGTAAGTTGCCATGTAAGTAAAATACGTGCAGATTGTAGGAATATCCGATTTGAAATTGCACTGGCTTTGTAGTAAAGTATGTTATAATGTCGTGTTGCCTGACGCAAGGAGTGACTGTCCATGCTTGTTTCTCTCCGGGAAATGGATTTCAACACCACAAGTGTAGCTGCTTATGTTATTTCCCTAAATGAATGCATATCTAAGTACAATGTACTGTAAAGACTTTAGCAGTGTTAACAGTGACGTTCATTACGTGTTTTCCTCACGCTGATGCGGCAAATCGACGGGTTAGAGTCACAGCCTTGATTTGTCCTGAATACTTTAGAACTGTGGAAAATGTGCGCAACGCGTCTCGATTTTATAGTACTTTACTATCTTAGAGTACTTACTTTTTTAGACCTTGGATATCTTCTTTGGTTAAGCTAGATTAGTGTTAAGTAACTTTCCCATGCTCATTCGCTCAAAATTCAAAATTCCGTAGCTCCGCAAAAACGCATATATTTTTATTTGTTACAACTTATCTTTCATTTTCAAAATCGTTGGTTATTTTTACTAACTGGCAGTGGTCCCACATAATCCGATTTTAATGGTTATTTTTATATTTTGATGCTCGAGCTTTCCTATAATAAGATGTGGATGGGACACTAAACACTATGGCTGGTAGGTATCCGGTATTCAGCAGATGTACCCATTTGGTCCCGATAGATGTAAAGAAAAAATGTCAGTCGTGTCAAGTTTCCTTTTCTTGGTCGTGTTGAACATGAGTGTAGTTGACACGGACGCTGAATGCGTACAGTTGTATCGCCATACTATGCTGCCTTTGTTAACCGCAGTTTCCATACGTTATATAAGACTTCCTGGTACAGAAGTCTTGCATCAACAATCTCATAGTCAGTTAGACCTGTATACAACCCAGGGTACAGCAGCCCGAGTGCCACACTGTCGTAGCAGATGCACAGAAAGCAGACAGTACTTGGATGTGTATAGAAAAACAAGAGTGATAATTTTTCAGCTAAAAAAGTAAGTCTATGTGTATTCAAGAATATTTTTCTTTATCTATGAATATATTTTTACATATTATAGATGTACGTGTAACCAATACTTTAGAATCCTATTAGAGTTTCCAATCCGAATTTTAGAAATAGTGTATCCCCATTTTCAAACTTTTATGACTCGGCTTTGTTTGAGTGAGTGAGTGAGTTTGGTTTTACGCCGCTTTTAGCAATATTCCAGCAATATCACGGCGAGGGACACCAGAAATGGGCTTCACACATTGTGCCCATGGCTTTGTTTGAACATTTGGTGCACATGTAGTTAGCAATGTGGTATAACATTAGGTGTTCATATGAATAAAATCTTGTTTTCGATCAAGACTATCGACATTATTCGTTTACGGTCGAGGAGCTTGGTTCCTACATATAACATATGCTAAAATGCATTGAGGAATTCTTGAATGCGGTTACGATAAATCGTGAATTGTCTCCTGATCGAATGTCTGCAGTTTGTGACTTTTGAAGTTTCATTTAGAAAACGAGGGTCATGTCGAACGTAGTGGTTTAACGTCGGGTTGAAGACTACTGCGTTGTTTACAGCATGCATGTGAATATGTGGCTGCTTCTTGAGTGTGTTTGTCTAGACTAACCCCATTTCATGGTGCAAACCCACTCTGTTTGACATGGGTACCCTACTCAAAAACAGTGTCTGACTATACGATCAGAGTTCATCAGGTGTTGGTTATGCACCTTGCAGAGTGATAGACAGGGTGGCAATCGTTTCCCTTATTTTTCAAGTGTCGGTCGCAACGGCATTTCACTCCCACTGCCTAAAACAAACCCCCAGGTTCTGAAAGAGATGAAACTCATTTGATAACCCAGGACTGTTCTGGTACGTACAGGATCGGTAGGGTAGCCTACTGGTTAAAGTGTTCGCTCGTCACGCCGAAAACAGGGGTTCGGTTTCCCACATGTGTAAAGCCCATTACTCATGTTCCTGGCTGTGATGTTGCGGTAATGTTGCTAACAGCGGCATAAAACCGTATTCACTCACTTCTTTACGTACAATTATCAAAAAAGGATGCGGCGTCACGCAAACTATAACAAAATTCTGAAGCCCACCATGTGATCACTGTGGTTCTTGCTTATCCCTCAGTGAACATCGACAGAAAGGAAGTATGATGTCTGTACAATACAGTATAGTGTTCTGGATCTGTTCACTTGCAACGTGGAATTTCAGCACAGGATTGGAAGCAAATGGGTAAGAAAACACTTCTGTTTTATCACTGAAGTTTCGTCAAAATATATCCATTGCCCTCTGGGCATTCATCTGGAGCATGTAAATTTGTAGGTTTCAAAGACCAAAGGCTTTTCTTGACTATTGCTAGTGAGATATACTGATGTTTAGACAGCTGCAAAATGGCGTCTCATTATCGATATTTACTCATTAAGTATTTAGCTTCATATACTGAACATCATTGAAAACGCACCACTTATAAAAGTTCAGATTATTAACAGTTCAGATAATAACAGATGGACGACTGACAAATACAACAACACAGAAAAGACGCTCATTCATTGAAATGTTCCACAGTCAGAAAGGATCAAACACACGAGGGGGCAAATCGAAAAGTCAGTATCGCGCGCATGTGACCGCCATTTGCATTGACACATGCAGTTCAACGTCTCCTCATTGAGTCAATAGCGTCCGAATAGAGTTCTTGAGAATGGCATTCCACATCTGCAGTAGTGCAGTCTCAAGTGTCCCGGATGTTTCGCATCTGTTGTCGCCGCGAATGACTTTGACCAATTTCGTCCCACAAGTGCTCCATGGGGGATACATCTGGCGACTGTGCTGGCCAATGAATAACCTGGATGTGTTGCTGGGCCAGATACTGCATGAAAATACTTGTTGTGTGTGCCCGTGTGTTGTCCTGTTGAAAAGTATGAACTAGTGCACAGGTCCTGGCAGTCGGCAGTGTTCAATCACTGGACAAGGTCAATATGGCGATCCTGATGGAGCGTCGTAACACATTGTTGCTAAGGTCATTGAACGTTACGGCCTGTCTACTCATGTCTACGACTAGCCTAACGATGGTGGAGTGGCCTAGTCCAAGTTGCCGAGCAATATCCCTGCTGCTGGTGCCAACCTGAATCATGCCTAGTGCACGTTCTCTTTCTTGAGGTGTTAACCTCGGCATCTCTGTCCTCGTTTCACAATCGTTAGTGAAGCAATGAGAATTGGTTCTCATACACCTGCTTTTAATGTCACAGTCAGTATGATTTCAGAATGAAATTAGCGCTTTTTTCATGGCGTGGCTGCATGTTGATGCATTTTGGAATTAAGAGTCATACTGTGGACAGGAATTTGTTTCTAAAGGATTTTTTCAACTGGACTTCATGTTTGTTATATTCATTGATCATTGTCATGCTGAAAATCTTGATGAAAATATGGACAATTTTAGACTGGTGCGTTTTCATTGATGCTCAGTTTATTATATACATGGAAATGGGCTGCATGATATTGTTTGAAATCATATCAAATCGAATATTTGACAATGTTGCCATGTGCCAAGATATATGTTCTTTCAAGACACGTCTTATCAGATTTCGTCCAGGGTTGTCTCAAACACGCTGTCCTTTCCTCCATGATTTCCTGTACTTATATCATTTAAAATATCTGCTTTTAACTCCAACGACTGCAATACTCTGAAACTTTTTGTGTAACTTAAGATATACTCTACACATCCGTAGTAAGGTGTTAATCAGTTTACCACTTCAGTCCTCTGTGACAATACTATGTATTTTTGAAATATGCCTCTGTATGTTCCGCGGGTGAGGTATTTAAACCAAAATGACGAGAGGACATAGTCCAGTGATAGCTGTGTATTTAAATGTCATAATTACATACCAATGAATTCCCATTTTCCTGTAGTTCTACCTACGCTTGGTAAACTTTAACTGAACATTTCAATTTAAGAATCAACACTCTGAAGTGGCCTGTTATACAAATACCCACGTCTTAATTGACATCCAGTTTCAATAGCTAGGTATAGCTTCTTGGGTCCAGCATAACATAACTGCTAGATAGTCCTTGCCTCCCGCCTCCTACTTCCCCGTTCTTGAGAACAAGACCATACTGAAAACACTTGCAAGCGTCCCATCTGATTAAGTACACAAATCCAGCCTGGGCCATTTGATTTGTCGAGTGGTTCATGTCCTCACACATCCATCATATCCCAGATGGGAGAGCAGTGGCAACACGTCCGCACAGTACAGTGCCAAAGCCAAGACTGTCTTTACTCCCAGTGACTGTAGTCACTAGGATTACAGAAGGAACACATGAGGCACCCAATCTGATTCTGATGATTCCTGAAGCATACAAGGAACCATCTCTTTCAGTTCTGGCACAAAGTCAAACGTAACTCTTACACAATCTACCTGCTTTTCCCACTGATTAGTGGATAACAGAATACATTTCCTGTTCAGGAACCCCATCGAATATAACACCTTTCATGCTTGTGTCGTCTTACAAAGCCATAACATGGGTTCAATATGTTCATAAGCAAAGATTTGGATCACATAAAGACATTTGGATCGCTGTTAACAAGACGTACAATGCCATAAACGTAAGTACCATTCGGCGGCGACTGACATCACCACCAAGGTGTGGTGATACAGCATTCGTTGATGAGAACAGCCTCTCGTCTATTCTTATTGTATATTAGGCATTATATGTTCTCAAATGAAACTTGCATGATAACAACGAGATACCGATGTTTCGATCGAAGGTCTGCATAAACACCTGAGATTACAGCTTCTAATCGCCTAAGCTACACCTGCCCGCCGCTGAAACCCACTACTTGCTAATGCCTTAGGAAAAATATGGCATTATTTATGCTGATGTGATTTAACAAACCAATAGTACAACTTTTTTCAGTAACAAATGTATGTTTAGTTGTTTAGTTATGCAATCTGTGTATGAGGAACCACATTTATACCCGTGTGAACACTGCAACACTATCGTGGTACTGACTTGTATTTCACCCTGACGTGTGTCAGCATGCATGACTAGTTTCAGGTCCAGTGGATTTGACAATCTAGGGAGAGAGATATATGGAGTAACATTTCATGACTGTATTCATGTTGGCTGAGCAAACACTTCCGCCTTGAAATCACTTTTTGTGCTGTTTATTCTTGAGGTGAACAAATGATACTGCGACACTACGATTGTCATGAGAAGTGTCGTTAGATAAACATAATATCTTATTTAGGGATTAGGGATTTAGAAAAAATGTAACAGTGACATAACACCCATTCAAATACATATTCGAGCATGAAAATAATGCCCAAAACATCCAAACTAAATGTAGTTGTAGATATAAACAAACTAACAAGACACAATGACAGAAAAAAACACATGCATCCATGTGAATGTATGGATATTTGAATGGATCATTAAGAAACAAGGTTTGTGAATTATCGGCAACAGCAGCATAACTCCTGTTGTCCAAATATCCTGTACATTTCCACAATAAAATAGTTTTCGTTTGTTCCTTGCTGTTGAAGAGGATTGCATTCGGAATTTGTCCCAGTTACCTCACGTAACGACATCATATGCTACAAGAGAAAACAGACAGTTTTGATTAGTCATCAAAGTTAATTTGGTAAAGCTGTAAAAAGTACACTAAAATTTTAAGCTGAATCCTGCAGCTGAGAAGAGTTGAAACATGTCCCGAAATGAAGTACAAGCGGATGAGGTCGGTATGGATTACTGTTGGGCGTCATTTGTTCTTCTGCGATCGCGACCATGCTGAATGCGGTAATGTTACAGTGAATATGTAAAACCCTTTGGACCCTTTAATTGACTTTTTGATCTCAGCTTGGTATTGATGAATTGTTGCCCTCAAATGAGTCAATCTTAAACTCTCTTATGATCAGTAAGAAGGAATTTTTCATAATAATTTGTGCGTACGTGCGTGTTTGTGTTCGTGATAACAGTACTAGTTGTTCAAGCCACAACGTATGAAGTAATATGTTCGCTATCGATTGTTCATAGTGATAACTCATGCCAAGAGCGGGTTAACTCACAAAGGAGGTTTGCAGATTTTGATACTTTTTTAAAAGAAATTGACAAATTAAAAAGCGGAGGGTGAAATAGAACCCCCATATGATAAAATTCCGAGATTGAGCTAACAAAGATAAAAATGGGTCCTCGCAATCACGATTACAGCAATGAGACAGGCGTTCATTAATCCTGCTTCCAAATTATTCGGCTTTACTGTTCGCTCAACCAGTTGAGTATTTGATGTTCGTTTTGGGGGGTTCTTCCTACTTGTCATATATTGCTAAAGGTGCACATTTATCTGAGCATAGTGAATTATACGTATTGAGACACAAGTAATAGGCGAATAACATTCACATTCACAGTAATGAGTCAAAACATTAAACAATGTATGTCACTGAGTGAGTGGACGCATCAACCCTTCAGAATAAGCTGGGCTATAAAAGAAATTACAGACAAAAAAGTATTCATGTTGCTATATTGCCAGTTCCAAGTTTGCTGATATTTGTTAGTAAATACGACCTCCATTCACCTGCTGTTGTTCACATTAATGAGTCGATGAAATAATGATACCTCCAAGTCTTACTTTCCTTTCAGAGTAAATGTAGAGGCGTATACAACTTACAGGTCATCGCGTTACACAACGTCGTGTGGTTTTCTTTATTTGTTCCGATGCACAAGATACAGGTAAAACTTCATTTCTTAAAAAGAATGGTTGTTATTCATAATGTTTTTGCTTTATTTTGGTTTTTTTCATATATAAACGATGCTATCTACCCGATCTGAATAGGTAGAATATTACAGCAGATGATATTAACACTGTTATGACGTTGAACATTCCTATGTTGACAATATCAAACACATCGTAAGAGAACACATTTTTGTTCTATCAGGCAGAGGGCAGTCACAAATTACAGATGCAAAACAGGGTACAGAACAACAGATAACAGAGGCTGCCCACATCGTAAGTGAATTGTGCTACATGGTTTGAGGAAGGTCTGCCCTAGCTACAGTTTTTATCATTATGATCTGATGATCTGTATACCTTGATAACATTAGGTTGGACGGGCCGTGTAATGTATTTTGAATAAATACACAGACTGTTTATTGTCATGGACAGTTTATGCTGAGGCTCCCTGATGCGTATGGACAAGTAACATGCTAGCTTTCTTCTAATCCCAGCTAGATACATTTTACTGCACAACACATCTCCGAATTATTATGATTTGACATTTATATGACATTGTTCAATCCCACATAATGTAACAATGAAACTCTAATTACACATTGCAGCTCTATGTGACAATCAGATACAGTCCGCTGCTTGCAACATCGACTACATCACATCTCACATCGTCTACAGTAACGGCAGGACACAGTTCAAGAGTGGGGGCAGCTGTTCCTCCCCTGGGATCTGTGCCAACTGTAATGAAGGCTTTTATCCCAGCAATGAACGCTGCAGAAGTACGTGTATATAGGTTTAGTCGATCAATTCATATGGGTGGTGTTGGTGATCTATAGCCCGTCTTTATGTTGTACTGTCTATAGTGATTAAATTTTACGATAGCGTACTAGTTTTAAATTTATATGGCTGTGATACTCTAGTATTTCTACTGTCCTTCGATGACAGGTTTTTGGTTTTTAACTTTATTGATTTTCATATTGATATATACTAGATTGTTCTCCTCACGATATGGCTGCAATATTGCCGATGTGACGCTAAAAAATAACTCACTCACTCACTCATATGGGTGACGTATATGGCCATTCGCAGTCATTCGTTTTGCAGAGTTACGTCCCTTGGGGCACATGTTTAACCTAAACATGCGGGTTCGAATCCCGTTTCGCCTCGATTTTGTTGCGTGTTCTGTCTGCACCATAATCGTGGTTTTACCAAAGTAAATGTATGAAAACTGCATCACTGTCATATTAAGCTGGCAGCCGTTTAATGCGACTTTGAGCCCGTTTCAAACTCGAAATTCACGTTGTTCATACCCTATGTTTCCTTTGACAGTGTGCAGCGCCATCAGTAACTGTGACCTGGAGACATGCACCAGCAGCAGCAACCAGGTGTGTAGTCGCTGTGAGGGGGTCGTGCTGAACCAGGCAGGACACAGAGCGTATGTGACGTCTTCTGATAGAAGATCATGCACACGTAAGTTGCAATTGGTGAACGAGCCAACTGTATGTCCAAAATGAGTGCTTATAGGTTCCTGCTACAGTTTTTTCCAAGTTTATCGATCTATGATTAACAAAAACACACCCGCAAACCGCAAGAACCTTGAATCTTAAAACATTACATTGTGAGGTGATCATAAATGTTACGAAACATACGGTGGCGACGTTCTTTTATTCATGGAAACTGTCAAAATATAAGAGGAAGAGTCCAGTCAACCTAAGTGAGAACATGTAACCCCCAGTTTCAGTTTCTTATTTTCCAGTTCATCGAGCTATGAATAAACACATACACACTCACACTAACTGCATATATCTTGAATCTGATCATAAATGTTGTACCAAAATATTCCACCACTACACCACACAGACCTGGTTTAGATTCTTAACTAAACATGCTGTAAAACCTAGACCCTACATCTGTGTCTACAGAGGCGTGTTCGTGGCGGAGTGACAGCACCCGGTGTTATCCCGGGACCTGCAGGAACGAGTACGCCAGTAACTGTGCCTGCTCTAGCGGCTTCACGGGGAAACATTGTCAGACAAGTAAGTTGACACTTCCAGGCATCACAAACACTAAACATGCTTTACCTCTTGGTGAAGACCTCCTGTCACTTCTGATTTTCAGTGATACATTCATATCATTTTCAGTGATACTTTGCTTCTGGAGTATTTCTGATTGTACAGGATTGCAAGTAAATGGGTAAGAAGAGTAACCTTATCACTAACCTCGTTAAAATATATCCATTGACCCTTGGGCATTTATCTGAAGCATTTCAAACATAGGTTTGAAAAACCAAAACCATGCCTTGACTATTGATATCCAAAGTTGCTGACGATGGGGCAGCTTCGCATTATTGACAGTTATGCATTATACAGTTGTAATGAGCAAAGCTGTCTTACTGATTAACATGATAATTGGCTAATACACCAAGCTATACATCCTTCTGATTAGACTTTGACGAAATAAAATGATGCCCATATTTTCCGTCTTAGCAACGGAATTATATTGCATTATTGCTTGGCGTATTGTTTGTACACGTACACTGTTCGTATATTTGTACACGTTTGTCACAGTAACAACGAAGCCCACAATACACTTCAACCTCCTAAGACTGTCCGCCAGCAACGGCGACGCGACAGAGGCACCTCCCGACATCAACAGTGGTCCATCTCAGTCCACCAGCTGGTCAAACATCAACTCTCAATCCAGAATGTACTACAAGTTTGAGGCAGAATACAAAATGGTACCTCCATCCAGACATGCCTTCATTGAAAACTTCCGTGTGGGCATTGTCAGTGGTTCTGCTACATTCAAACTAAAGAGAGGTGTGTTCGATAAAAGAGGTCACAATATGCATTAAATATCATATTATGTATACATTCAAAGTTGGAACGGATTTTCTAACGAGTTTGGTATAACATCGTTCATCTGACTGTACAAAGACATATACTACCCGGTGGTTGATTTATAAATATAAGCGACAACACCCTTTCCACATCCATTAGAAACCACCGCGGACTATCACATGAACACGTGTTTGAATCACTGTAAAAGCTCAGCATATCATGAATCATCCAACTGGTGATCATGTGCTTCTTGTCTCATCATCATCCGTACATCATTATTCACACATCTGACTGTGTTGTTGTTCCAAGGTGCAGGTGATGTCTCCACTAAGGTCTATAACTGTGGAGGAGTCAGGCGAAGCAGCCCGGACACAGACCTGTACACCTGTGAAGGAAACCCATCAGGGGCGTCTGTACTCCCTCTGCCCTTCCAACACAGAGATATGTGAGTATGGGGAGGTGATGGGTGACTTTGAGTGTAACAACGATTTCGTAAATGATGGTATACAGTTTAGACTGTGTCTAGCAGAATGGACGTTTGGGTAGTTTTGCTTTTCACCCTGACATTTGAGTACACCTATTTCATCACATTATTTTTTGTCGTTTCCATAACAATCATAACGTATTTTGTATGAGTACATATTGCTACTTAACTACAGTCTGGTACACATAGTCTGGTACACGATACAGACACTGCTGTTTATTTCAAATGTTGGCTTTCATCTTAAGCTTGGAATCTGAATGTCCTAGATTTCTATAAAGATTTTGACATTATTATTTTCAGAATTGAATTCACTTATTCAACAAGTAATGGAGGGTATGTGGAGGTCCGGGACAAGGAGAGAAACACACTAGCGACCTACTACTACAACGGTGCCACACAGACCCACACCTTTACTGTGTCCATAGACCTGGTGGATCCCTATCACTGTACTGGTACTACTGCCTGTGTTGGCAGCATGTTGACTGTTCCCGATGTTATCAAGTCTGTAGGTATATGACCACAGTTATATTTCACACCCGATGTTGATGGTAGACAGGAAGAATGATTCCATGACTTGTTTCAGCCCACAGTGAACCTCCGCTGGAGTGGCTGGTCAGATACTGATGCAGGAGTCGACCACTTTGTGAGGGACGTGTATGAACTCCACGCTGTTGGGGATGTACTCAGAGCTAAGCGTCGTGTTGACACTACAACGTTGACAAGCTCCACGGTGAGATACTTATTGCTGTAGTTGCACTGTTTAAATCAATTTAAAACAAGGGTGATTAGTTGCATACAAATAGAAGTGTCATGTGGATGCATGCATGTGGCAGCGTGGTAGTGCATGTGTGTGTGCGTGCGTGTGCGGGTGTTACCTCCATACATTCTGGTGATAATAAGTAGAAATGATAAGTGTGACTACTTGACTCGGCTACAAATAACAGGAACATCCTTCAAAGCACATCAATGCATTGAAAAGGTGGAATGTAACCTGTTCACTTGTTAGCAGATGTATGTATTGTTTACATATGTACACGTTCCAGACGTCCAACAGCTACACACTGACTACGGCGGGAGTGTACTCGGTTGTCCTATCTGCCTATGACAAGGGAGGTAATCACAGAAGTGCTAGAAGAATATTGATATATGATGGTACTTCGACTCTGACAACACGGGTAAATACAGCTCTCCGCGTGACAACAGCATCATCAACGACATCATCAGAGTGGCAAACAACGTCATCAGCAGTGACAGTAGATTGGACCAACAGATACATCAACACAGTCCACCACAACAACAAGTGGCTCCACGGCGTGGCTTCTGTTGGTGACATCAGCTCGGACTATGACGATAAGGAGGGTGACAGAAGTGTGGCTGCCATCAACAATGTTCAGGGTTGGCACGATTTACAAGCATGTTTACACAGAATAGAAATACGTTGCGGAATCAATCGACACATAATTCACCCATCACACAATATGCCAAATATTTGTCTCGCATAATTTATCCATGATGCATACGCTAATTCAAATGCGCCACTTATTGTGACTGCCATATAGAAAGATATATAATCATTTTGTTTGCCAATTTTAACGCTGACATCATATCTGTTTCCCCTCTTCTGATAAATTAGGATGTCTTTAATATTCAACAGGTGTAACACGATTCTTGACGTCATACAAAGTCGACCACCAAGGAGGGTCGTCCATCACCAGTCCACCAGCTAAAAACCTGTTCACCAGTCAAGGTCTGAATCAGTCACAGACCATAACATCCTCACTAGTGGACGGGGACACTGTACGCTTCTGGATGCGAGCCTATGACATTAGAAGCGAATTCAATGAAGAACATGTGACAGTCCACATCGACACATCACCTCCAGTCATGGAGAACCTTTGGCTTAACAGAAGCGGAAGTCTCAACATCAGTATATATTGGGTGGAGGAACTTCATGATGTAAAGTAAGAACGTTTATTGTAGTTTCGCCATTTGGCAGTTCTGTTTTTTATTTTCATCTTCCAAACGTCACAGCACGACTGCAAACACGACTTCATGTTGAAGCTTGAACATTATGTGAAATTAAATATGTCAGGAATAAAGTTGTGAAATAACTGCATTCACGAATATCTATCCGAAAACATGCAACACTCTCTATCAAGCATATGTTTATCTGACTCTAGAATGGAGTTTGATGTGCGCGATGAACACAGTGGAGTGGAAACGTTGGAATGGAGAGTCGTAGAAAAACGGCAAGATGAAGACACTGCTGTAGCTGTCCATCACATCTCGGTTCAAGGATATGGAGTATGTCATTGTTCGCTCTTGGCTTCAATAATTTGGGTCCGAGGTGAGGTTAGGTGAAATTGGATTTAACGTCGTGCTTGAGAATATTTCGCTCATATGACGACGTGTGTATGTGTAAATGCGGCTGCTTGTACTAGCCCAGACTGAAGATGGTTTTATAGTGCTAGCCCACTGAGATGCCATGCCGCATTGAAGCATGAATACCCCACTCAGACACATTATACTGACTCCGAGCCGACCAGTCCTTGTTGTACCCATTAATGCCAAGTGCCAGACAGGGACCAACAAGTACCATATTTTAACGTCTTTTGGGATGACGCGGTTGGGGATCGAACCCGCGACCTTCCACTCTCCGGGCGGACGCTCTAACCACTACACCACGGAGGCGGTATAATTTGGGTTCGAATGGTACAGTGACATCAGAAACCAATAGAACTCTTATCTATCACCCCTCTGTTTTAAACAACTGAATCTTAATAGAAAGTAATGATTCTCATGAAATTAAAGTTCTATATCAAATTTGATGTGTTTATGAACGAATGATTCCAGACTCTGGATGACTGCAAGACCATGCATGATGCAAGGGATGGTAACTGTTATTGTACTCCAGCTGGCACATGTTATCATTCCAACTTCCAAGTGAAACCAGCCCTGGCAGACATAAGGGACGTAAAGTTGGCTGAAGGGAAGGATTACTGGTTTCAAGTCACAGCTACAAATCATGCTAAATGCTAAGCTAAAAAGTGAACAGAAAGTAAAGGTAAATGGCTAAATTGTTTTTGTATGTGACATCAGCTGTGTCAAAGAACTGATTTACCGTCTAATCCATAAACGAATCAACTCCTAATTGTCAAAAAAGGACTGATCAACGTTTGCGTGGTTTGAAAAAAGAAACATCAATAGACACACACATTGCCTTGTAGCACATTGACAAAGTTAAGGAATGAAGTTATAAGATCTTTTAACACAGAACAATAAACCAAGGTAAGCATTAATTAACCTTCGATCGGAAAAGCTTTCACTCAGAGGTTCGAGCCAAGTATGTCAAGTGTGTTTGTTCAATCTAATATGGTTACTCACTTCAATGTTACGGATTAGAATTGAAACTAACAATAATAATAATATCTATATCAGATCCAGGTGAATGCAAGTCACCCTCAATCTGGCTTTGTCTACGATGGTCAGTCTGGACAACCGGAAGTGGACTACCAGGACAGTCTACAGCTCCACGCCCACTGGGAAGGATTCTTTGACAGAGAGAGTGCAATTGCATTTTACCAGTACACGTTTGGACCAAGATGTTTACAGGGACACGAGTTTGACCTTAATAGCACAAAAAACGTTAGTGTTTCATTGTTCTTTGTGGTGAATATGTCTGTTTATTGTTTAACGCCACACCCAGCAATATCCAAGCTCTATGAAGGCGGTCTGCAAATAATCGAGCTTTGACCAGACAATACAGGGATTGTCAACATGACCATCGATCAACGCAATTGGGATACATGCATAAACCAAGTCAATTAGCCTGACCATCCGATCCCTTAATCGCTTCTTACGACAAGCATGAGTCGCTAAGAAGATTTCGTTCTTCAGAATACATTTCCGTTGGTATCAATGCTAAAACACAGGTTTGCTTTTACATATCCACTATGAGGGTACATTGGAGGTGTATTTACTATGGAGTTACTCTTCTGATGACAGATGGAATCAACACGCACTACGGAAGCCACATGGACAGCACCGTCTTGTGGAAAGTTTTACATAACTGTGGTCGCCTATAATGGAGCTCAGCAGAGAAGCGATGTCGTTTGTTCAGATGGAGTGGAGACGTGCAAACCCTCTCCTTTTACCGGTATTGTTTTACCTGAGTTTTCGTTAAACTGAGAATGGCTAGCCGTTACTGTACATTTCAATTGTTCAAGCAATCATAATCGAAATAGACAATGCATAGATAATATGCTGGATGTTTTCACAAAATCTGATGTACAGGTAAATACAACATAAAAGTCAGAATCCATAAGGGGTATATAAAGATGAATGTGTATCAATGTTGAAAAAAGCCCTGTTAAACTGCTAAAACATTTTGTTCTCCAGAAAAAGCATTTCTAGAGTTTATATTTCGTGAAAAATATAAATACTTTCATGAGACTTGTGAACAACAGATGAAGAGCCACGTTCACTAGAATACTGGCATGCTACGATATGTATATATTTGGTGTTACATAGGAAACGTTAACTAGCTAGAATTTACAAATAGGGCCTGTAAGTAGGGCGCGGCACTACGCGAGACCTTAATACTTCCGGTGACAAACAACGTTTCATACCTTTTTTAATAGTCTCGTGGTTGTCAGTTGACTGTAAGGAACCGATAACCCTTTTGGGACTAAAAGTAATTCGATCTAACCATTCCCAAATCAGCCAACTGTTACCTCTGTCAAAATCTTGGACAGCTGAGCATGGTTTTACACTTGGTCCGGTCAAGTAAAGTCATATTTGGCGGTCGCGCAACTGGCTAATTGGAACCAAAACTGGTTCTTGAAGATACGCCCGAAACTCTGGTACCTGAAGTAAGCTGGGCCCCGTCTCGGATATTGCAAGTTGGCACGCGCAAAAGGAGCCGGGAACCAGCTTAGGACCGGAAGCAGATCCTCGCGAGACTTATAGGCCCTAATGCCATTCTATAATTCACGAAATTAATTTCCGATTTATCTCCCTTGCTAATGTTTCTTTTAATTATCATATTAAATTTGTTGTTTCTGAAGGTTTATTGTTCAGTGGAGACAGGAAATATCACAGCCTTTTAGTTCTACGGGTATATTGTATTGTGATTTTGAGACTTATTTTAATGTTGCACATTATGTAGAGTTTTCCACCCCCAGGTCACACAGAAGAGCGATAGCTAATGTTAGATGTGATTGAGACTGTCTGGTGTGATGGCGCTGTGTTAAATGAGAGAGTTTGTTTATACTGTGAGGATGAGGTGGAAGATGAGTGCCGTTTTACTGAAATGTCCATTGTGTATGGATGAAAGGTCTATTTGAAATAACAAATGTAATGATGAATCTGATGCTGTTAATGACATTCAAAAGTTATATTTAAGAAATACAGTTCGCTCTATCACCATGTAATAAAGCACACTTTCACCCTGAACTATAATAGTTAAAGCACGAGGACGCTTCAATACACTATATATGGTGGTAGAGCGAACTGTATTTCTTTTCTAAGATGCCAAATATAATACTTTCTAAGTATAATTACGATTAATCTAAGGCGACCTAAATTAAGAAACTGACGCACTGCTCTATTGACGTCACTGCCATTGTGACGTAAATCAAAAAGTGCACATTATCGTCTGATAAAGTACTGTCGGCGCCTTTGATCTTTCATCGGAGCATCTTAGATTATATCTTATCCAGCCCTAATGTGTGTTTTATTGCTGCCAAAACCTGCCAATCTATCCTTTCTAAACGTGAGTGTTATGTGTATGCACAGGCATATGTATGTAATACCTAATCCAGCTTTATAATTTAATTGCTTATGTTCATTATAACATTTTTCGTTTTATACAATAATATTTTATCTTTGTGTACATTTTACAGAACTTAATCTCTCATTATTCCTTACAGGAGCGGCTTAATCTTCTATTGCTTTTTTGTATTGTATCTATATTGTATTGTATCTATATTGTATTGAGATGAGACTTTCATAAACAATCTATCTTTCTGTCTACAATGTGCACGTAACGTCACTCGTGGAATAGTTAAAACCAGATACGAACTTTAACAATAGCATTCATTTATACTGATTGATTGTTAATTAAAAAGGTCGGCTCTAGAGTAGAGGTATAATGTGTCTTTTGTCAGCAGTATGAATATCATCAGTAATAATATATCCCCGCGTCAGACATATGATCGATTCTTTTATCAGACAGTAATTGATTGGTCATTAGGCCTGGTAAGAGGAATATTATGTCATATTGCACATGAAAAATCAAGTTCTGATATCAAAACATCTTCGTACAGGAAACCTTGTACTGATTGTGTCGGTTACTGCCTCCGCTGTGGTTGTAGTTGCTGGCATTGTCATTGGAGTAGTTGTCTGGAAGAGGAAACAAAGGTACTATATTTTCCTGAAATAACCTGTCTATTATGCATTATCGATATGAACACTAAATTCAGTGAACATGATGTACCACTGGTTAAAACTTAAAGGAATATCAGTTACCGTCATTATACTTAAATCTAAGAAAAACAGTTTAAACAGTATTTGTATTTTGAGAAATTATCTTCATAAGTGAGACAATATATATACCAACACTAGCCTGTGGACATTTAAAAAAGGCCAGTGTTTTGACATTGTTCCTAACAAGCTAGAGGGGCGGTGGGTAGCCCAGTGGTTAAAGCGTTCGCTCGTCACGCCGAAGACCGAGGTTCGATACCCGGCATGGGTACAATGTGTGATGCCCATTTCTGGTGTCCCCGCCGTGATATTGCTGGAATATTGTCACAAGCAGCGTAAAACCATACTCACTCACTCTGACAAGGTAAAACATGTTCAGGATCTCAATGCAGCAGTGATTAGGAAAACAAGATAGCTCGGGTGTCTTTCAGGTTATTTCTGAAATGTATTTTGTACCAAATGAATTGACCCGATTATTGATTAATGGACTGTAGTGTTTGTTTGAGCGAGTCATTTGATTTTCATACATTGATGTTTATTTATTACAGAGATCAACCGAAGATCTCAGATCAAGCTGTACGCTACAACATAGGTTCATATGAAAACATTAAACCTGCAAAAACAACACCTGAAGACAACAATCGTCAGTTCGATGACATGACGTATGACAAGCTTGATGTCAACTTACGCGATAGAGGTCCTGATGAAGAACCATACTGTTCCATACAGACTCGTCGATCGGACGAGACAAACATATATGAATGTATTGATAGCATTTGCGAAACTCCACAAGTTATGTCCAGCATGACATCGAGTGGCATACGTGAAGAACATTGAATACCGGATTACGGTCACAAACATCACTCATATGCATATACTTTTTTAAAAATTATACAAATCTATAGTTTCAACAAATACTTGCGTAGACCCGGGTTGAAAATCATCTTCAGCAGTCCATGCATGTCGTAAAAGAGGACTGACAGTTCGGGTAGTCAAACTTATTTAACTGGTTGATCGATACCCATGATGCCAGTCACTGGATTACCGTCATATAGCTGGAATCTTGCTGGGTGCTGCGTTAGATAAAGATTCATGAAACAACAAAGAAAACAATTGTTAAAGGAACATTGTCACTGCGAGGATATAGACCTAGCATCCTCCAGCAAACACATGACTGTACATGTGAGGGGTACGACTCAAGTTCCGCAAGTCCAAAATTCGCAAAAGGGAATGTGACAAGCATTTACATATACCCTTCGTCTGTTTGATTTAATAGAATTATCTCGCTTTTGACAAGATTGGAATAATCATTTTGCAGCAAAGGGTATTTGTCAGTATTCGAGCCTTTTAACTCCTGAAGCCAAATTCAAATTGTCAAACATTCCTGAATATAATTTGACCTTACAGAGCTCGAATTGTCAGCAACAAATGTTTTGTTATTTTTTTCGAAACATATCCAACCCCTCTATAAATATGCCTCGAAAATAAAAAATATTAATCACAGCCATTGTCACACCTTTCTGGTTATTGTTGGAACTTCCCGATGAATGTAGGGTGATTAACACACACGTGGTCGTGATGCTCAGCTATCATATGACATTGTTTTACTTTGAATTACATAAGTAAAAATGGGAATACTGACATTTAGATTGAAACATGCATCATGTTAAACAAACGTATGCGTTGTAAATTTATATTTTCGTATTTATGACGTTATGGTTGTGCTTCATTTCACTACTATCTATTGACCAAAATATGGATCATGTTCTTTATACTTGACAAATATATATTTCAGGATTTTATAATTTCTCACATCAAAGAATAATTCTTTTATTGAAACCGTCCGACTCCGATGATTGATGAGATGAGAGCGTGATTCTACACTATGCAATTTATCTGCAGTTGGAGATGTGTTTGTCGGAGTGCCATTATGCTTCAACTACCATTACATCCCATACAACTGTCACATGTTGCCTCATCTGTGCAAATCAATAAAATAATAATGTGAGTGCAGATTCATTGATAATTTAAATACAGTACGTTAGTGCAACTAAATCACACAAAAATGTAGACATCTTGATCGTCATTAAATAGTTACATATTGTATGCCAAATTATAATACAAAATATAAATATTCTTGCACAACTGTTGGTTTTGTTTCGTTCGTTTGGAGATATTGAAGTGTTTTGTACTGTCTGAATATTCAAGACTTGTTTCTTGTCATGATGTTTGATGTATAAGCATCGATAGAGAGGCATGGGAACAGAGGGTCTTATCTTTAGTCTACCTTGGGTTAAGGCCGGTGCTTAGGGGCACCACTATTGCTATGTGTTCACATGGCACATATGTACTTTTTGTAAATATGTATATCAATTTAGTCTCACCTTTCCCTACCAAGAAAGTCACACATCCAGATCACTCTGCCACTAAATTGGAACAGGTAGTCCAGAACACGAACTTCTGAAGTAAATGTCATGGCTCCGATGGCCAATGCTATGCTCATATAATACACAATGCCTTTGAGGTGCTTCATTTTCGTGTGCTCGAGTCCTTGATGAGAATGAAACCCCACAAAGTACTGGAATGTTTTTGCTTCGCCTTACTGAATGTGATCCCAAATATAACATCATCGTTGTATCTCAAGTAAGTCACTGGATTGTCTGGTCCATAAGCTAATACTTACAGACCGCCGTCATAGAGCTGCAATATTAATGGGTGCAGAGTTAAACAAACAAACATGTGTTCATAATATGATCAGAATTGAACATTTGACTGTACTATTTGTGGATGGGGAAAGGGTTTTGTCGCTTTTACTTACTTTTGACCACTTACTACCAGCCATTGTATATTCACCATTAGGAATGTGAGTAGACTAACGTACAGACGCTTTAGCATTTTGTGACTCTCCATAAGGGACGTAACTCTACTAGTCATCACTCAACGTTTATCTATCCTTCAGGATCTGTGGTAGGGTTCATGCCAGGCGTCTCCTGCCTTATTAATCAAGCCTTAAGAAAACTTGCTAAACGGCATTTCCATACATGCACATTTGAAAAGGCTACTCATGTTTTTTCATCCAAAAATACATTCACTGAATGAGATATACATTCCGCACAATATCCGAGAAGTGCATGATTTAATCGATGAACAGCGGTCACAGTCTTTGAGCTGTGTGTTGCACCGCAAGTCAACGGGCACATGTGCATGTATTTTCACGGCATGGAATACATGCACATTTTCCTTGGCAAAAGCAGTGTTAAGGAAGGAAAACCAGTGCGATACAGGCTAAGACGTCTACCACAGTGATTTAAATTCACACGCACTGTGTTGACACAGCCGGAATCAAACACTGGACGTGTCTTCGGTGTCAGACGGCTGGTGTCAGTTCGCAGCAACTGCATTTCAACCAAATTAGTATTCATTTAAATTATAATTTCCTACTACATCTATGCCAGTACGTACGTATGATTGGATGAATAAACGCCAGAACATGTCATGTTTCTACCAAGGAAGAAGACATACACATGTCATAAGATAACTTGCAGATTCACCGTGAGTCACCACTTCTCCTGAAAAGTGATTGTTGGGCTGTACACTTACTACACCTTCACATAACGCTATGTATACTAATGCAATAAAGCAACTGTGCATTATGCCATTTTGTAATGCAAAAAGATAACAACAAGGCTTGTAGTGTTTTCTTTAATCACTGTTTAACTGTTGACAGGATAATATCGAAATCACCTGTGATTTGACAGTAGGCATTGTGACACGCCCTTAAAGAGATGTGGTGTCAAAAAGTGTCAAATCCAGTATCATGCGTGTCCACCATTGGCGTTGACGCAGGCTTGACAACGACGACGTTTAGATGACACTGAGCGATTGAAGAAAACTTGGGGAATGTGGTTCAATGACTGAACCAACGCTTGTCCCAATTCAGCTACGTCAATGGCTGATTCTGGGATTGTCGTAAACGTCGCTCAGTTTCACCCCAAGCGTGCTCCATAAGAGACAGGTCCGGAAAAAACAGCAGGCTAGAGGAGTTCTGTAATGTTCTTCTGTCTCAGGAAATCTGTTACAACACGAGCGACATGTGAACGGGCATTATCTTGCTGAAGCGTGAAGTTATGTCTCTGTCCTTGAATGAACGGCTGCAACTGTTGATGCCGAACTACGCATGCGTCAGCATACCATTGACCTCTGAGCACCCTTGCCCTGCCACTTGAGCTGTCCCTATGAAATCTCGACTCGTCAGTGAAAGAAACAACATCCCAAACTTGTCTCCTGTACCGTAGAAGTTTTTACCCAGGCAAGACGTGTAAAATTGGACGTATTACAGGCCGTCGGTACCGGAGGCTGTGCTCCCTCAGTCGGTTCCGTACAGTCCTGGAACTGATTGGACATAACCCAGGAATGGTCTAAGCTGTCAAACCTGCAGTTTGGAATCGATTCCTTAGATGGGTCAGCCGAATGTAGTTGTCTTGCTGTCTCTTATTCCCGTTATGTTGAAAACGTCTCCACAGAGATGGGATCGTGTTTCGATGGACACCAAAATGTCGGGCCTATTAATTTTTGGGCATTACCGTGTCAAGCAAAACCACGGCGCTTTCTGTGGCATGACGTGCACGCAGTTTAGGTTGAAGTTAACGTGTTTTCCATAGTGTTAGAGAGCCGAGAGAATAATCAACCGTTCTTCAATTTATAATATCATGTGAATACGTGATATCAAATTTCATGCAAAGTGTTTTTGCTAAATGTTTATTTAGGGTCATATTTGTAACTTTTCAAATAACTTTATTTTATGCAATTTTATGCAATGCACAGTTACATTTTCCCGTGAGTATATACTATAATCAGCGACGCTTGTACATAACTAGAATCAGAGTCCCCCCGCTGCAGTTGACGTTGATCCGGCCTGCCATATTCGAATTACAACGCTTCTCTGGACTTTAGTCAGTCGAACCATGTGTACGTGGCCAGAATGCAATAGTTTGTTGGTTTTATATTGACGTTTACAAAGGGCTGGCACTTTATGTTTTTGAATTTCAATAGCACTTTGCGTTTGACTGACATGGAGAGTCAAATTTTTCTTCCTTGACATCCAAAGTATTCGTTGTTACTCATGCTGGAAAAATTTGATCGAAGACAGTTACCTAGCTGTAAATAATTTGTGTTTGCTTTCCCAGAGTGTGTGCGCTGAACACGATTACTCTTATCGGCCTGCTCGCATTGCATTTGTCAACAATGCCATGCACTGTCAAACTTCCTGGTATGGCTCACTTCAACTACTGGCCTCATCGACAGTTGGACCTGTTTATACCAAGGATATAGCTGCGCTGATTACACGGATGCCATACCAGCGGGCCAGATGACTGTTGTGATTGTTCGTCTCGTCACAGACAGACATAATTAGGAGGTATACTTTTTAAAAGAGTGAGTGAGTGAGCTAAAAGTTTACATCACATGACCAATATTTTTAGCCATATTGTGACGACAAAAAGTCATTAATGTAGCCTTTTAAATCCAAGAACGATAAGATTACGGTTGAAAACGTAAGTACATATGCATTTATCTTTATTTATCTATATATGGTTCGTGTATAGAATATTAAATCTTTTTATTTCATGACATTCTCTATTCTACTGATAGCTCTGAACACCATTACACTAAGCCCAGTATGATAGATTAAATAATTATTCAAATTTTGTGCAGAGGTGACGTAGCCAGGTAACTGAGATGCCATGATACAGCTAAACATTCATACCCGTTCTGTATATTCACTTAACAAAATAGCCGTGAAGATCCGGGTTAGATTATTCATCTTCAGTAACCCATGCTTGTCGCAAAAGGCGATTAACGGGATCGGGCTTGTAAATGTGGACTTTTTTTCCAGTGTGTACACCAGACAAGCACGCCCTTACTTTCTGTGGGTTGAAACCGTGAAGGTCCGGGTTAGGATATTGATCTTCACTAACCTATGCGTGTTGTAAGAGGCGATTAACGGGATCGGGTGGTCAGGCTCGCTGACTTGGTTGACACATATCATCAGTTCGATGATCGATGCTCATGCTATTAATCACTGGATTGTCTGGTCAAGACTCTTTTATTCACAGTCCGCCGCCATATAGCTGGAAAATTGCTGAGTGCGGCGTAGAGGTAAACTCATTCACTCACTCACTAAACAAAGAGCGCTGTAATTTTTATAACAAAGAGCAATGTTCTACCACTATTTTAGGTACTACTGTCCAAAAGCATCACTCACCGGCAGTCAAGCTTTCACAAAGTTCTTTGGCTCCCCATCAGATTTCTAGGGTTGAATAAACAGTTTTCATCTGTAGTGCGAAATCAGTATGCATTGTTGTGTTTCTGTCATGTGAGGGTATGAATTGTTGACTCCCAACTTGAACATAGAACTAAACCGAGAATCAGTGAGTAAGAGAACTTTGTGTGAAACCAGAAAACATCCGAGCAAAGTAATTTGGAGACAATTGTTTTTAAGTTCACAAATTAGTACAAATCAATACAAACGTATCGCTCTAATGGCAGTACACAATAATAGCAATACAAACCCAAAGGCAATTTAATCCAAGATCTGCGATATTCACCTCTCAGCAACTATAATCCGCTTGCAACTGGGCAGAGTATCCAGGTATAATGATCATCACACAATGCATTTTTGTCATGTGACATGAGAGGCAAGAGCCAGCTCCTCCTATATATAAAGGGAAAAGCATTGCTCTTGGAGGCAATAGACACCGGAATCAGCACCCTGCAGTACTTTCGAGATCTTTCTGTCTGAATCCAGTACAAGTCTAAATATAGCACTGACCCTGACTGAATCTACGTGTACAATGTGTAACATTAGGGGATATTGCTACACAATGTATAAAACAACCCTATAATAGTCTGCAGTAATACGTTTTTGTTATCTTTCAGTGAACGTCGACGGAGAAGAGGTACGATATCTGTTCAATACTATGTAACATTTTGGGTCTGTACACTTGTTGTGTGGAATATCAGCACAGGCTTGCAAGAAAATGGGTAAGAAAACATTTCTGTCTTCTCATTAAAGCTATTTCAAAATATTAATATGTGTGTAAAACCTGTCTAATTATGATATGGCTGAACAACTGCTGATGTGACTTTAGATATTAACTCTCTCACTCACTCTGTCAATATACATATTTCTCGGGCATGAAACGCACCTGAAGCATTTCAAATGTAAGGACAAGTTCAGATTTGAAAGCCGATAGATTTCTGGATTGTTGTTTAAATTATGTGCACAGGGAAGCTTGGCGCAGATCAGGAGAGTGCCCGGGTTCTCCACCGGGAGTACAGCCCTTCTGACACTCTGGGTAATGCAGAAGGCTGCAGTGTTGGGGAGCCTTCATGGTCTCCGGAAAGTTCTTGGTGGGTTCGACTAGGCAGCGTTTCCTGGGAGAAGTCCTATTCGCTGTCTGGGCTGCGTGTAGAGGGGGCGAGGGCCCTGAGCTGATGATGAACCTTACCAGCCTGACTGTGTCAGGAACACCCGAACCCTCTCTGCTGCATACTATCTTTAATCTGTAAAACATAATAATAATAATATAATGTCTTTTGTGGAGAAGCTTTCTGAGAAGCCATTGCATCGTGTGTACATGCAGTGTGTTGAACGGAATAGCAATCCCACTGACTCCTTCGCCTGGATGAAGTCGGCTGGTCTTAAATGTGAAACTGAGGGCTTCCTTTTTGCTGCTCAGGACCAGTCACTTCCCACTCGCAATCGCCTAAATGTGATTCTTAAAGAAAATATCAATATGAAATGTCGACTTTGCAATGAATTCACGGAGACTGTCCAACACCTTGTCAGTGGATGCCCTTCCTTGGCACAAACAGCATATCTTAAACGACATGCATATGATGGCATGGCTCTTTGCTTTTACTACCGTCTCCGACATGCCTGTGGCTTTGACTCCGAGGTCTATCCATGGTACGACCCTGAACATGTCCAGGGCGTCATGGAAAATGATGCTTTCAAACTTCTCTGGAATAGGCCCATATACAGCCTCAGAAGAATTCCAGCCAACAAACCTGATCTTGTCCTTTTTGATAAAGCCAATGAATTTATTTATATCATTGAATTTTCTGTCCCTTTTGACACCAATGTGATTGGCAAGATTAAGGAAAAGCATGATAAATATGCGGACCTCGCCTTTGAAATGTCTCGCTTGCATCCCAAGTACACTGTCGTCAGGCTCCCCATTGTTCTCGGTGCCCTTGGTTTGGTACCTCCTGATCTCTTGGCGCAGATCAGGAGAGTGCCCCGGGTTCTCCACCGGGAGTACAGCCCTTCTGACACTCTGGGTAATGCAGAAGGCTGCAGTGTTGGGGAGCCTTCATATTCTTCGGAAAATTCTTGGTGGGTTCGACTAGGCAGCGTTTCCTGGGATAAGTCCCATTCGCTGTCTAGGCTGCGTGTAGAGGGGGCAAGGGCCCTGAGCTGATGATGAGCCTTACCAGCCTGACTGTGTCAGGATCACCCGAACCCTCGCTGCTGCATATTAACTTTAATCTGTAAAACATAATAATGAGGGTACTTATACCGCGCAATACTCCACACCATAAAGGGGCATGCTCAAAGCGCGCACAGACAGCACAACATTATTACCCCGGATAACCAAAGCTGCCTGTTGGGCGCTAGAAGGTTAATATTATCCTATGATTTTATCTCACCGGGCACAGAACAGAGGCATTTCCTCCACAGTCATGCGAATTTATCTCGATATTGTTTTCACGCTCGATACGGACACAAATGGTTGTTGTGAATCTCATGTATTCCGCATTGTATTCATTTCTGATATTTGTCAACGCTTGCAACCTTTCTAGAGTTCAGGTGATCTGGATCTGTAATCCTTGCATTTGACCTGCACTAGAAACAAATCTTTAGTGTAACGCATTGTTTTATTGTTTGTTGTACCAGTTTCAAATCAGCATAAAGTCCCAAAAAAAACAGACCCTACTGTTTCTGTTCAAGTGGTAGTAGTAGAATTCATGATCAGTTTCCCAGAGAAAAAACATGACATAACAGGACGTGAACATTTTGTGAATACATACTGACTTCAGAGAAGGTGGTCAATGTAAGGAATGTTATATATCTGTCACACCTTCATAAGTCTTAGGGTGGTGGGGTAGCCTAGTGGTTAAAGCGTTGGCTCGTCGCGCCGAAGACCCGGGTTCGATTCCCCACATGGGCACAATGTGTTAAGCCCATTTCTGGTGTCCCCCGCCGTGATATTGCTGGAATATTGCTAAAAGCGGCGTAAAACTAAACTCAGTCAGCAGTCAGTCATAAGTCTTATCCCATCATCATGGTGATCTACCTTCAGTTGTTGGCGATCTATAGCCCATTTTTATCCTGTGTTGTCCTAAATTGAAATCCAATTTTAGAGACAGATGCTAGTTTTATTTCTTGATACTGTGATATTCTAGTTGGTTTTACTGTCCTTTGATGACAGTTTTTATAATTTACATATATATATGGTGAATGCTAAACGTGTTTTAGTCAAAATATTGGTGAAATATTGCCGATGTGGCTGTAAATCTTAACTCACTCACTTATCCCATCTTCACCAGATGGACAGTTTAATGTCTGTATTCTCGAGTGTTGGGACAGTGCCAGTTTGAATACAATGTTTCTAGACACAATGTTTTGGATAGATAAAAATGGGAGTGTCCTTAAAAACAGCTCCAGTCTAAACATAAATCAAGCAATCTAAATCTTTGAATGTTGATTATGACGGGAAGTCATACAATACTGTACTGAACTTATTTTATATGATATTATCTGAGGGCATACACCGGCACCCTTGAAGAGCAACCTCCTCATGATGGGTGCTGGGTAACGCTAATAGCTCTTCATCCCTGTGTGGACCCGGGGCATATAGGTCCACAGCACCCCACTGCTGGTCGTAAGACCGAATTGGGCAACCTGTTTGCAGTGGGCTGCGCGCCTGTGTCGGTGAAGGACGGGGATCTGGAGGTTGAGGGCACTGGTTCCAGGAACAGCGTTCCTTTGCCCAACACACCACTTCGCCCCTTACTTCACCTAGACGGGTGGTAGAATGGGTCCGATTACATCACTCGGCTGGTCATGCCACGCCCTGTGCATGTATATTGTGCTGCGCAAATATATTATATTATTAAATGTTACTGTCAATGTCTTGGCTTAATGATGTTTCCTTGGAAATTCAAATTAGAACTGTCATTTTGTAAATTGCCTAGAGTTTTATGCCCAGAAGGCGGTGGCTCATGGACCAATCTGGTGGATTAATTAGGAGATAAGCATACTGTGTTGGAAAATCAGAGGTATATAACGAAATTACCAGAGCGGTATTCAGATAAGCAACATACTGCTTGTTTACCAATCCGGTTCCTCTTTTGGAAATAAATATGTTTAGACCAAATTATAAATAGCTCTAATTTTGATTTAAACACGAACGCGTAGCGTGAGGTTTTAAATAAAACAATTAAAGCTATTATATTTTCGTTAATTCACCTATGTCCAAAATCTGGAATATGGTGCAAAGGATAAAGGGTAAATGACCAACATCTGGTGTTTATCATCTGAAGAATGGGAACACATTACTAACTGATGAATCTGACATAGCCAATAAATTAGGAGAATCTTTAGGTCAACATTTCTCCTCATCAAATTATACACCAAAATTTCAAAAATTTAAACAACAAGCTTAAAAAAATATTTAAATCAATTTTACTTATGATAATGGTGAGGACTACAATGAGGTTTTCTCCATTCATGAACTAAATACTGCCTTAGGGCAAGCTCATTGTACTGGTACGGGCGATTATAGTATTTATTATCAGTTACTTAAACATTTACCTGATTCCTCTTTTGAGACCCTGTTAGATATTTTTGATCAACTTACTAGTTGTGTTAGTAAGACCATGGAAAGAATGGTCAATAACAGACTAATATGGTACTTAGAAACAAATAATCTTATTACGAATAGCCAGTGTAGGTTCAGGAAAAACAGAAGTACCATTAACCATTTAGTTAGATTAGAAACGTTTGTTAAGAATGCTATCGTCAATATACAACACGCTGTATCTATACTTTTATCTAGAAAAAGCATATGATACAATCTGGAAACATGGAATTTTGAAAGATCTTCATGAAATGGGACTGAGAGGCCGTTTGCCTAATTTCATATCACAGTTTTTAAGAGATAGACATTTCCAGGTGCGTGTGGGTTCCACATTGTCTGAATTTTACAAACAAGATCAAGGTGTCCCACTAGGTAGCATGTTATCTGTAACGTTGTTCAGCATCAAAATAAATAGTTTATCGAAAGTATTAAATAACTCTGTTGATGGATCATTATTTGCTGATGATTTTAACGTATCATGTCGAGGTAAAACTATGCACACGATTAAGAGCAAGTTGCAGCTCTGTCTCAATAAAATAAATGATTGGTCCGAACGAAATGGCTTTAAGTTTTCTTAATCTAAAACTAACTGCATCCTTTTCTGTCGTAAATATAAACCACATAAGGACCCAGACTTACATCTATCGGGTACTCCTATTAAAGCAGTTAAGGGAGCTAAATTTTGGGTATCATATTTGACCATCATCTTACATTTCTACCTCATGTCAAATACCTTAGGGCAAAATGCCTGAAGGCATTAGATCTCTTAAAAGTCGTCTCCAATGCTAAGTGGGGAGGTGATCAGTCGACCCTCCTTCACTTGTATAGAGCACTAATCCTTTCTAAACTCGATTATGGATCGATCGTTTATGGTGGAGCCTGCAAAAGCAACCTTACACTTTTAGATTCTGTCCACCATTAAGGTCTCATTCAAATGTGTCCAACCCTGCCTTCAGCTGCGTTTTTGATCCCATTGATGAGGATCTGTTCAGTAAAAAGTCTTCTTTGATTCCGCCGTTAGGAATAAGAATTAAACCTTTCATTTCTGCTGCTCATATCGACCTTGAAAATATATCTCCTTTTCGCCAGCTTCCTTCCTACCTTGGCAATTGGAAAGACCGCAGGTAGATCTTAGATTAACAAAACTTACAGGTGTAACCTTCCTTGAATTCCTAGAAACACTACCTAGTATATATTCATCTGTGGTTTACACGTGACATAGTTACCCTTTCACTTTCCTTTCTTTGTTACATTGTCACCATGGACCACTAGTCATCTCTTTGTTATCACATTCATCGGCATCACAGCATAAATCACTGTAGCTTACTGGATAACTTGTTTTTTATATCTTGTTTTATAACAACGCCTATATTATTGTTAATGATGTTTTATTGTCAGAAGTGTTTATAATCCAATGGGCATCTATTTCCTTGACGTCATGGCTTGATTTACGTGTCAACAGAATTCTCTTTTTAAATTGGAGAGATAAAACGTTATCAAGCTTAATTTTAGTTTACATTTGTTTGAAAATGT
The DNA here is from genome assembly GCF_003918875.1 of Haliotis rubra. Taxonomy (NCBI): domain Eukaryota; kingdom Metazoa; phylum Mollusca; class Gastropoda; order Lepetellida; family Haliotidae; genus Haliotis; species Haliotis rubra. The sequence continues at coordinate 50,435 of NW_025767533.1, forward strand.
TCTCGCAGGTTTGATAAGTATATATTTAAGGATATTTCACAAAATAATTTGCCCATCGAGACCGGTCGACGTACAACGTTTGTAGAATGTCTGTTTTCTATGCAATCAATCAATCTACTGTTGGAGACAACAACCATGATACATACTGTATGATATATTATATATACACTCACTGTGCCACTGTTGGTTTTATTTTGGTGTTCTTTTGGAGCTATTAAACTGTTCTGTGCTTTACTTGTTCCTTTGTCGTGAAGGTTTATATATAAGCCTCGGTCGAGAGGGAACAGAGGGTCTCACAATTGGTCTGTCTTGGGTGAGAGTCGGTACTCGGATTCACTACTATCACTATGTGCTCACACTATTATTCCTGTACACAGATCAAGTAAGCATGTACACGAAACGCAGTCGGTTTAGTCGTATCTGCCCCGACCGAGGAAGTCATCGATCTAACCCACTCAGCCACTGACTTCCACAAGCTGACAAGTCTGACAACTGGTAGTCTGGGTCACGTGGTTTGTCTACCCCACTGACAGGTGAACGACTCCCATGATCAAAGCTAAGAATACACAATGCCTTTGGTTCTGATATTTAGTTTGCCTCACTCAGAGACTGAGGGGTGGGAATCACCCACCCCCCCACCCCCACCCCCAAATGTAAGGACGTAAGGGGCGTAACTCTAGTAGTCATAGCTCAGCGTCTCTCTGTCCTCCAGGATCTACGGAAGAGTTCACGTCAGGAGTCTAGTCGAAACTTCAGTACTACACAGCATCTCTAGATAAACACAACATGAGACGCAATTTGGAGAACTGCATGATTTTAGCGATGTATGGGGAAGCATATGAATCGTTGGGCTCTGTATTGCACACGTCTACGGGTATGGTAATGATCTTGAGCGACTTGTCTCATGTTTCTGACGACTTGAACCCTATCCACGTTTCTGGACAATAGTAGTGTTAGGGAAGCAAACGGCCCACTCATCCACGTCATGCACCACGTAAAACTCTCTTCAGCCTCTCTGCGTGGACAGGATCGATGGTCATCGATAAAAAGAACGCTATAACTGGGTGAAATTCGGTGGTGCATACATCTTGCATTTTATTGCATCAATAAACAACCATGATTCTTAATTCATGTTATATTTGGTCACTGCTGTGCATTGTGTAGTGTTGCCATATGAATAGTTCTTTGTATATGTCACAAATAAGACTTGTAAATGTCATAGGGTGCGCACCAGTCCAGAAGTACAAATGATATTAAGTCTGATAATAAACACAACAAACATTACCTCTGAGACACGAATAAAGACCGAAAATTAACGGTGCTTTGAGCAGGGTTGGGTCATTTTCATCACTGTGGGTAAATAGTGGGAGGAAAGTCGAAGCGATACGGGTCTTAGACGTTTGTGACATGGTGCTAACAAGCCAGAATCAAACACAGGGAGCGTCTAGGGTTCACACCCAGGAATATGTATGACATGCCTGGAATGAGACGCCAGGATCGCGGGATACTAGAAGACGGCAGGACAAAACTTGGTTTGCAAGTGCATCTAAACCCTGTCAATAACCGGACGTATTCTATTGTGAACATCCAGATATTTCAAACCATTTTATCCAATAATTGGAATCCGATGCAGCTACGTTTGTGCAATTACACCGCTGTATCTTGTTGCTGTAGAAGAATAACGCTAGCTGGAAATAGTGGTGCTTGGCGGATCTATCCTCATCACTGTCACACCCAACCCATCATACAAGTGCATGTGTGTTATGCCTGTGTCATCGTCTGTCGTTCACCTGGAGTTTGCAACAAACCTGTTATTATCAGGATAGTCTAAGGTTCGGTGCACATGCTACGATAGTGGTTTGGTATAAATTCATAAAAAAGAATTCTTTTCAATATAACATTGTAAAGCAAGATTTACTACTAGATATAAGCAGCTGCGCACGAAATATTATCGCTTAGAAAGTAACGCATTGCACCTACATTATCCTACACATGTCACAAGAACTTTCAGCGTGTTGTTTCCATGATACTGTATTGCTCGTGTGACCACCCAGATTGCCTATCTCTCGGAATTTTGGACAAGACTGAAACTACGAAATTATAAAACAATGTTAGACGATGTCTAAGTTATTAAAACATGTAGATGGATCGCACTCCGATCTCCTTGAAAATAACGAATGGCGCTTCAATACACTGGGTCTTCAGATAGCTACACATTACATAATCAGCGAAGCATGTACATGATAAGAATGAAGTTTCGTTGTGGAACATGTTATACGATACATTGGTATTAACCTCACTGACAACTGAGTCACATTCTTTGAACTTCCTGGTTGATAGGGGCTATTAATATAGTAATAAGCACTGACACAGCCGGTAACAACACAGGGACCCCAACCGTTAAAACATTACTGTAAACATCCTTGTTAGACAATTATTCAGGGACACATACCACTAACCACCAAGCTGAATCTCGTATGACATTGCACAAAGACTTTTTGTTGACAGCGTTTGGCAAGACATTTCAATACTGGTTGTGTTTGGGCGCAGACCTCTCAGTTTGCTCTTACAAACAGAGAATTAGAGTGTTACAGCTTGTATGAAAATATGCAATTATATATTGGAGCATACAGTGTTCTTTATAGAATTCAAGTTGTCGAATAGTCGCCAATCATTCTCAGCAACATCAGTACAATAACGACAAATTCTAATCCGACACTTTGTTTGGAATAAATGCTTCGTTACGAGGATATTATGAAGGTGTATTTGCCATGTAAGTACAATATACGGGATATCCGATTTGAAATTGCTTTGAGTGACCGTCCATACTTGTTTCACTCCAGGAAATGGATTTCAATACCAAAAGTGTAGTTCAACTTATTTCGCTAAATGAATGCATATCTAAGTACAGTGCACTGTAAAGGTGAGGTGAGGTGAAATTGGGTTTAACGTCGTGCTTGAGAATAGTTCGCTCATATGACGACGTGCATGCTTGTGTATGTGTATGTGCGGCTGCTTGTACTAGCCCAGACTGAAGCTGGTTTTATAGTGCTAGCCCACTGAGATACCATGCCGCAGTGAAGCATGAATATCCCACTCAAACACATTATACTGACTCCGTGCCGACCAGTCCTTGTTGTACCCATTAATGCCGAGCGCCAGGGACCAACAAGTATATTTTAACGTCTTTTGGTATGACGCGGTCGGGGATCGAACCCGCGACCTTCCGCTCTCCGGGCGGACGCTCTAACCACTACACCACGGAGGCGGTCCACTGTAAAGATTTTAACAGTTTGGATATATCTATTTCGGAAATATGAAACATAAAATTGAAAATGAGGAAAATAATGCTGCAATTAACACGTATTTGTGTGCATTATCTTTCAGGTTAGAAAATAAAGTCATTATGGCTGTAAAGTAGTAAACAAAGATCAACAATCTTTAGATTTTAACATTAAGGTATCTACTGAAATCCAAAAAGCTCTAGTGAAATGTGGTGATTATCTTACGGTGCTACTATGGTGCAGTGAACAATATAGTGGAACACATGATTGTAAATAGTGACGTCACTGTGGTTACGGCTAACACGTGATGCTACTCTCTGTTTGTGATTGTTTGATAGGCACTCTATAGTTGGTGAGCCAAAAACGAACAAACAAGAAGTTGTCATCCATGAAGTTGAATGTTTCATCTATGTTTGTGAGCGGTCATATATTGGTGATATCACGAAGAAAGGCCGTATGTACATTTCCAGGTTGTCCGAGGCAGATACAATTATTATGTACACACACACACACACGCAAGCACACACGCATGCACACTGTGTGGTAAGATTAACAGTTTAGATTATGCACAGTTAGCTACCAGCTGCAATCCCAGGAACTTCAAGTTCCTGGAGAGTGGTTGCTGCATTGCCAATATTTTCCCAGACAGGCTGAATTGCGTCATACCACGGCCAGAACATCACAGGAATGTTATTACCTCTGGGCAAGTTAGTCCATACAGACCCGACCCGTGCTGTATGGTGGCGAGCGTTGTCCTGCTCAAGTTGAGGTTTATAAAAGAAGAGAGGTAGATATAACATATAATTACTAAGACTTTCTAGGAAACACCATCCCTGTGCACGACAGTAACAATGTGCAGACGGAATAACTGCACAGCGATCCTGTGATGATAACCGATTGTCCCCACACAATGACGCTTTCTCCTCCCCTCCGGTTGGCCTGTACAACATATCAGCGTGATGTTCATTGTGTTTTTCTAACGCTGATGCAGTTCCTCGTTAATTTGTATTAGACAACCTGTTCCCATTGTTGACATCGTCAACGCAACTGTTGTTAGGCCAATGATGGGCCTACACAAAATATTTTCTTCACCGCCCTCAAAAACAGATGGTTCTTTGGCAACCTTCTGTTTATTGGGGAAATAATGGTTTGATATGAGCCCGGTTAGATATAAAGAGAAGAATGTTGTCAGTCTTGTCATGTTTCCTTTTCAAGTTATAGTTTTCGCGGACGATGAACACGTGTAAGCACGTCGCATTTGTTAAATGCTGTTTGACATGGGTTTTTTAACTTCCTGGTACAGCAGTCTTGCTCCAGCAGTCCAATAGACATGTGGACCTGTTTATACCCAGGGTACAGTAGACCGAATGCAACACTGTCGTAGCAGGGGCACAGAAAACAGTTGTGATATTTCGTCTCGTACCAGACAAGAACGATAACATTTCAGTCGAAAATGTAAGTATACATTGTGTTCATGCATATTTTTTCTTTATCTATGAATATATTTCGAACTCGGACTCGGAGATGTCATGGGAGTAGTGAAACAACTCGTTCTTCAACTCGTTGTTTCTCTGCTCCCATGACATCTTCTCGTTCAATACAAAACATCCAAATGCATTTGGTCTAGTATGACGTTCTATATATGGACTACCTGCCAGACTACCTGCCAGACAGTTTAAATGCAAACCCCCTGATGCATGTTGCAGTTTGACAGCTCACAAAAACAGTATTGACTGTGTGACCTTGCACCAATTCAGAGGGCTAGCAGGGTGACAAAGTCAACCCCAGTTGCGCCTATTCTGACCTTGAATTCAACTGCCTAAAAGTAACCCGTCTGAAAGAGAAGGTCCCGGTTAGAATGAACCTTCAGCAACCCATGCTTGTCGTAAGAGGCGACTACCGTGATCGGTTGGTCAGGCAAGCTGGTTTGGTTGACACATGTCATCGGTTCCCAATTGAGCAGGTCGGTGCTCATGCTGTTGATTACTGGACCAACCCTTTCTGGTCCAGGCTCGATTATTTACATACTGCCGCCATATAGCTGGAATATTGCTGAGTGCGGCGTAAAACTAAACTCACTCACTCACTAAGAGTCTAAGAGAGTCGGCTCAGGTTCCTTTCGCCGGAGGTGGTACACGCTGGCTTACCTGACGACCAAGGGGATCACTACGGTTAAAAAATCATCTTCCTTGTAGTGTTCGGCAGTATATATATTAGTGTTTCTCACATGTAGGGGAAGGACTGCAGTAATACGTTCTTGTTATCCTTCAGTGAACATCATCAACAAGGAAGCATGGTATCTATACAATACTGCATATTGTTTTGGGTCTGTACACTTGCTACGTGGAAGCTCAGCACAGGATTGCAAGCAAATGGGTAAGAATGCATTTCTGTCTTATCACTGACCTCGTAAAAAATTGAATCCTTAAACAAAAACCCGCATAAGCCATTTTTAGAAGAATGTATTGCGTTAGCTTAAGAGCAATTACTTCATCTTCAATATCGCCGGTGGAGAAGAAATCGTGATTCATCACTGAACCAGACTGGCCACAAGTTTCTAAGCTTCAAGTTCTGGACTCTTCTTGGTCGAATTTCAACTTCACGCAATCGATTCCTGACAGTTTGGACGGAAATTCTTCTCAAACCAGGGACACGTTGTGCAGTCTCCACGGCTTTGGCAACCCGATGATGCAAGTGAGCAGACTGGATGTAGCGTCCTGGGCGTGGGTAGTAACTCTTGCACGGCTGCTTCTCGGGCTATCTTGGGCGGAATTGGTCCGCAGGAAACGATCCAAAAGTCGAGATATAGTACTCTGATGAACGTTGAAATGTTGGACAAATACAGGCGCGACTCCTCAGCTTCAAGGCGACCTATGGCGATGTTTCGATTAGCGGCACTCGTGGCATGATAATTTCCTCTTTTCCAGGCAATTACGAACGACAAAATTAAACTCAATGTTGTTGTTTTTTCTTATAATACAGTGATCGATACCGCATGCTTTTTCGCTTTCTTGCACATGCATTTTGCTTTGCATGTTATTTTGGTGACGTTTTGGCAAATATTTCTTCAAACGCTTCTAAAACAAGGGAAACAGTTAAACTTACCGTGGTTTTGGCGCTGAAGCTCTTTACAATAGTTTACAGATGACGTTTTGGAATGAAATAGTATTGTTTTTGCCGCAGCTACATGAGTCCAATATTTTCACATCCAGAGGCAGCTAATCGCCAGCACACAAAGTCAGCCGCAAACCCGCTCTGCCACCGCGGCTTCCACAAACATGACTTTGTGTGCTGGCGATTAGGTGCCTGACTCTGAGGGTGTGGTTCCAATCCCGGGTTGGACTCAACCCAACTAAAATACAATCCCAAACATAACATATGTTACATTTGTCCACTTTCTAAATGACGGTGTGTATTGATAACTGTACATTACTGCAATATTACGTCGTACTGTTTTTACAGTAACTATTATTTTCATTAGTTTACTATTACAGTCTGTATTAACCATCTAAATAATAAGTATAACACAGTATAAACACCATTATTTGAGAAGAGTTGTAACATCGCTAACAAAGAGTATGCTTCTAATCACCCGGACCGCACATGCACACATTTACTAAACTCAATCCTAATTTGATAAGTTTAATAGCGGAAGGCGAAATCGAAACCCCAAACGACGAAAATCCGAGATTTCCCTTACAGGGTTCTCGGTTTCGCAATTCCAGAGTCCATTGTGCCTCCTTCCAAATTACAGGGAGTTTTCTGTCTGATCAACCATTTGCTTATTTGGTGTTCTATTTGGGGTCTTCCTACTTGACAAATGGCTAAATTTCACGACAATCACCAGTGGCTGAAGGGATGGTGTAAATCCTGCTAGGGTCCATGCAGGTAGCCAAAGTACTGTAAGTCTCCAGAGTCCCTAGTATGGTGATCAGACTCCAGTTGCTGGTGATCTATAGCCCGGTTTTATATTGTATTGTTGTGTATAGTGATATATTTTTATGATAGCATGCTAGTTTTAAATTACGAGCTGTGATATTGTACTAGTTTTACTGTCCTTCGATGACAGGTTTTTTATGTTCTCAATTTATTGGTTCTTATATTGATATAAATTAAATTGCTCTCGTCACGATATGCCTGATATGTGACGTTAAATATTACCTAATTCACTCACTCACTCCTACTTGACATCTTTTGCTTAATGTGCAAATTCACCTTTAGCGTTGTCATAAATATGCATGAGGACACAAGTAATCGGCGAACAACATTCACATTAGCTGTAATGCGTCAAAACATCATTACACATCACATCAACCCTTCAGAATGTGTTGGGCTATAAAAGGAATTGCAGACAGGAAACAGAATTCACGTTGATATTTTGCCAATTCCATGAGGGGTGGGCACTTAAATAAATAAGATCTCCATTCATCGGATGTTGTTCACATGCACTTATCGTTTACTTGACTTCCTTGCCTGCATGGGGGCATTTGCAGTTTAAATACATGCATGTGTGGGGTGAAGAAATAATGATACCTCCAAGTCTTACTTTCCTTTCAGTGTAAACGTAGAGGCGTATACAACTTACAGGTCATCACGATACACAACGGCGTGTGGTTTTCTTGGTTGGCAACGATGCGGAAGATACAGGTAAAACTTCATTTCTTAAAACCAATGGTTATCATTCATAATGTTCTTTTCTAAATGTATAAATCTTCCTGATTTGACTATTTCTCCCTGTTAATGGCTTTGAACAAAATTTAGTTATATCCTGGCCCCATTTACTGCCGATCAGAGCGTCACAGTTGACCTCTATGACAAACGGAAATTCTCTGACAGATTTGTAGTGACCAAATCATAGCTGACGATTAGAGCATATGACATTAGCACTGTTACGAAGTTGCTCATTCACATGTTGACAATATCCTGTTCATCTATCCAAAGAGACTTCGTTTTTTGTTCTCCCAGGCAGAGGTCGGTCACAAATTACAGATGCAAATCAGGATACAGAAACACAGATAGCACAGGCTGCCCACATCGTAAGTGAATTGTGCTACTTGGACTGAGGAACGTGTGACCTCACTACAGTTGTTATCATAATGACCTGATGATCCATGGTAACATAAAGTTTGACGGGTCGTGTAATGTATTTTGAATCAGTACACAGGCTGTCGACTGCCGTTTGTGCTGATGCTCACTGGTGCACTTTGCTTTTGTTTCTTCTAATCCCAGCTGGGCACATATTACCACAAAATAATTCAGAATTCGTATGATTTGACATTAACATGTTCACCCACACATAATGTAACAATGAAACACCATTTACACATTGCAGCTATATGTGACAGCGAGATCAATTCCGCTGCTTGCAACATCGACTACAGGACATCTCACATCGTCTACAGTAACGGCAACACACAGTTCAAGAGTGGGGGCAGCTGTACTTCCCCCTGGGATCTGTTCCAACTGTAATGAAGGCTTTTACCCCAGCAGAGAACGCTGCAGAAGTACGTGTATATAGGTTCAGCGCATTTATTCATATCGGAGGCGCGTATGGCCAGATGTATTCGTACACCGCCATTTGTTGGGCACGCTTTTCACTTGTCGCCTCGATCCACCATACTCGTGGTTTTACCAAAGTAGTAGATGTATGAAAACTGCATCACTTTTCGAGGCACGCCGTTGAATGCGGCTTTGGCCCGTTTCAAACTCGAAATTCACGTTGCTGATGTCCTATGATTCCTTTGACAGTGTGCAGCGCCATCAGTAACTGTGACCTGGAGACATGCACCAGCAGCAGCAACCAGGTGTGTAGTCGCTGTGAGGGGGTCGTGCTGGACCAGGCAGGACACAGGGCATATGTGGCGTCTTCTGACAGAAGATCATGCATACGTAAGTTGCAATTGGTGAACAACGAGTCAACTGTATGTCCAAAATGAGTGTTTATAGGTTCCTGCTACAGTTATTTACGAGTTTATCGAGCTATGATTAACAAATCACACCTGCAAACAGCAAAAAACTTGAATCTTAAGACAATACATTGTGAGGTGATCATAAATGTTACAAAAAAAATACGATGGAGACGTTCTTTTATTCATTGAATATATCTCTTCCAGTCAACCTTAGTGAGAACATGTAACCACCATACTGTACAGGAACATTGCTGGAAGAGTGTTTTTTCGGACAACAGATCACATAGAAATAGGAAAATATGCCTTTCCACAACTTCACTACACAGAGCACATTCAGCTTCTTAACTGAACATGCTTTTAATCCTAGATCGTCCATTTTTGTCTACAGAGGCGTGTTCGTGGCTGAGTCAAAGCACCCGGTGTTATCACGGGTTCCTATTAGTTTATTATGTTCCAGTTCATCGAGCTATGAATAAACACATACACACGCGCGCGCGCGCGCAAACTGCCTATATCGTGAATCTGATCATAAATGTTGTCATACGATGAGGCGTTCCTTTATTCATTGGAACTTTCACAAAGAAATCATTTCCAGTCAACTTCAGTTTGAAACAAGGAACTACCCCGCTTGTACATAGGCAATGTATGTGTTGATTCCTCTGACTATAGATCACATAGAAGTAAGAAAATATGCCACCACTACACCACACAGAGCACATTTAGATTCTTAACTAAACATGCTGTAAAACCTAGACCCTACATCTGTGTCTACAGAGGCGTGCTCGTGGCGGAGTGACAGCACCCGATGTTATCCCGGGACCTGCAGGAACGAGTACGCCAGTAACTGTGCCTGCTCCAGCGGCTTCACAGGGAAACATTGTCAGACAAGTAAGTTGACGCTCCCTGGGATTATAAACAAAGCACAAATAACAACCAAAACCTTGTATGCATGGTGGGGGAATGGTGGGTGCTGCCAGCGGCGTAGGACATGCTTTACCTCTTGGCGAAGACCTCATGTCACTTCTGATTTTCAGTGATACATTCATATCATTTTCAGTGTTACTTTGCTTCTGGAGTATTTCTGATTGTACAGGATTGCAAGTAAATGGGTAAGAAGAGTAACCTTATCACTAACCTCGTTAAAATATATCCATTTGCCTTCGGGCATTCATCTGAAGCATTTTAAACATAGGTTTGAAAAACCAAAGTCATGTCTTGCCTATTGATATCCAAAGTTGCCGACGACGAGGCGGCTTCACACTATTGACAGTTATGCATTATACAGTTGTAATGAGCAAAGCTGTCTTACTGAGCAACATGATTATTAGCTAATACACCAAGCTATACATCTTTCTGATTAGACTTTGACGAAATAAAATGATGCCCATATTTTCCGTCTGATCAACGGAATTATGTTGCATTATGGCTTGGCGTATTGTTTGTACACGTACACTGTTCGTATATTTGTACACGTTTGTCACAGTAACAACGAAGCCCACAATACACTTCAACCTCCTAAGACTGTCCGCGAGCAACGGCGACACGACAGAGGCACCTCCCGACATCAACAGTGGTCCATTTCAGTCCACTAGCTGGTCAAACATCAACTCTGCATCTAGAATGTACTATAAGTTTACGGCTGAGTACAAAATGGTACCTCCATCCAGACATGCCTTCATTGAAAACTTCCGTGTTGGAATTGTCAGTGGTGCTGCTACATTCAAACTAAAGAGAGGTGTGTGGGATAAAAGAGGTCACACTATGCATAATATAACATATTCTGTATGCATTCAAAGTTTGAACGGATTTTCTAACGAGTTTGGTATATCATCGTTCATCTGACTGTACAAAGACATATACTATCCGATCTGTTTGATTGGCATTTAGAAGTTGGTGACTAATAAGAAAGTAAGAGATTTTATGGATTACAACTTCTTTATCATATATGATGCGACGTTTCGGTATGGATTCTTATACCGTTGTCAAGCAAGAGTGAAGTACTACAGCACAGAACAGACTTATATACATGAACATGGATTAAGTAATAACAACATGTAGGAATGAATCAAGGGGATTAACAACAACAAGAAGGCACGGTGGCAATAATGTAGTGACAATAGGAAACCAATGGTGGTGGAGGTAGAAACAAAATATACATGCTGATCCAAAAACAACCAGGACTTCACCAAAAGGAAACTTGCAGAAGCAGTTCAAATCCGGAGACACAAGCCCTCACTCAACAGAGACCAGGGATATCTCATCCCTTCTGCATACAATGAACTGATAAAAACAACAGATTAGAGCACTTCAGCTATCATTGTTAATTAATCTCATCAGCATGTATATTTCCTACATGTTGTTATTACTTAATCCATGTTCATGTATATAAGTCTGTTCTGTGCTGTAGTACTTCACTCTTGCTTGACAACGGTATAAGAATCCATACCGAAACGTCGCATCATATATAATAAAGAAGTTGTTATCCATACAATCTCTTACTTTCTTATATACTATCCGGTGGTTGATTTCTAAATGTAAGCTACAACACCCTTCAACATCCATTACAAACCACCGCTAAAAGCGGACCATCACATGAACATGTGTTTGAATCACTGTAAAAGGTCAGCATATCATGAATCATCAACTGATGATCTTGTGCTTCTTGTCTCATCATCATCCGTACATCATTATTCACTCTGCTGACTGTGTTGTTGTTCCAAGGTGCAGGTGCAGGTGTTGTCTCCACTAAGGTCTATAACTGTGGAGGAGTCAGCAGAAGCAGCCCGGACACAGACCTGTACACCTGTGAAGGAAACTCATCAGGGACATCTGTACTCCCCTCTACCCTTCCAACACAGAGATGTGTGAGTATGGGGAGGGGATGGGATGGGTGACTTTGGATGTAACAACGATTTCGTAAATGACGTTATACAGTTTAGACTGTGTCTAGCGGAATGGACGTTTGGGTAGTGTTGCTTTTCACCCTGACATTTGAGTACACCTATTTCATCACATTATTTTTTTGTCGTTTCCGTAACAATCACAACGTATTTTGTATGAGTACATATTGCTACTTGATTACAATCTGGTACACATAGTCTGGTACACGATACAGACACTGTTGTTTATTTCAAATTTTGGCTTTCATATTGAACTTGCAATCTGAATGTCCTAGGTTTCTATAAAAATTTTGACATTATTATTTTCAGTATGGAATTCACGTTTTCAACAAGTAATGGAGGGTATGTGAAGGTCCGGGACAAGAAGAGTAACACACTAGCGACCTACTACTACAACGGTGCCACACAGACCCACACCTTTACTGTGTCCATAGACCTGGTGGATCCCTATCACTGTACTGGTACTACTGCCTGTGTTGGCAGCATGCTGACCGTTCCCGATGTTATCAAGACTGTAAGTATATGGCCACAGTTATATTTCACACCGGATGTTGATGGTAGACAGGAAGAATGATTCCATGACTTTTTTCAGCCCACAGTGAATCTCCGGTGGAGTGGCTGGTCGGATACTGATGCAGGAGTCGACCACTTTGTGAGGGACGTGTATGAACTCCACGCTGTTGGGGATGTCCTCAAAGATAAACGTCGTGTTAACACTACAACATTGACAAGCTCAACTGTGAGGGATTCATTGCTGTAGTTCAAATATTTAATTAGCTTAATTTATGATTGATTAGATGCTTGTTAATGTTAATTTATACATGCTGACATGTGGTCGTGTGATAGTGCATGCGTGTGCGTGTATTTCTTTTACAAATCCTGGTGATAATAAGTAGTAGAAAAAGTCTGCCACTTGATTCACCGTTTCAAAGATCTTGAAATGTGAATTGTCTCGGTGTGTGGTCACGTGTTCACTTTACAGACATATGTTTTGTTTTTCATATGTACATGTATCAGACGACCAACAGCTACACACTGACTAAGACGGGCGTGTACTCGGTTGTCCTATCTGCCTATGACAAGGGAGGTAATCACAGAAGTACCAGAAGAATAGTGATATATGATGGTACTTCGACTGTGACAACACCGGTAAATACAGCTCTCCGTGTGACAACAGCATCATCAATATCATCAGAGTGGCAAACTACATCATCAGCAGTGACAGTAGACTGGACCAACAGATATATCAACACAGTCCATCACAACAACAAATGGCTCCTTGGTGTAGCTTCTCTGGGTGACATCGGCTCGGGCTATGATGATAACGATGGAAGCAGAGATACAGGTGAAGTCAGAAATGTTCAAGGTATGTGGTGTACTAGAATTCAAGACATATTAGTTAGCCTTTGGTTCCCTTAGACAAATGATTAAAAATCATAATTTTACAGAGAATCACGCGGCATAATTCAGAGTAAATGCAGATTGTCACCTCATTGAAACGCATGTTTCCATATGACAGGGATGTAGGGTAGCCTTGTGGTTAAAGCGTTCGCTCCTCATGCCGAAGACCCAGGTTCGAATGTCCACATCTGTACAATGTGAGAAGCTTATTCCTGGTGTCCCCGCGGTGCTATTGCTGAAATATTGCTAAACAGTTGGAAACTAAACACAATCCTCCACTCAATACGAAAATGTTAGTGGGATAATCTAAACACAACCAGGTCACATGTGGGATCTGTTCTAGGCATCACACGCTTCCTCACATCTTACAAAGTCGACCACCAAGGAGGGTCGTCCATCACCAGTCCACCAGCTGTTAACCTGTTCACTAGTCAAGGTCTGAATCAGTCACAGACCATAACACCCTCACTAGTGGACGGGGACACTGTACGCTTCTGGGTGCGCGCCTATGACATCAGACGCGAATTCTTTGAAGAACAGGTGACAGTCCATATCGACACATCACCTCCAGTCATAGAGAACCTTTGGCTAAACAGAAGCGGCAGTCTCAACATCAGTATGCATCGGTTGGAGGAACTTCATGACGTTATGTAAGAATGTTGAAAGTAGTTTCGCCATTTCACAATTCGCCATTTTCATCTTAATGATGCAGACGTCACGGCGTAGCAGCATACACGACCTTATCCTGAAGGTTTTAACGTTGTGTAAAGAGACTATATAATAAGTAGAATGATGTGCAATAATGATATTTGCGAACATAAATCTGAAACAAATTGAAGCACTTCATGAAGCGTATCTCTATCTGATTCTAGATTGGAGTTCGATGTGTACGATGGACACAGTGGAGTGGAAACGGTGCAATGGAGAATCGTACAAAAACGGCAAGATGAAGATATGGTGTTATCTGTAAAGTGGATTTCTACTCAGGTCTATCGTGTAAGTGAATGTTTCCTCTTGCTGGTCAGAATTTATGTCAATGGGACGCAGACAAAAGCAACTAACACATTTGTATTTCTACCATTATTACTCATGGACTTTGCATTTCGAACCAGTGAACCTCAATACACAGTAATAACTATTATATGGGTAAAACTCCAATAATATGTCATCAAGTTTGATGTTTTATTGAATGAATGATTCCAGACTCTGGATGACTGCAACACCATGCACGATGCAAGAGATGGTAACTGTTATTGTACTCCAGCTGGCACATGTTATCATCCCCACTTCCAAGTGAAACCAGCCCTGGAAGACATAAGGGACGTCAAGTTGGCTGAAGGAAAGGAATACTGGTTTCTAGTCACAGCCACAAATTATGCTAAACTCCAAACTGAACAGGAAGTAAAGGTATAAATGGCTAAATTCGTACATGAGCTCACACCTGTCATTAATTTGTGTATGTAACATGACCCATGTCACAGAGTTGAACAAACAATTTCGTCACTTGTGCTCGAGTACAACCTAACCTACAGAAACACCGACTCTCAGTGAGTGAGTGAGTGAGTCACCCCGGCAATATTTCAGCCATATAGTGACGAGAAATGTTGTACATACACAATATAATACAAGTAATTAAATACCCAGTCATCGACGGACTGTAAAATAACTAGAGTAAAAAGGGTTCAAACTAGCTAGTATTATTTTTAAAAGTAGGAAACTATTTTAGACAATAAAATGTAAAAATGGGCTAGTGATCGCCAACAACTGAAGGTACATCACCATCCTAGGGACCATAGGGACTTACATTGCTTTTGCTACCTGCATGGACCCTAGTTGGATTTACACCATCCCTTCAGCCGCTGGCGAGTGTAGGAACATTTAGCCGACAGTTAAAATAACAAAAATACTACGTTTGAAAAATCTGATAATTCTATATTTAACATGGAAGGTTTGGGGACTTACGCGCCCTCTCAGGAGGACAATAATTTTACAATACTTCACCCCCCTTCGAGGGTACAGCCACTAACAATCTAAGTAACCAATATAAACTATCAATCATAAAAGCCGATTCTCAGTTGTCAAAAAGGGCTTATTGTAGAGCTTTTGATAAAAGGAATCATAACTAGACAGACCAGTTACATTACGGATGTAGGAACCTTCACGGGACAAATATCTGAACCCGATAGTCGAGGCAAGTCTAGATGTGTTTGTTAAATCCAGTGTAGTTCCTATATTCAG
The DNA here is from genome assembly GCF_003918875.1 of Haliotis rubra. Classification (NCBI taxonomy): domain Eukaryota; kingdom Metazoa; phylum Mollusca; class Gastropoda; order Lepetellida; family Haliotidae; genus Haliotis; species Haliotis rubra. The sequence goes on from NW_025767533.1 coordinate 66,167, forward strand.
TGTTACAGATTAACATTATATTCAAACTTAAATGAGAATGATAACATCATGATGAGGGGCAGTGTTTACACAGTAATAACATGTGTTACATGCAATTTTTGCTCAAACATTTCACAAACATGAACCATTGGTCCCTCCATCTATACATTCACTGTCTGTTTAGATCCAAGTATCTGTGAGTCCCCCTCAACCAGGTGTTGTCCACGATGGTGAGTCTGGACAAACGGAAGTGGACTACCAGGACAGTCTACAGCTCCACGCCCACTGGGAAGGATTCTTTGACAGAGAGAGTGCAATTGCCTTTTACCAGTACACGTTCGGACCAAGATGTTTACAAGGACACTTATTTGACCTCAACAAAACCCAAAACGTTAGTCCTTCCTCATGTAATTGTGACACTTGTAGATATATAAAGAAAATACATAGTAATATCGGAAAGAAACGTTCTTCTCAAGTTCTCTGTACGGTTATGCCGACACACAGGGTTTGCTTTCATATGTCTAAGCACTATTAGGGTACATAACGAGTATTACTATGGTGTTACTCTTCTGATGGCAGATGGAATCAACACGCACTACTGAAGCCACATGGACAGCGCCGTCTTGTGGAACGTTTTACATAACTGTGGTTGCTTATGATGAAGCTCAGCAGAGAAGCGATGCCGTTTGTTCAGATGGTGTGGAGACATGCAAACCATCTCCTGTCCAAAGTAAGTCAGACCTGATCTCCTTCCTCACTCTATTTCGAGGTCTCAAACAGTTCTCTTCCCAGATCAGGAGGTACCAAACAAAGTGCACCGAGAATAATGGGACCTGAAATAGGGACATAAAATTAATTCATTGGCGTTCTCAAAAGGGACAAGATCAGGGTTGTTGGTAGAATTTGTCTTCAAGTATATATAGACCTATTCCAAAATTGTATTTTGTACCAGAAGATGGTCCTTTCAAGCCCAAGACCCCTTCCTTGCTATCGTCTGCTTTCTATGAATTATATCATTGGAAGAAGAGTAGGAGGACACTAGACTAGTCAAACACCCTGTGAACATTTGTTATTGTGTATTTGTGTATTCAGACACAAGGGCAGACGTCTCTAGCATCAGTCAAATCCTTTCTTTGGAAGACATAGTTTGACCTTTCCAGAACCAAGCAGGAAAATTACCTCAATCCCATAGAGAACTGAAGCAGTAAAGTAATTGTCTTTCCATTGAAGATAACAGTTTTTCAGGATCAGTTTTGGATGTCACATGGCCCTGGCAAAGGTCTATCCAGGATATATTCTTCTTGTTTCAGTTAACTTTTTCTCGACTCCGGATTTAACTAATTTTCTCGACACCGGATTTAATTAATTTGTTGAATTCCTGGTACGCATGCTGCTTTCGCACACTCTAGAAGTTTGGAAATTCATTGTTTCGTCCAACATATTTTCAGGCGGGTTTTGTACCTCCCCTTATAGCGCGTCCGATCTCCAGTTTGGTTGGTTTATGTACAGGAGGAAGACTTGACTAAGCTGCGGCATTGTAGGGCAGCTTTGTTCATGTCGATCTGTAGCTCAGAATTTAACCATCTTCAGACAGTTAGCCCCAAATGGGTAATGTACTTTTATTCCCTTTCTAGGCCTACATCTATTTATTACTATCATTTTAATGCTTACAACAATAAATAATTGTAATGATTTTGACAACAAGAATTCGTCACATAAATAATACGTGATAATGTTAAATATCAAGCTATGGAATTCTAATATCGGAGCATCTTCCTTCAGGTAGTCCATTGATCAGACGAAATCTTGTACTGGTGGTGTCGGCTACTGCGTCCGCTGTCGTTGCAGTTGCCGGCATTGTCGTTGGAGTTGTTGTCTGGAGGAGGAAACGAAGGTACTGTATTGTCCAGGAATACATGGCACTCTGGATATGAAACCCAATTCGACTAAATTGATATGACGTTTGGATAACCGTTCCAATACTGATGATGCCACTTCGCAGAATCTATTTTCAAACTCCATTAACCTTAGTAGTGTCTGCCTGCTCAATAAATTACTTCCTTAAAGGCACTTGAGTCCGCCACTAATGGCCAAAGTGCTGACGTAAATCCTCCCAGGAATCACGTAGGAAGCAGAAGTACCGTAAGTCCCCTTGACCCCCGGGAAGGTGGTCTAACTTTGGTTGCTAGTGGCCTATAGCTGAGGTTTAATTTATGCAAAATATAAGTCCGTGTAGGTAATATTTCTTAATATTGAATTAGTTTGTTTCATACCTAATCTGTGATACTCTGTGATTGCGCTGGATATCGGCACTATACAAATGTTAGCAACTGTTTTACGGCAATGTAAAATTCTTCAACCACTTCTTACTTAAAATAGTTGCTCTTTTATTACGACTCGGGCATAGTTTCAAAAAGGATATCATTTGCAAACTATCTACCGTCATTATAATCTAAGTAAATCGGATTAAATATTATTGGTATTTTGCGAAATTAGGTTCATGTGTCAGACAATACAAAGGCAGGTTTATCGTGTGCCTATTTAAAAATGGATAATGATTTGGCTTTGCTTTTAACTAGTTAAAACATGTTCCTGAACATAATACGCAGTTTTGTGGAGTTATATATACTTTTGATTTGTTTACTGTAATTTGACAGGTTTGACAGAATGAATTGATCTGTATTTATTTATGAACTGTTTTTTTTTTTGAGTGAGTCCTGTGATACATTGGCCATGGCGGTTATGTATTTCAGAGGCCAACCGAAGATCTCTGACCAAACTGTGTACTACAATACAGGGCCATCTGAAAACGCTAAGCCTAAAAAGACAACACCTGAAGACACGATGTATGACAAGCTTGATGTCAACGCACGCGATGGAGGAGCTGGTCAAGAACCATACTGTTCTATACAGACTTGTCGGTCGGAAGAAACAAACATATATGAAGCTGTTGAAAATCCGATGTACCAGAACATTGGCGAACCACCGCGTGTAACCTTCAACAGTACATCAAGTGTCATATACGAAAACATCTGAATATCACATTTCATCAGTCGCACAAAACTCATATGCGTAAACCTTTTTAAGAAATATAGAAATCTTTTATAAAAAAACTAAGTAGCCGATGCCTGTTATAGACGACTGACGGGTTCAGGTAGTCAGACTTACTGATTGATTGATTGAATTTAGTTTTACACCGCTTATAGCAATATTCCAGCAATATTACGGCGGGGGACACCAGAAATGGACTTCACACATTGTAACCATGTAGAGTTTGGAACCCGGATCTTCGACGTAACGAGCGAACGCTTTAATCACTAGGCTACCTCACCTTCCCTCAGGCTTATCGACCTTTTTGATGCGTGTCATCGAATCCATATTCAGCTGATCGATACTCAGTTACTCTACTCTATAACTGTAATATTGGTGGGTGTTGCGTGAAGCACGAAACATGAAACATGCATTAAACAAAACAAAACACAGATGTTGATGAAACGTCGTAACCTGACGACGTGAATCTCTGTTCATTAGGTCGATCACTGGATTATCTGGTACAGAATTCAAATTGTCCGAAGTGATATATTTTCATGCAGTTGGAAAATGGGTTTACAACAAACTAATATAACTAGAATAATTTGATACAATGTTTATAGTATTATTGCAGCGCGATATTCATGCCTACCTTTTTATTAACATATTCGCGTGACAGGTGGAACCTTCCTTGAATTCCTAGAAACACTACCTGGTATATATTCATCTGTGGTTTACACGTGACATAGTTAGCCTTTCACTTTCCTTTCTTTGTTACATTGTCATCATGGACTACCAGTCATCTCTTTGTTATCACATTCATCGGCATCACAACATAAATCACTGTAGCTTACTGGATAGCTTGTTTTATATATCTTGTTTTATAACAACACCTATGTAATTGTTAATGATGTTTTATTGTCAGAAGTGTTAATAACCCATCTATTTCCTCGACGTCATGGCTTGATTTACGTGTCTCTTTTTTAAATTGGAGAGATAAAACGTTATCAAGCATAATTTTAGTTTACATTTGTTTGAAAATGTTCTGTAGGTTTGATAAGTATATATTTAAGGATATTTCACAAAATAATTTGCCGTGCCGCTATGTCATGTTGACCTCGATGAAACAGTTTAATGTGAATCGCCTATGATCTCTTTGGTGTTTGTAATAAAGGCTTGCTGGGCTTTTCGTACTCCCTGTTCTGTGTACTTTTTTTTCTCGTCTTCGCTGATAGCAGACTTACGAGACTTGGATCGAATCTCTTGTTTCATTTTGTTATATTTTGTGAGTTCAGAGAGGATTGAACAAAACTCCTCCTCTGAGATCTTGCTGTCTGTGAGTGCCGTGGAAATACGCTCACTTACCGTGCAGACTCCCTGCAGATTGGTTTTGGAGTCGACACCCAGTCGCACGTAATCGGTGCAAACGTGATACTGGTGTCGTTTCACCCACCCGAGTTTGATCCCCTTCACGATTTCGACCTCATCCTGCGATGGTTCCCCTAGGTAGACTTTGATGATCAGAGTGGCGTTCTCCAGTAGGCTCGCCAGGACGTTGACCACGCCAGCAAATTCAGATACCAACTGCAATGTCACGTCTGGCACTCCCGGTTTACTCGATAGCATGTGGGCTGCCATCCTGGCGACTGGGCTAATGACTACGGTATGCCTCTGAGCTGGGACGTAAGCCACGAGCAGGGTTCCGTTGTTCACGACTTTGTTTAGGTAGTTGTCTTTGTTATCCGTGAACACGTAGGGGGAGCAGAGCCTAATATTGAAAACCAGTCGCCTTTATCGAGGTTAACAACACCCACTTGTCATCTTCCGGTGAAGACAGCGTATATGGCTTGTTTGGCGGGCGACGGTAGTGCTCTCAACATCTTCTAAGTCGAACAGTTTGCCCCCGAACGATGGGAATATTATCCATCTATCATCACCGGTGTTGACTAGGGTGTACCGAGTGTTGACGACCGCTCTTGATGTATCTACTATATCACCTAGGGCTCCACCGGAGGGGACTTCAACGCGTTTGTAAATGTTGTTTTTCAGTTGCAAGGCGTACAATTTACCATCTACTCCGGCGTCGTCGAATCCGCGTGTGTCCCCGAGGTCGGATATCCCCACATTGATGCATTTTTTCAACTTCATCCCGGGGCCTTGTGCGCTAGTCATTTTATGTGCAGCGTTATGCTGAGGTATCCTATATTCACAGGATTATGATTTATATCTAACACCCGATATTATCAGCTCAGGGATGTTGCCCCGAGTTAACCTCTTATACTGCCGCGGTGAAAACGACTCAGTTCTGCCGTTGTTGTATTTCTCCGTTTTCACGGTACGGCTCTCAGTATCGTGGAAGGGTGATTATGAATGTTGTCCGTTTTGCTCACCTGGCGGTGAATGCACCGGTGTCTCTCGCCAATGGCCGAACGAACCTCAGGAGTTTCTTTGTTGTTGATTAACACCACTGTGCCGTTTGAGTCGTTCATCTTGAGTTCGCTCCAAGGGGTTTGAAGACCTCGTAGGTAGCGACCGCAGAGCCGTCAGTTATCTGGTTTGACCACGACGAACGTGTTATCGATTGATGTTAGTCCGTCATCGGTAGGTAGCTGATATCGCAGAGTGTGACTTCGGCCGGGCGATGTTATCGATCGCGTCCATCAGCTGAAGTGCTCGTTGTCCATGTTATGTATTGGGAATATATATACTCATTATATAATACTTTTAAAATGTACTCCCCTGGAGTGTTTTACCCTAAACTGGACATAGATTTCCCCCACATGAAGATCGTGGTCGCTGCTGGGTTGTATTTCGACGCCCAGTTTATAGATGTGTTCGACCGGTATAAGTTTTCGGTGACTAACGCTAAGGTAGTTCACGCATGGTTCAACAACCCGATGCAGTTCTGGCAGAATCAACTCAACTTTGCTGTGTGGTGCGCTACAACGGGGTGTGGTGTGACATTGACCGACACTCGGCGTGGACCGCTGAGTCAGTCTGTGTTCACGTTCCACGTGTACTACCAGGTCAGGCGTATCCTCAAAGAGATCAGCGCTCCGCTCCCACAGGACAAAGCATGGGACGCAGTAAACAACCAGTACGATAGACGGGCCTACGAACGTATTTGCAACGAATTCGAACTAAACCCGAAGACGGATTGGCGTTTGCCGGGACCGAACCATGGGTTGGGTATCCCCATCGTTCACAATATGCCCCTCGTGGATGCCAGCGAGAAGATGAAAGAATGGGGTTACAAGTCGTATCATCACCTCACAACAAACGAGTGGGATGACCGTTACATGGCTTTCGACAACAGCAAGGATTACCGAGTCTGGAGGTTCGAGCAGGGGGCAGCGGATGACTGGGAAAAGTTCATGTTGGACACGTCGAGAGGGTTCACTCGTGCCGGTGTAATCAGATTGAACGACTCGATTCGAACGTACGTGTGGGCGCTGTTGGGTGCGCAGACGCAAACGCGTTCCAACATCCTCGGTAAGGGGACTGCTTACGACGCTCAGAAACAGTTCGTTGTTAACGTTGAGGATGCTATCAATGCTCCAGTTGATCTCCCGAGTGCCATCAAACGCTACCAAGACGTGTTGGAATACGCCAGGTCGAAAGTCGACTACGTCTTCGACGTGGGACTGTACATGGCTCCGAGCGATATGCAACTGAGAGTAAAAAAAGTGGTGGGCTACAACAACGAAATAGTCATAGCCACGGCGGACCAAAAGTTGGGCGTCAACCCCGATGTCAACGTCCCCCACGTCCCACCACCCACGACCGGTGAAACGGGTATAGTGGCGCCACCCCCGGAGCCTAGGGTTCAACCAACACCCCCTGTGGGGTCACACACACCCCCACAGCAGGCGTCCAATCAGCAGCACATCGATCGTAAAACAGCCCTGGTGGTTGGCGGGGTAGCGGTCGGGTTGGGGCTCATTTGGTTAAAAATTCCTTAGCCGCTACGTACACCAAACCCGCCACGGCGACGATGGCTGCCCACAGGTTTTGACTGAGCCACGTGGCAGTTTTAGCCAGAGCGCTCAGCAGCCACGAGACGATGCTACCCAGGATGCCGGGCAGGGCTTCGGCGGCCTTACCAGCCAGTTTAGCCAGGGCCTCCCCGAGGGATTTCAGGTGTTTTTTTATCCAGTCTTTGACGCCCCCACCACTTGGTGGTGTGTTGGTGTTGGTGTGGGGTGCCGCCCCCTGTCAATGACACCACCAGGGTTGATATGATGAAGCCCAATGCAGTCAGAATGCTGGCGATGGTGATCCCTTGCTCTCGGAAGAGGATTCGGATCCTGTCAGCTAGCGTGGTGTCCTCATTTAGGACTCGATCGATGGTTTCCCGTACACGACTGATCTGGGATCGGAGGGCTTCCCGGTTCGAGGAAGCGGATTCCAACCGAGTCCGTCTCTCGTCTTCCAAGTTTTTTATTCTCTCCTCGATACGACGTTTCATATCATCGTCCTCAGTTTCGGTGAGTTTTATTTTCTCGCGAGCGATGTGCTCGTCGACTTCGTTCAGTTTCCCCATGTTGTTAACGAGTTCTCCGCGTACATGTTTCAAGGCTTCGTCTAGGCCTCGCAGTTCCCTCAGGGGAAATTCGAGCCCCGGCAAGGGTTTGTCATGGTACGTGGCCAATATTTTTTCGATACTGTCTGATGTTTCTTTAGCATCCCCAGTATTGCTGAGTTCGGTCCTGGCTGCTTGCAGATCTTGGACGACCTTCGGGGGAAGCTTAGGCCGTGCGCCACCGTAATCTATGAAGCCTAGTTCATCACGGATCAGTTGACTCCCACCAGGGCGACTGGTGAGTGTTGACAAAGCATATGGCCCTTTCCCGTCTTTTTTCATGATATCGACCCCCGGGTGAGCCTTCAATCGCAGCGTGCCCTTCTTATCGACGGTAAACTTGGCATAGTCTCGTACCAACGGCTTGATGTTGTCTCTATTTTCAACTGCGTCGTAATAATCGTCGACGGCCGGCTGTACAAGTTCAGCACTTAAGGGGTTGTTCGTGAATGTGGTGTCATCCTCCCCGAACGCCTGGGCACTATCATCCCACATATCATCCATAGGGATGTACTCATGACCGCCTTCAGCCATTATTTAATATTAAAACTTATATATTTCATTTATATAACAATGTATGGTAGGAAACTAGATCCTTTCCGAAGATCAAGAGAGCCTCTAGGCGTCAGAGCCGTGCGCCAGTCGGTGACCATCACCAACAATCCCAGCAAGATAGACCAGAACCAAACGCTGCTGGTTAGATTCCCAAACCTGGGTGAGAATGACCTCATTGTACCAGGCACGGTTCGACTGGCGTTCAACCTCACGCTGACCTCCGACAACGACAAACGCGAGCTAGTGCGGAACGTAGGTCGAGCCATCATCAAGAAAACCACCATCAAGATCAGCGGTAACGAGGTGCTGAGCATCGACGACAGCGACGTGTTTCACTGCTACGGGGACCTCTGGAAAAGCGAGGGAGAACGCGTCAATGACGTGTACCAGGGCATCAGCAAATCGACCCGGTTGCGCATGGGATATGGCTTCACGCAAGACCAGCTAGACAAGATCACGGACGGTGAAAAGGCCATCGCCCAAGCGTACGGGAACAGGTTCTGCGTGCCGCTCGACTTCGAGTTGCTCACGGGACACGCGCCGTTTTACCAGGCCGCGCTGGGTGATAGGCTTGAATACGAGCTCACGTTTAACGACTACAGCAAAGTAGTGCGTACGCCGAACGGTGATGAGGCCAGTTACACCATAGACAACATCTCTCTGGAGTTCGACATGGTCACTAGCCCGGAGCTGGCCAGGCAGGTTCGAAGCCAGTACTCGGGGAAGGTGGCCATCCTGTACGATCGCATACTGAGGCATAGATCAGTCGTGCGGGATAAGAGCGACACTGTGTGGAATATCAACCTGAACGTGCCGGCGCGATCGATGAAAGGCATCCTGGTCGTCCCCGTGGAGGATTACGAGCCGTTCCGAGGGACAGCGAGAAGTTTTTCAACCCCGAGATTGAAAAGGTGGAAGTGACCATCGAGGGCGTGCCCAACCAGCTGTTCAGTCATGGTATGAGGGCATACCAGCAGTGGGATGAGATAAAAAAGCTACCGGCCATCAAACAACACCCATACATAACCAAAGACCTGGACCTATCCTCCGTGCAGATCGGTGAATACCTGACCACCAAGTACGCGCTATGGTTGGACATGCGATCCACGGATGACGATAAACTGCACGGTAGCGGTCGCCGCATCGACAACGGCAGCGAGGGGATAACAATCCAGATTACCAAGAAGGCTCAACCCGCGGGCAAGTTGAAATTATATCTGTACGTTATTATGGACGCGCAACTTAATATAGACAATGGGAGATTCGTGCAAGCCATCTACTGATTTGCCTGCCGGCGGCAAGCCATTTATTGATTTGCCCCGCGACCCACACTGCGCCATAGTGTGCGGGCAGACGGGCTGTGGGAAGACCGTTTTCGTGCTGGATATGTTGGAGGGGTACTACAGGGATGTGTTCGACAACATCGTTATCATGTGCCCTACTCTGCACATGAATAGAACGTACACGGAAAGACCTTGGGTGATGACGGACCCGGACGTACACAGAGTCGACCCGGGAACACGTCTGCAGGACTGGTTGAAAGCTTATCACAACAAATTTAAAGGGGAGTCGACGCTGTTCATACTGGACGACTGCAGCGCTAATCGTGAGATAACAAAAAAGAGAGACATGCTATCGTACCTGGCCTTCTCCGGCCGGCACGCAAAGCACAGCGTCTGGGTACTAACGCAGAAGTTCAACTCGGTGTTGAAAGACCTCAGGGAGCAGACGCGATGGGTGGCATTATTTCACTGCAAGGACAGAGATTCGTTCGAGGAGTGTTTGAGAGAGAACTATGTGATGAGCAAACACGATAGGGAACGTGTGAAGAAACAGCTCGCTGAAACTAAACATGCTAAGCTCATGCTCAAGACCGACCAACCCGTGGCTTATAGGGTGTTTTAGCTTAGCAATGCTTAGCAAATGCTTAGCAAAGCTTAGCAATGCTTAGCAATGCTTAGCAAATGCTTAGCGTTTAGCACTTATCAGTTATAGTTATGGTTGTTTTTGAAGTTCTCGTCGTGTGCAACTTAACCTTTATCTCGCTGTGTTTCGCCTGCATCGGGTATTATATTATTAAAACTAAAACTTACTTTCATTATAAGATGGAGTGTGATGAATTGCTAGAACAACTGTTGGAGCGAGGGGATGATGATAAGCGAGGGGACGATGATAAGCGAGGGGATGATGATAAGCAAGAGAGACTGGTGGCGTTGGCAGTCGGTGGCAAGGCCAAACATTACTTTGGGGACTACACTCCCGATAAAATTCACAAAAGGTCAGCCGAAGAAATCGATAAGCTGTACGCTAGATACGAGGCTAGACTCGGGGCCGAGATGACGAAAACTATAGGATCGGCTATGACCCAGATATACACTGGTATAGCATCGTACTTCCTTCCCATTCCTTCCAAGAACGCCGACTTTACCTGTGGGAAGACCTCGATAAAGACCCTTTTATTGAACACGCCTTGAGCTCTATCAGCTGCGTGCTGTACCACAAATACAGTATGTTTTTAGCCTCGGTGACGGCGGCGATTATCACGGCAAAGCATTGCCAATTTAAGGAGGGAAAAAATAATAATAATAGTATACAAGATGGATGCTGCCCAAAAAATGACACCTCCGGTTGGGGACACCCACCCCAATAAGGGACCCCAAATGGAGGTGACCCCTTCAGAGGAGACCCCCCATACAGTCACCAGGCAGAAGAACCCTAAGAGAGTAGCTGCCGGTAAAAAAAGGTGGTGTAACCAACATAAAAGTATCACGTGGAGGAACCCAGCTCCACTCTTGTTGATTGCAGGCGCAACTGCTGTCGTGGCTATCTCATGGTTATATAATAAACAACCCCACAGGGAGGAACCCCCGCAATTAGAGGTCAACCCACATATCATGTTATAAATATATATTTTTATATAATATACATAATGTCTGAGGGGAAAACGTTTGTCAACGACGCATACCACGCCTGCGTGGTCGCCAGTCTAGCCGTAGGGTACACTAGGTTGACTAAAATGGTGCTTAAACAACCGACTATCAAGCTGGATTTCAACCTGCAAGATATGGGTATGCTCATAATGAACCTGGGTATGGCGATGGCCACCAAGGACATCCTAGTAAAACAAGGGATCCTACCTGAAAATATTTTGAAGTAAATGTAACTATATATAGGATGGCTACGATGCGCCATGATGGTCGTGAGGGGCGTTAGTATTAGCGCCTTGGCATTTTCGGGAGTAATTTCCTCTTCTCGAAACTACGGGAGTCACACGCGTCTGAGAGTCAGGCAGAGAGAAAGCGGCACGACTCCGCGGTTGAGCAATTACAAGCTGCACAATCCGAGTATGCGAAACAACGTATCCAGAGGATCGATTACATTAACGAACAACTCAGGCGTGAAAACCATGCCGCTAAAACATTCCACGATGTCGACGACGCAGTGAGAGAATACTACCTACTAAAAGGTAAACAGCTTGAACCACTACCTCCTAAGCCAACACTCGCTCAGTACTACACACCATCCCCGAGGCAAAAGGACCGGGAATTGATCTTTATCGCTCTGGGTCTAGCAGCGACTGCGTTTGTTGCAAAACAATTGTGCCTAATGTCATCTACGCCGACTTTGAAGCTTTGGTCAAACCTGTTGAGGCTGCCGCCGGTACCCTAACCACACAGAAAACACAGGAGCATGAGGCCTGTGGGTTTGGATACGTGGTCGTCCGTTGTGACTGGGAAACGAAAGCTCCGGTAGTGTATAGGGGTCCGGACGCGGCTGAAAAGTTTCTAAAGTGTTTGCAGGAGGAAGAGAAAATTATTAGGAATGCACTGTATACAGTCGCTCCCATGCGTATGACCCAAGCCGACAGGCTAGCTCACGCCTGTAGCACTAACTGCCACGTGTGTGACTCACCACTGAACGGTGATTCGGTGAGAGATCATTGCCACGTCACCGGTAAGTATAGAGGCGCCGCTCACAATGCGTGCAACCTCAAGCTTAGAATCACCCCCAAGACAATAAACATCCCCATGGTCTTTCACAACTTGAGAGGGTACGACTCTCATTTAATCATGCAGGCCATCGCGAAAATCGACGGCAACCTGACGTGCATCCCCAACAACATGGAGAGATACATCTCCTTCAGCTTGAATGGTCTGAGGTTCATCAACTCGGTTCAGTTCCTCCTGTCATCACTAGACAGTCTGGTCAAGGCCAACGATACCTTCCCAATCACTGATCGATATACCGACGCCCGAGACTAGACCCCTGCTGATGAAGAAGGGCGTGTACCCCTACGAGTACATCGATGGTTGGGCCAAGTTCGCCGAGACGCGACTACCCCCTATCAGAGAATTTTACAGCAATCTGACCGACTCAGCAATCACCCAAGATGATTACTCGCACGCTGTTAACGTATGGAATAAACTGGGCTGTAAGAATCTGGGTGACTATCACGACCTGTACTTGAGGACAGATGTACTGCTGTTAGCCGACGTGTTTGAGACGTTTAGGCGGACGTGTTTCAAGCAGTATAAACTTGACCCCCGCATGGTATTACACCAGCCCAGGTCTGTCGTGGGATGCATTGTTGAAAAAGACCGGAGTTAAGTTGGAATTGCTCACCGATTACGACATGCACCTATTCATTGAGAAAGGCTTGCGAGGCAGGATTTCCATGGCTACCAAACGATACGCGAAAGCAAATAATCAATACGTGAAGGGCTACGACCTGAGCAAGCCAACCAATCATATTCTCTACCTCGATGCTAACAACCTGTACGGCTGGGCCATGAGCCAGTATCTACCCACAGGGGGGATTCGAATGGGCATCGCACGAGGTCGATGTTATGAGCATCACGCCAGATTCGAACAAAGGTTATATCCTCGAGGTGGACTTAGAATACCCCAAGGCATTGCACACATCGCACAACAGCTACCCCGTGGCCCCCGAACGTATGAGGGTTAACCCAGACTGGATGTCTGAGTACCAACATAACTTGTTAGGTGGGCGGTCGACAGACGTTGAAAAACTCGTGCCCAACTTAATAAATAAGACCAAGTACATCGTTCACTATCGCAACCTACAGCTGTACCTGTCGTTGGGTATGAGGCTGACCAAAATACATAGGGTACTCGTGTTCAACCAGAGCCCCTGGATGGAGCCTTACATCAGAATGAACACGGACCTGCGAAAGCTGGCCACCAGTGACTTTGAGAAAAACCTCTACAAGCTCATGAACAACTCGGTGTTCGGTAAGACTATGGAGAACCTGAGGAAACGCGTGACCGTGAAGCTGGTTCGGTCGAATGAGGAAGACAAGCTCAGGAGACTGATAGCCAGTCCGGCATTCAACTGGAGCAAGATATTTACCAACGACCTGGTTGCCCTACACATGAAGAAAAGCCATATCAAATTAAACCGGCCTGTTTATGTGGGGATGAGCATCCTCGATTTATCCAAACACCTGATGTACGACTTTTACTACAACGAGCTCAAGAAACAGTACGGCGACAGGTGTGAAGTGCTGTACACTGACACGGATTCCCTGCTGATGGAGATTCGAACCAAGGACGTGTACGAGGACATGAAAAATCGCCTCGATTTGTATGACACCAGTGACTAACCCAAGGACCATGCCATACACAGCACGGTAAATAAAAAGTTCCTAGGTAAGATGAAGGACGAGTGTGCTGGCACGCCCATAGCTGAGTACATAGGTTTGAGACCTAAGATGTACTCTATCCTGAAGGCCGACAATGGTGAGATCCGGAAGGCGAAGGGTGTTAAGAAGTACGTGGTTAAACAACACATCAAACACGCCAGATTCAAGGAAGCCCTGTTCAAGACCCGTACCTTTAGGCATAAAATGAACACACTTAGAAGTGATGGGCATAGGATATACAGACTGACTATAAACAAGACGTCCCTGTCGCCTATGGACACTAAACGTTGGATAGCTATTGATGGGATAAACACGTACGCGTACGGGCATGAGAAAATTGAACCAAGAACATAGGTATATATATAAATACCCTGTCGGGACGACATGTCACGGAACCAGAGAAAGTTTGAGGCTGTTTGCTACAGCCCGCGTGGGTACTGGAAAGGAGTTAGCGCCGTACATAAGCTGGCTAAAATGGCGCGAGTACCCCCGGAGGAGGCCAAAGCGTGGCTTGAAAAACAAGCCCTGTGGCAGATCTATTTACCGGCACCACGCTACGTGCCTAGAAGGAAGTTCGGTATTAACATGCCCAATAGCGTTCACCAGGCCGACCTCCTGTTCCTACCCCATGACAAGAGGTGCAAGTATGCCCTTACCGTAGTGGACGTTGCCAGTCGCTACAAGGAAGCCGAACCCTTAACCACGAAAGATTCGGCCCGGGTAGCCGGCGGATTCGATCGCATATACAAGCGCAGTCCGCTGACATGGCCAACAGAGCTGCAAGTTGACCCCGGGCGGGAGTTCATGGGTGTTGTGTCACAACTGCTAGCCAAACACGATACAAAGGTTAGGCGTGGCACGGCCGGAGCCCATCGCAGCCAAGCCATAGTTGAGAGATTCAATAGGACTTTGGCTGATCGCTTATTCGGACATCAGTATGCTAGAGAGATGACCAACCCGGGGAAACGGTCGACTGAATGGGTAGCCCGATTACCTCAGGTGGTGTCGGCCATCAACCATGAAGCCACACGGCACACTGGCAAGAAACCAGCCGACGCTATCAAACTAAAATCAATAGTGGCAGAGTCGGCTGCGCCATTGCGTGGGAAGGAGAAACAGATACCCGATAGGGCCCTAGTGAGGTACCTCTACCAGCCGGGGGAACACGAGGGTGATAGCCATAAGCGAGCCACCGATCCTATATGGTCAGTCAAAACTTACAACATAGATAAAGTGGACATCAAAGCCGACGAGCCGAACTTGTACTACTTGAGGGATAGGCCAGGTAGAGGGTTCGTTAGAGAGGAATTATTGATCATACCGTACGGTACAATGTTACGCAGTCGGTTTAGTCGTATCTGCCACGACCGAGAATGTTATCGATCTAACCCACTCAACTACTGAGGCTTTCACAATCTGCAAGTCTGACAACTGGGAGTCTGGGTCACGTGGTTTGTCTACCCCACTGACAGGTGAACGGCTCCCATGATCAAAGCTAAGAATACTCAGAGCCTTTGGTGCTGATATTTAGTTTGCCTCACTCAGAGACTGAGAAATGGGAATCACCCCCCAAATGTAAGGGACGTAACTCTACTAGTCTTAGCTCAGCATCTCCCTGTCCTCCAGGATCTACGGTAGTGTTCACGCCAGACGTCTCGTGAATGCTGCAGTACTACACAGTATCTCTAGATAATCACAACATGAGATGCAACTTTAGAGAACTGCATGATTTTAGCTATGTATGGGGAAGCATATGACTCGTTGGGCTCTGTATTGCACAAGTCTACGGGTATGGTGATGCTCTTGTGCGACTCGTTTCATGTTTCTGACAACTTGAAGCCTATCCACGTCGGTGGTGCATATATATTGCATTTTATTGCATTAATAAACAGCCATGTTTCTTAATTCATGTTATATTTGGTCACTGCTGTGCATTGTGTAGTGTTGCTATGTGAATAGTACTTTGGATACGTCACAAATAACACTTGTAAATGTCATAGGGTTGCGCACCAGTCCTTCAAGAAGTACAAATAATATTAAGTATGATAATACACACAACAAAAATTACCCCTGAGACACGAATATATTAACGGTGCTTTGAGCAAGTTTCGATCGCTTGCATCACTGTGGGTATCGGTGGGAGGAAAGTCAAAGCGATACGGGTCTTATACGTTTGTGCCTTGACATGGTGCTCACAAGTCTGAATCAAACACAGGGCGCGTATTGGGTTCACACCCAGGATTATGTATGGCATGCCTGCAATGAGACGCCAGGATCGCTGGATACTAGAAGACGGCAGGACAAAACTTGGTTTGCAAGAAGGTTGGTTCAACTGATGACAAATCAAATACAACTGAATCCTGTCAATTAGCGGACGCATTCTGTTGTGAACATGCAGATATTATCATTTTTTGAATTCATTCATCCGGACCTGATGCAGCTATATTTGTGCATTTTCACTGCTGTATCTTGTTGCTGTGGACGAATAACGTTATGATAGTGTGCTTGGCAGCTCTGTCTTCATCACTGTCACACCCAACCCATCACTCAAGTAAACACCAGAGTCCGTGTTATGTCTGTCATTGTCTATTGTTTACCTCGAGTCGACAATAAACTTGTTATCGTCAAGATAGTGTTAGGTTCAGTGGGTCATTCTCACTTACCCACCACCCTAAAGTTATGATAAGGGATTAATACACATGCAGTGGGTTTGTTTAAATTCGTATTATTATTTTTTTTTGCATTTCAATATAACATTGTTATGCAAGATTTACTACCAGATCTAAGCCAGTGCGCGCGAAATATTATTACCAACAAAGTAAGGAAGAACACATTTTGACTACAATGCCCTACACATGGCAAAAGATAACCTTAAATTTCAGCGTGTTGTTCCCATGCTAGTGTATTGCTCAAGGGGCCATTCACATTGTCTCACAAAATTGTTGACAAGATTGAAACTACGACATTATATAAATGGTTCAGTGTCATTAAAACATGCACATGGATCGAACTTCCATCTCCTTGAAAATAGACGAAACGCCGCTTCAATACACTTACTGGGTCTTCAGACACTATACCGTCATTACATAGTCAGTGAAGCATGTACATGTTAAGATTCAAGTCTCGTTGTGGAACATATTATGCAATGCACTGGGACAATGCACTCAACGACAACTGGAGTCACATTCTTTGAACTTCCTAGTTGGTGGACGCTATTGATAAACACTGACACAGCCATGTTAAAAAAGTAAGAACGCAAGGAATCCAACCGTTTAGAGATTACTGTAAACTTCCTTGTTAGCGACGTTAGGGTGAGTTTAATTTTACGCCGCATTCAGCAATATTCCAGCTATATGGCGGCGGTCTGTAAATAATTGATTTGGGACCAGATAATCCAGTGATCAACATCATTCTACGTAATTGGGATACGTTGACATGTGCCAACCAAGTCAGCGAGCATGACCACCCGATCCTGTTAGTCGCCTCTTACGACAAGCATGGGTTACTCAAGATCTATTCTAACCCTGATCTTCACAAGATTAGCGCTGTTAAACTCATTCAAATATTCACGGGCACACACCACTAACCACGAAACTGAATCTCGTATGACATCGCACAATGGCGGTTTGTTCTAAAATAGCATTGACAGCGTTTGTGAAGATGTTTTCAATGGTGGTTGTGTTTGGTTACAGACACCTCAGTTCTTAAGGTCAGATAATTAAAGTGTTACAGTTTGTTTGAAAATATGATATATGTTGAAATATACAGTGTTCTGTATACAATTCAAGCTGCCGAATAATCAACAATCATTCTTAGCAACATCAGTACAGTAACGACAAATTCTAAGTCAGATATTTGGTTTTAAATAATGCTTCCTTAGGAGTATATTATAAAGACATAGTTTGCCGTATAAGTAAAATGCATACAGATAGGTATATCCGATTTGAAGAAAGCTGTACTCCATTGGTATATGTACGAAGTAACACTGGCTTTGTAGTGAAGTATGTTATAAAGTATTGTTGCCTGACGCAATGAGTGACTGTCTATACTTTTTTCCGTTCCAGTAAATGGATTCCAACACCACAAGTGTAGCTGCCCATTTTATTTCACTAAATGAATGCATATCCAAGTACAAAGTACTGTACAGATGTTAACAGTGTGGATGTATCTATTTCGGAAATAGGAAAATGAAAATGAGGAAAATAATGCTACAATTTACAGGTATTTCTGTGCATTATCTTACAGGTTACAATTTGTGATATGTTCCTTTTTGGCTGTAAGGTAGTTAACAGAGATCAACAATCTTTAGTTTTTAACATTGAGATGTCTGCTGAAATACAGAATTGAAATACTATTATTTGATAGATAAAGAAATATATTGGAATAAAGCACTGATTAATGACTGTGAAAGGAAATGGGCAATGTATAAAAATCTAATTAATGAAAATTCATGACTTATTTACTTGTAGGTATGTATGCATGGGAATGAAAGTGTGAAAGAATGATGTTTATTTATTTATTTATTTCATTACTTGTTTAATTTTGTATTTACTTATGTACTTATTTTTATTTTCATTATCCTTTTTTTTTATTTAAATTTGATTTGTTTTAAGTTTTCATGTCCTGTAGTACATATATAAATATTAACAAGAAGAACATGTAACATGTCTACAGGAATAAAATATTTCTAAAAAAAAGAAAAGAAAAGACATGATTCAGGTGTTTCAGTTGCTGATAATGGATATTGTCATCACCCGCTGCAATGTCATGAGCTTGCTCAAGAGCTGTATGTAGCTCATGTAATGAAAACAATTCATTAGTCTTCACCACTATTTGATTCGAAATTATCGTTTGTCTTTTCCTGATGTTTCTGACATCTCTGAAACTCAGGGACATAATTTGCCGATGAAGAATTTTTGGCAAGAGTTTCGCCAATCTTATGTGCAATTTTAGATTTGTCAGAAATTAAATTAAATTTTGAACTTTTGCCTTTAATTCTTTGAACCAGGTTCCATACCTTGGACATTGGCGTACGTAAATTAATTTTGGAGACATAGTTCCTCCATGATTGCCGTTTGTTTTGTTTGAAGGTACGACGTGCCTTCGCATTGAGTATAAGTTGTGGACAGTTGGGTGATGGCGGAAATACTTCTCTTGCCTTTCTCCTCGCTTTTCTGGCTTGCCTACAATCTGTATTAAACCATGGTTTCCGTACATGTGGAGTTGTAGAGGACTTTGGTATACAGTCATCAGCTATTTCATTTATATCGTCAGAAAAAAAAAACTTGAATAGGATCAGTTATATCACTGAAACATTTGGGTCATAGTTTAGATGTGCATAAATTTTGAAATAAGGAGCCTTGGAAAAATTCCATCTTGTGTAAGATGGAGAGTCAAAAGGATAAATTTCTGATAGCATCGTTGGAAAGTGATCACTTACACAGAGGTCATTGTGGACTGACCAAGCAAATTCATTGAGGAGGTTAGAGTAGGTGCCGGTTGCCAGATGCAGATAAGTGCTTGAGTCGTCCTTAAATAAACATAGGTCGTTAGTAGAGATACAATCTTCAAGTATTCTCGATTTAGTGTTAGTGTGTGTACCAGCCCAGAGTGATTTGTTGCCATTCAAATCACCCACAATAATACAGGGTTTGGGGAGTTGGTCGTAGCGATTTTGGAGATCGGTCTGTTCAAGTGTTGAAGACAGCCTAATATATAGATAGCACAACGTAAAAATAACATGTAAAGTAAGTTGCACTGCAGCGGCTTGGAGATTTGTTGCAAGTATGACAGGGCTATGGATCATATTCTGCCGAACAAGGATTGACGATCCTCCAGTGATATCGATTGGACTGACGTAATTCACATTTGTCTGTCTGTTTGAGATAAGTTTCCTGCAGAGAGAATACTGATGGTTTAAAGTCCAATGCTAATAAATGAATTTCATATTGAAATTTGTCTTGAGTCCTCTACAAGTCCACTGTAAAATTTTATTGGAATAACCTATCTTTTGGGGCGAATGATTGGGGATGTACCTCGCACTTTTTTGTGGGCGACAAACTTTGTGCCCTTGGATTGGCGTTTTCGAACACTTACATGTCCTCAAGTGAACCATATTTATTACAGAGTTTAACTTGATTTCTTAATCCCTTTGATACTCTGCCACTTTGATGTTTCTTAGAAGACTCTGGTCTTGGTTTAGTTTTGCTTTTACTAACTTGTGTCATATTTGCTGATGGTTGAGATGAAGATTTCTCCCATGCTACTGGTGAGTCATGATTACCCATTGATTCAGACTGGATTTGAGATGTGCTTGGAATTATTTCAGCTGTTTGTGTGAAAACCGCTCAGGAGTATCAGTTTTCACCCATGTCAAGTCTTTCTGGCACGTTATTGATGACGTTATGACTTTTGATAGTTTGTGGTGTTTTCTGCTTCTGCAAAATTGATGTTTCTACTACATTTTAGAGAGGGTTTAGAATGTCTGTATCAACTCTGATATTGCAGTAACCTGCCTTTATTTATTGTGGAGCATTCATTTGGAAACGAAAACCAAAAGAGGTGGGTGTTTGTTTGATGGATTTCTGAGTTTTTACGGACGGTAAATCGTGGTACAAAGGTGACACATTTGTCTTTCATTTCTATGATTATATCCAGTTCTGTCATGTCAGCGAACAATCGACCCCGATCTCTTACAATACCTTTGCTGGTGTTAAGAGTTCGGTGTGCAGAAACTGAAACGGGTATACCAACAAATGATTCAATTGAGAGGAGGCTGGATGCTTGATGTCGTTTGCTACATTAAAGCAAAGATTAACAAAGCACCTGAACGCAAGCGTTTAATTTGTTTCACGTCTCCTGCAATGCCTTGAGTGCCCTTAGAAACGACAAAAGGATTTAGTTTCAGAGGTATTTTATCAATAGTCTCAATCAATATAAACCGTGGCCAGTAATCGATAGATTGGGAAGGTTGCTGTTCATCATTGTTGTCAAGAGGATGTTTAGTTGTTTTTTAGGGAGTTTCGTAAGCCATATTGAATGTTTATTGTTTCATCATCCCTGCTCCCCACCCACCATGGAATATCATTAAGACAGTGCTAGTAACAAGTGGATCTCCGACTTGCAGCACCAGGGATACCCTGATGATAGCGTCCGAAAGAGTCATGATAACCCAGGGATGTGCTAATACGTGTAACTGTCCAAAACAAACGCGGCGTCTCTCAAATTTCAGCACAATTCTAAGGCTCCCAATGGGATCACTACGGTTCAATAAGCACCTTCTATGTTGTGTTGGGCAGTATGTGTATTAGTGTTTCTTGCGTGTGGGTGTAGGATTGCAGTAATACGATCTTGTTATCCTTCAGTGAACATCGTCAACAAGGAAGTATGGTGTCTGTACAATGCTGTATAGTGTTCTGGGTCTGTACACTTGCTACGTGGAATCTCAGCACGGGATTACAAGCAAATGGGTAAAAAAAACATTTCTTTCTTATCAGTAACATCGTTGAAATATATTCACTGACCTCTGGGCATACGTCACATGAGCATTTCTAATATAGGTTTGGAAACCAGAGTGTAGTCTTGACTATTGCTATCCTGAGTTGATGACAATGGCTTCGAAAAATGGCTCCGCATTATTGACAGTTATGCATTATGCAATTGTAATGAGCAAAATGACTTATTGTCCGACTCTTATAGAAACTATGTGACAACAAAATGATAACAAAGTAGAGGATTGGATTAACAAAGTCCAGGTGTCGAAGGCGAAGGCGGACGCAGGGCCAAGCGAAAGCGATTTAATGACCTGCTCTCCGTTGGACCCTGAATAGACGAGACAGGTAGCGGCGATGTTGTAAATGCTATTTTGATCACCTTCAGTTTGGAAGTAGCCTCTGTTAGAAAATAGACAGTCAAGCAGCAGCAGCGAGGTGTGAATTGAGCGAGCGATCGGTCCTGCGTCCGCCCCGAACCTCGCCACCTGACGTCATTTTATTTGAATCTAATTGTACAACACATTTAAACCATTTAGAATGAAATGCGTGGGTAAAGAGATTAATGTTGTGTAAAATAGAGAGATAGGGTTGATAACAGATATAGTATTTGGACGTTTGCGATGAGAAGCGTGATTTAATTTACAGGAAATAGAAGTGATAGAATAAAACCGTTTGGCAAACATGGGGAGGGTGACATTGCTAACAAGTGGTTGATGAAATGACGATTATCTAAAATGGCGGAGGAATGACTGACTGACTGACTGACTGAGTTTGGTTTCACGCCGCTGTAAGCAATATTCCAGCAACATCACGGCGGGGGACACCAGAAATGGGCTTCACTCATAGTACGCATGTGGGGATTTGAACCCCGGTCTTCGGCGTGACGAGCCAACGATCTAATCACTAGGCTACCCCATAGCCCCGGCTGAGGAATGCAAGAAAGTGCCGTAATGAATATTATGATGACGTGCCCAACTGTGATGACGTAATGTAAGCGGATCTAGTGAAATTCACACCTTTGGGTGTTTGTAAACATGAACACGTGGTTTTTTTTAGAGGAATTTATTGTGTTTGCTGTAAAGAAATGATATGTTAATGTGAACAGAATGAAAATAATGGTTAGAGGTTACAAAATGCATGGAGCGTACAATAACGACATTTAGCCAAATAATGCTAAAAAGAATTATTGAACTACATGCTAATATACCCAGTTATACATGGACGTGGTCTGTATGATCTGGTTTGAAATCAAGGAAAATCTATTGTTTGACAACGTTGCCAAGTTCCAAAATACATGTTCTCATTCAAAAGACATTTTCAGAGATTTCGTAAAGAGTTGTCCTAAACACGCTGCCCTTTCCTCTAAGGTCATATTTTCAACATCTCTTTTCCTGTATTGTATCATTGAAAATAGTTGCTCTTTACTCTAAGGCAGGTCTGCGGTCGGAGGTCTGCGATAAACACCTAAGATCACAGGTGTCAGACCAAAAGGTGGAAAAGATCGGCTCACCTCGGCTGCACATGCCCGCAGCTGCACACATTTATCAAACTCAGTCCCAATTTGATAAATTAAAAAGCGGAAGGCGATATCGAATCCCCAAACGAGAAAAATTCGAAATTTCCCTTGCAAGGATTAAAATGGCTTCTCAGTTTTGCAATTCCAGAGCCTATTCTGTCTCATTCCAAATTACAGGGCTGCTCAACCATTTGGTGATTTGGTGTTCTCTTTGGGTCTTCCTACTTCCCATTTATTGTTAAAATGGTGCAAATTCGCCTGAGCGTGGTGATTTTGATACATTAGGACACAAGTAAATATTAACATTTCAGAGTGAGTTGGGCTATAAATAGAATTAAAGACACAAAACAGTACTAACGTTGATATATTGCCCATGCCAAGAGGGATGTGCACTTATCAGGATACTTGTTCATAAATAACATCTCCATTCATCGGATGTTGTTGACATTAATGTGTCGTTACCTGATTGCTCACGCGTGCGTGAGACGAAGAAATAATGATACCTCCGTGTCTTACTTTCCTTTCAGTGTAAATGTAGAGGCATATACAACTTACTGGTCACATCGTTACACAACGAAGTGTGGTTGGCTTGATTTGGACAGATGCGGAAGATACAGGTAATAAAACCGTTTCTTTAAATGAATGGTTGTTATTCATATTCATAATATTCATGATATTCATATTTTCTTCTGAAAACATAAATGGCACTGTCTCCCTGGTCTGACTAGTTCTCCATGTTAATGACTTTTGATCGAATATTTAGTTATATTCTGACCACATTTTCTGGTGGTAAGTGCATCACAGTTGACCACTGTGAAACACGGCAAGTTTTTGACCAAATGGTCGCCTGAAAGCAGTGTGTTCTCGGCCCTAAAAACCTATTTTCGAAAAAATCGATCTTAAAGTTTAGAACAACAATATTTGCAAAACTATTCCAAAGAGGCTTGGAAACTAACCAAAAGTGTGTTACAGCTCTTGAAATAAATAAGAAATTAACGAAAAACGCTTGGAGATAGAACACTCGGCCAAATAGATTTGTAATTTTGTTCAGGACCACTGAAAGTGTTCTATGTATCAGAACTGTACGATTTTTGTATGGTTACTTCTCCCGTACCAGGCTGTATTTTGTTGTTTTAACTTGTTTCAGTTTCATAGCTCATTTAATTAAATCATAAATAAGGGCAATGTTCCTAAGTTCCATTTGTATGTCCATAATGATGATAATAACTTCCAGATTGTTCCATCTTCATGTCACGTGATCAAACTGGATTTGCTGATTGGTCCAAAAACCTCTTAAAATACTCTGGAATTAACAATTTGTGTTATTTTATGGAGATAAAACACCAATTTCAGGTGAATTTTTGCATGGACAAAGAATATGCAGTTAAAACCTACCATGAGCTTCCTAACTCGATTTTCACCAAAAGTGGACATAGAACACTCTGGTTTTCAGGCGACGAAATCATAGTTGAGGCAGGTTCTGCGTCAGAATATTAAATCATATGATATTAACACTGTTATGAAGCTGCACATTCAAATATTGACAATGTCAAACGCATCGTAAGAGAACACGTTTTCTTCTACCAGACAGAGGTCAGCCACACATTACAGATGCAAATCAGGGTACAGATCAACAGATAACATAGGCTGCCCACATGGTAAGTGAATGATGCTACATGGATTGAGAAACGTCTGCCCTAACTACAATTGTTATCATAATGATCTGTATACCTTGGTTACATAAAGTTGGACGGGTCGTGTAATGTATTTTGAATAAATACACAGACTGTTTATTGTCATGCACATAAATTTGTGCTGAGGCTCCCTGATGCGTATGGACAAGTAACATGCTTTCTTTCTTCTAATCCCAGCTAGGCACATATTACCTCGCAAAATATCTCAGAATTGTTATGATTTAACATTTATATGGCATTGTTCAATCCCACATTATGTAACAGTGAAAATCTAATTACACATTGCAGCTGTATGTGACAATCAGATCCTGTCCGCTACCTGCAACATCAACTACAGGACATCTCACATCGTCTACAGTAACGGCAACACACAGTTCAAGAGTGGGGGCAGCTGTACTTCCCCTGGGATCTGTTCCAACTGTAATGAAGGCTTTTACCCCAGCAGAGAACGCTGCAGAAGTAAGTGTATATAGGTTCAGCGCATTCATTCATATCGGAGGCGCGTATGGCCAGATCTATTCATACACCGCCATCCGTTGGGCACACTGTTAACTTATCGCCTCGATTTTGTTGCGTGTTCAGCACCATACTCGTGGTTTTACCAAAGTAGTAGATGTATGAAAACTGCAGAGTTACGCGCCCTTGGTGACATGACGCGCTTGTAACGAGCAGAGAGATCTTTTCTAAAAAGTTTGAATTCTGAGAGGTCCCAACAGTCAGAAGACAACTAAAGAGTGCTGCGAGTGCATAAGCTACCACGGTCGTTCGGAAAATGGTGTCCATTGGAGTGTATAGAGCACGGATCGGCTCATTGACCCCACCCAGGGGCACCCGCCAGGTATCACTACCACGGCACGGTAAGTACTCGCCATATGTGTCGGGTACAGATTTGCACTATAGACTATTTCTATGTATGATTGTCTTTGGAACTGTGATCGCTGGCTCGCTGTTTATTAACTCACAACTGGAAAATGTGCGTTTTGATCAATATCTACCAAAAGAAGAAACTTTTTTATGTATTTCTTGTGACGTCAGTGCACTGGAGTGTGACCTGGTTTTGACTTCAGACTGTGCACCACGCGCACGTGAAAGGTGTTTGACAGGGGGCCATGCTCTACCCGTGGGTGTTATGTCACAGATAATTATGCGTTCTAATGACATTCGGTAAACCCGGGCCCTCTACTCTTGATCAAGTTAAAGACGCAATTGTGACGTCAAATCTGATCTGACTTCTCAAATTAGTGCTGTGAAAACTGAAATAGCGAGTTTGAACACCAAATACAGTCAACTTGAGAGATCAATTAGTGACATGCGCGCGGACATGACCACCCTTACCCATCAGCAGGACATCACGTACAGCGATATTGACGCGGTTTCTGAAAAGGTAGATACAATTTTTGATCATTTATCAAGCATTGACGTTGAACTTGACAAACTTGAGGCTTAGAGTCGGCGGGACAACGTCATCATATACCTCTTAGTGAAGACGTCCTGTCACTTCTGATTTTCAGTGATACATTCATATAATTGAGTGATACTTTGCTTCTGGAGTATTTCTGATTGTACAGGATTGCAAGTAAATGGGTAAGAAGTGTAACCTTATCACTAACCTCGTTAAAATAGACCCATTGGCCTTTAAGGATTCATCTGAAGCATTTTAAACATAGGTTTGAAAAACCAAAGTGATGACTTGCCTATTGTTATCCAAAGTTGCTGACGATGAGGCGGCTTCGCATTATTGACAGTTATGCATAATACCGTTGTAATGAGCAAAGCTGTCTTACTGAGAAACATGATTATTAGCTAATACACCAAGCTATACATCTTTCTGATTAGACTTTGACGAAATAAAATGATGCCCATATTTTCCGTCTGATCAACGGAATTATATTGCATTATTGCTTGGTGTATTGTTTGTACACGTACACTGTTCGTATATTTGTACACGTTTGTCACAGTAACAACGAAGCCCACAATAAACTCCAACCTCCTAAGACTGTCCGCCCGCAACGGCGACACGACAGAGGCACCTCCCGACATCAACAGTGGTCCATTTCAGTCCACTAGCTGGTCAAACATCAACTCTCCATCCAGAATGTACTATAAGTTTACAGCTGAATACAAAATGGTACCTCCATCCAGACATGCCTTCATTGAAGACTTCCGTGTTGGAATTGTCAGTGGTTCTGCTACACTCAAACTAAAGAGAGGTGTGTTGGATAAAAGAGGTCACTCTAAGCATAATATAACATATTCTGTATGCATTCAAAGTTGGAACGGATTTTCTAACGAGTTTGGTATGGCATCGTTCATCTGACTGTACAAAGACATATTCCATCCGCTGGTTGCTTTCTAAAGGTAAGCGACAACACCCTTCCACACTCATTGGAAAACAACCGCTAAAAGCGGACTATGACATGAACATGTGTTTGAATCACTGTAAAAGGTCAGCATATCATGAATCATCCAACTGATGATCTTGGGCTTCTTGTCTCATCATCATCCGTACATCATTATTCACTCATCTGACTGTGTTGTTGTTCCAAGGTGCAGGTGTTGTCTCCACTAAGGTCTATAACTGTGGAGAGGCCAGCCCAACCAGCCCGGACACAGACCTGTACACCTGTGAAGGAAACCCACCAGGGTCGTCTGTACTCCCTCTACCCTTCCAACACAGAGATGTGTGAGTATGGGGAGGGGAGGGGATGGGTGACTTTGGATGTAACAACGATTTCGTAAATGACGTTATACAGTTTATACTATGTCTAGCAGAATGGACGTTTTGGTAGTGTTGCTTTTCAACCTTTGAGTACACCTATTTCATCACATTATTTTTTGTCGTTTCCATAACAATCTTAACGTATTTTGTATGAGTACATATTGCTACTGACCTACAGTCTGATACACATAGTCTGGTACACGATACATACACTGCTGTTTATTTCAAATGTTGGCTTTCATCTTAAGCTTGGAATCTGAATGTCCTAGGTTTCTATAAATATTTTGACATTATTATTTTCAGAATTGAATTCACGTATTCAACAAGTAATGGAGGGTATGTGAAGGTTCGGAACAAGGAGAGTAACACACTAGCGACCTTCTACTACAACGGTGCCACACAGACCCACACCTTTACTGTGTCCATAGACCTGGTGGATCCCTATCACTGTACTGGTACTACTGCCTGTGTTGGCAGCATGCTGACCGTTCCCGATGTTATCAAGACTGTAAGTATATGACCACAGTTATATTTCACACCGGATGTTGATGGTAGACAGGAAGAATGATTCCATGACTTGTTTCAGCCCACAGTGAACCTCCGCTGGAGTGGCAGCTCAGATACTGATGCAGGAGTCGACCACTTTGTGAGGGACGTGTATGAACTCCACGCTGTTGGCGATGTACTCAGGGATAAACGTCGTGTTACCACAACAAAGTTAACAAGCTCCACGTTGAGATATTCATTGCTGTAGTTGCAATATTTAAATCAATTTAAAACAAGGGTGATTAGTCGCATACAAATAGTAGTGTCATGTGGATGCATGCATGAGGCAGCGCGGTAGTGCATGTGTGTGTGTGCGTATGTGTGCGTGCGTATGTGTGCGTGCGTGCGTGTGCGGGTGTTACCTCCATACATTCTGGTGATAATAAGTAGAAATGGTAAGTGCGACTACTTGAATCGGCTACAAATAACAGGAACATCGTTCAAAGTACATCAATACATTTGAAAAGGTGGACTTGTTCACTTGTTAGCATATGTATGCATTGTTTAAACATGTTCACGTTCCAGACGTCCAACAGCTACTCACTGACTACGGCGGGCGTGTACTCTGTTGTTCTATCTGCCTATGACAAGGGAGGTAATCATAGAAGTACAAGAAGAATAGTGATATATGATGGTACTTCAACTGTAACAACACAAGCAAATACATCCCTCAGTGTGACAACAGCATCATCAGCAACATCAGAGTGACAAACTACGTCATCAGCAGTGACAGTAGGCTGGACCAACAGATACATCAACACAGTCCACCACCACAACAAGTGGCTCCTTGGCGTGGCTTCTGTTGGTGACGTCAGCTCGGACTATGACGATAAGGAGGGTGACAGAAGTGTGGCCGCCATCAACAATGTTCAAGGTAGGCACAATATACAAGCTTGTTTATACAGAATGGAAATACGTTGCGGAATCAAACGACACATAGATCATCAATCACACAATGTGTCAAACATTTGTCTCGCATACAATATTCATGATGCATGTACACTAGTTCAAACATGTCACTTATGATTGTCATATAGAAGAATTCGTTCATCTGACTGTACAAAGAAATATTCTATCCGGTGGTTGATTTCTAAATGTAAGGTGCAGGTGTTGTCTCCACTAAGGTCTATAACTGTGGAGGAGTCAGCCGAAGCAGCCCGGACACAGACCTGTACACCAGTGAAGGAAACTCATCAGGGACATCTGTACTCCCTCTACCCTTCCAACACAGAGATGTGTGAGTATGGGGAGGGGAGGGGATGGGTGACTTTGAGTGTAACAACGATTTCGTAAATGACGTTATACAGTTTAGACTGTGTCTAGCAGAATGGACGTTTGGGTAGTGTTGCTTTTCACCCTGACATTTGAGTACACCTATTTCATCACATTATTTTTTGTCGTTTCCATAACAATCATAATTTATTTTGTATGAGTACATATTGCTACTGGCTACAATCTGGTACACATAGTCTGGTACACGATACAGACACTGTTGTTTATTTCAAATGTTGGCTTTCATCTTAAGCTTGCAATCTGAATGTCCTAGGTTTCTGTAAATATTTTGACATTATTATTTACAGAATTGAATTCACTTATTCAACAAGTAATGGAGGGTATGTGAAGGTTCGGAACAAGGAGAGTAACACACTAGCGACCTACTACTACAATGGTGTCACACAGACCCACATCTATACTGTGTCCGTAGACCTGGTGGATCCCTATCACTGTACTGGTACTACTGCCTGTGTTGGCAGCATGCTGGCTGTTCCCGATGTTATCAAGACTGTAAGTATATGACCACATATATATTTTACACCTTATGTTGATGGTCGACAGGGGAGAATGCTCAAATGAACTGATCACATTATACTACCGATGTTTACAGGGAGAGTGATTCCATAAATTTACCCTATTTCAAACCCGATGTTGTTGATGGTAGACAGAGTGAATGATTCCATGAATTGTTTCAGTCCACAGTGAACCTCCGCTGGAGTGGCTGGTCAGATGTTGATGCAGGAGTCGACCACTTTGTGAGGGACGTGTATGAACTCCACGCTGTTGGGGATGTACTCAGAGATAAACGTCGTGTTACCACAACAAAGTTAAGAAGCTCCACGGTGAGATATTCATTGCTGTAGTTGCAATATTTAAATCAGTTTTAAACAAGGGTGATTAGTCGCATACAAATAGTAGTGTCATGTGGATGCATGCATGTGGCAGCGTGGTAGTGCATGTGTGTGTGTGTGCGTATGTGTGTGTGTGTGTGTGCTTGCGTGTGCGGGTGTTACCTCCATACATTCTGGTGATAATAGTAGAAATGATAAGTGCGACTACTTGAATCGGCTACAAATAACAGGAATATCGTTCAAAGTACATCAATACATTGAAAAGGTGGACTTGTTCACTTGTTAGCATATGTATGTATTGTTGACATATGTACCTGTTTCAGACGTCCAACAGCTACTCACTGACTACGACGGGCGTGTACTCTGTTGTCCTAACTGTCTATGACAAGGGAGGTAATCTCAGAAGTACAAGAAGAATCCTGATATATGATGGTACTTCAACTGTAACAACACAAGCAAATACATCTCTCCGTGTGACAACAGCAGCATCAGCAACACCAGAGTGGCAAACTACGTCATTATCAGTGACAGTAGACTGGACCAACAGATACATCAACACAGTCCATCACAACAACAAGTGGCTGCTGGGCGTGGCTTCTGTTGGTGACATCAGCTCGGACTATGACGATAAGGAGGGTGACAGAAGTGTGGCTGCCATCAACAATGTTCAGGGTTGGCACAATATACAAGCTTGTTTATACAGAATGGAAATAAACGACAATCAAACGACACTTAGTTCATCCATCACACAATGTGTCAAACATTTGTCTCGCATACAATATTCATGATGCATGTACGCATGTCACTTATGATTGTCATATAGAAGAATACATAATCGCTTTGTTTGCCACTTTTTACGCTGAAACCTAATCTGTTTCCCCTCTTCCACTATTGGTTTATTCAATAAAGGGGCCACAGGCCCATTATACAGTTACATGAGTCATATCATGAAAGTGGAAAATCTGGAGCGCCATAGCACTGTACAATATACATCAATAAACATACACTTAATGGGTTGTACAAGTTTTGTTAAGGTAATTGTTACGTTGTTTGAATGCAAGGAACAAAAACTTCGCTAAACGATTTCAAATGCCTGAATCGTGTGATGTGCAAAGTAATACCAGTTTATCATAAGAAGGATGAGTACAATAGAACTCAGGCAAAATTGTATGTCTGAGATTATAGTAAAAAGGACATTCCAAACACATCTGATATTCTGTCTCAATTACAGGTATAACACAAAATGGACATAACCTAGAATTTCTTGTCAGACCAGAGGTAAATCTGGTAAATGAGGATGTTCTTAATATTAACAGGTGTAACACGATTCTTGACGTCATACAAAGTCGACCACCAAGGAGGGTCGTCCATCACAGTCCACCACCTGATAACCTGTTCACCAGTCAAGGTCTGAATCAGTCACAGACCATAACACCCTCACTAGCGGACGGGGACACTGTACGCTTCTGGATCCGTGTCTATGACATCAGATCCGAATACCTTGAAGAACATGTGACAGTCCACATCGACACATCATCTCCCGTCATAGAGAACAACAGAAGCGGCAGCCTCATCATCAGTATACATCGAGTGGAGGAGCTTCAGGATGTAATGTAAGAACGTTTATTGGGGTTTTACCATTTGGCAATTCAGTGGGGGTTTTATCTTCATCTTTCAAACGTCACAGCTCGACTGCCACACGATTATATATTAAAGTTTGAACATTGTGTGAAATGAAATTCCGGGAATATAATGTATTCACGAATATAAATCTGAAAACATGTGACACACTTTATCAGGCATATCTATATCTGATTGAATAGAATGGAGTTTCATGTGCACGATGAACACAGTGGAGTGGAAACGGTGGAATGGAGAATCACAGAAAAACGGCAAGATGAAGATATCGCTCTAGCTGTCCATGGCATCTCAGTTCAAAGTTATCGTGTATGTCATTGTTTGCTCTTAGTATCAATAAGTTAGGTTGTGAATGGTACAGTGACATCAGAAACCAACAGGACCCTTACCTATAATCTTCTTGTTTTAAGCTACTGAATCTCAAAACAAAGTTATGACTATGATGAAATTAACTTTATATATCAAATGTGATGTTTCAATGAACGAATGATTCCAGACTCTGGACGACTGCAACACCATGAATGATGCAAGGGATGGTAACTGTTATTGTACTCCAGCTGGCACATGTTATCATTCCAACTACCAAGTGAAACCAGCCCTGGCAGACATGAGGGACGTCCAGTTGGCTGAAGGAAAGGCTTACTGGTTTCAAGTCACAGCTACAAATCTTGCTAAACTCCAAACTGAACAGAAAGTAAAGGTAAATGGCTACATTGGTTTGTGTATGTGACATCACCTATGTCGAAGAACTGAGTTACCGTCTAAACCATAAAGGAATCAACTCCTAATTGTCAAAAAGGACGTTTGCGTGGTTTTGAAAAAGAAACATCAATAGACAGACCCATTGCCTTGTAGCACATTGACAAAGTTAAGAAATGAAATTACATGATATTTTAACACAGAACAATAAACCAAGGTGAGCATTAATTAACCTTTGGTCGGAAAAAGCTTTCACTCAGAGGTTCGAGCAAGTATGTCAAGTGTGTTCGTACAATCCAATTTGGTTACTCAATTCAATGTTACGCATTAGAATTTAAACTAACAATAGTACTAATACCTACATCAGATCCAGGTGAATGCAAGTCCTCTTCAATCTGGCTTTGTCTACGATGGTCAGTCTGGACAACTGGAAGTCGACTACCAGGACAGTCTACAGCTCCACGCCCACTGGGAAGGATTCTTTGACAGAGAGAGTGCAATTGCCTTTTACCAGTACACTTTCGGACCAAGATGTTTACAGGGACACGAGTTTGACCTTAATAGCACCAAAAACGTTAGTGTTTTATTGTTGTTTTTGGTGGTTTGTCTGTTTATTGTTTAACGCCACACTCAGCAATATCCAAGTTCTATGAAGGCAGTCTGCTAATAATCGAACTTTGACCAGACAATACAGTGATTGCCATCATGACAATCGATCAACGCAACTGGGATACATGCATAAACCAAGTCAATTAGACTGACCATCCGATCCCCTTAATCGCTTCTTACGACAAGCATGAGTCGCTAAGAAGATTTCGTTCTTCAGAATACATTTCCTTTGGTATCAAGTGTAATGCTTAAACACAAGTTTGCTTTTACATATCCACTATGAGGGTACATTGGAGGTGTATTTACTATGGAGTTACTCTTCTGATGGCAGATGGAATCAACACGCACTACTGCAGCAGCATGGACAGCCCCGTCTTGTGGAACGTTTTACATAACTGTGGTCGCCTATAATGGAGCTCAGCAGAGAAGCGTCGTTTGTTCAGATGGAGTGACGACGTGCAAACCCTCTCCCTTTACCGGTATCTTTTTGCCTGAATTTTCGTTAAACTGAGAATGGCTAACCGTTACTGTACATTTCAATTCTTCAAGACATCATAATCGAAATAGACAATGCATAGATAATATGATTTTCTGTTTTCAGAAAATTTGATGTACAGGTTAACACAACATAAAAGTCAGAATCCATAAGGGGTATATAAAGATGAATGGGTGTCAATGATGAAAAAAACCCTGTTAAACTGCTAAAACATTTTGTTCTCAAGAAAGAGCATTTTTAGAGTTGAAAAATTCAAATGCTTTCATGTCAACAACAGATGAAGAGCCACGTTCACTGGAATACTGGCATGCTACGATCTGCAGATATTTGGTGTTACAAAAGAAACTTTAACTAGCTACAGTTTACAAATAGGGTCTGTAAGTAGGGCGCGTCACTACGCGAGACCTTAATACTTCCGGTAACAAACAACGTTTCATACCTTTTTTAATAGTCTCATGGTTGTCAGTTGATTGTAAGCGGTCAGGTTAGGACGTATGGGCCGACGTGTGTTGTCGACGTCATACCCACCAGATCTAGACCCGGTTTGAATACTGCTGCTTTTGCGCTGCTGGCGAATTTTCTGCTTCGTAGTTTCTTCACTGGGATTAGGGTGAAGAAATTCTTCTTCAAACTGTTCGCTTTTTACTTCAAAAACATCGAAAATGCTGCCGAGTTAGAAATTGCCGATGTCCGACATGTTTGTTTACAAACAAAAGGGTCAATGATTTCATTGTATTCATACGTGGTGAATCGGTCACTTTTATTAGCGGTCTTAAACTGACATTTAAGTACGGTTTTGATGTGCTCTCAGCCAATCAGAATCGAGTATCATACAATGTCGTACTAGAATTTATCTTTGTGTATATTATATATCTCTTATAACTCCTTATAAGAGTGTCTCAATCTTCTATTGTTTTTTTGTACTGTATCTACATGATATTGAGGTGAGAATGTAACAAACAATCTGCCTGTCTGTCCGTCTACAATTTGATCGTAACGTCAATCGTGAACTAGTTAAAACCAGATACGAACATTAACAATAATATTCATTTGTACTGATTGAGTTTTAATTAAAAAGGTAGGCTTTAGCTTGAAACTATATTTTAAACGGGATGCTAATGTGCCATTGTTCATATAAACCGTTGATGTGTTTCTTGACTACTTTCCGATAAGAATAGTGTAGTTTTTATTCCATACATGTTATTACATTTATTTATTATTAGTCTTTTATTACATGAATAAAACTTTGAATCATGCACCTTCCTTAGCACAAGTGATTTATATTTAAAACTCGATGATATAATATATACAGGTATAATATGTCTTTTGTCATCAGTATTAATCTCACCAGTAATAACATCACCCCACGTCACACATATGATCCATTCTTTTATCAGACAGTAATTGACTGGTCATTAGGCCTGGTAATAGGAATATCATGTCAAATTGAAAAATGAAATACCAAGTCCTGATATCTCCACATCTTCGTACAGGAAGCCTTGTACTGATTGTATCGGTTGCTGCGTCTGCTGTGGTTGTAGTTGCTGGCATTGTCATTGGAATAGTTGTCTGGAAGAGGAAACAAAGGTACTATATTTCATGAAATACCCCGTCTACTATGCATTATCGATATTAACACCCAATTCAGTGAACATGATGTCACCACTGGTTAAACATCATTTTACTTGAATCAAAGAAAACCAGTTTAAACAGTATTTGTATTTTGAGAACTTAGCTTCATAAGTGAGACACACTTTTAGCCTGTGAACATTTAAACATGGCCAATGATTTGACATTGTTTCTAACAAGCTAAGCGTTCGATCGTCACGCCGAAGACCTAGGTTCGATTCCAATGTATAAAGCCTATTTCTGGTGTACCCCCGTGATATTGCTGGAATATTGTCACAAACGGTGTAAAACCATACTCACTCACTCTAACACGGTAAAACATGTTCAGGATCTCAATGCATCATTGATGAGGAAAACAAGATATCTCGGGTGTCTTTCAGGTTATTTCTTAAATGTATTTTGTACCAAATGAATTAACCCGATCATTCATTAATGACCTGTAGAATTTGTTTGAGCGAGTCGTTTGATTTTCATACATTGATGTTTATTTATTACAGAGATCAACCGAAGATCTCAGATCAAGTTGTACGCTACAACATAGGTTCATATGAAAACGTTAAACCTGCAAAGACAAAACCTGAAGACAACAATCGTCAGTTCGATGACATGACGTATGACAAGCTTGATGTCAACTTACGCGATAGAGGACCTGATGAAGAACCATACTGTTCCATACAGACTCGTCGATCGGACGAAACAGACATATATGAATGTATTGATAGCATTTGCGAAACTCCACAAGTTATGTCCAGCATGACATCGAGTGGCATACGTGAAGAACATTGAATACCGGATTACGGCCACAAACATCACTCACATGCATATACTTTTTTAAAAATTATACAAATCTATAGTTTCAACAAATACCTGCGAAGACCCGGGTTGGAAATCATCTTCAGCAGTCCATGCATGTCGTAAAAGAGGACTGACAGTTCGGGTAGTCAAACTTATTTACCTGGTTGATCATCTTCAGCAGTCCATGCATGTCGTAAAAGAGGACTGACAGTTCGGGTAGTCAAACTTATTTACCTGGTTGATCATCTTCAGCAGTCCATGCATGTCGTAAAAGAGGACTGACAGTTCGGGTAGTCAAACTTATTTACCCGGTCGATCATCTTCAGCAGTCCATGCATGTCGTAAAAGAGGACTGACAGTTCGGGTTGTCAAACTTATTTACCTGGTTGATCATCTTTAGCAGTCCATGCATGTCGTACAGTTGGACAGTTCGGGTAGTCAAGCTTATTTACCTGGTTGATCATCTTTAGCAGTCCATGCATGTCGTAAAAGAGGACTGACAGTTCGGGTAGTCAAACTTATTTACCTGGTTGATCATCTTCAGCAGTCCATGCATGTCGTAAAAGAGGACTGACAGTTCCGGTAGTCAAACTTATTTACCTGGTTCATCGATGCCCATGGTGCCAGTCACTGGATTACCGTCATATAGCTGGAATCTTGCTGGGTGCTGCGTTAGATAACAAAGATGCATGAAACAGCAAACAATACAAATGTTAAAGGAACATTGTCACTGCGAGGATATAGACCTAGCATCCTCCAGCAAACACATGACTGTACATTTGAGGGGCACGACTCAAGTTCCGCAAGTCCAAAATTCGCAAAAGGGAATGTGACAAGCATTTACATATAACCTTTCTCCTGTTTGATTTAATAGAATTATCACGCCTTTGACAAGATTGGAAAAATCATTTTGCAGAAAAGTGGTCCTGGGTATTGTAAGTATTCGAACCTTTTAACTCCTGGGGCCAAATTCAAATTGTCAAACATTCCTGAATATAATTTGACCTTACAGAGCTCGAATTGTCAGCAACAAATGTTTTGTTATTTTTTTCGAAACATACCCAACCCCTCTATAAATATGCCTCGAAAATAAAAATAATTAATCACAGCCATTGTCACATCTTTCTGGTTATTGTTGGAACTTCCCACTGAATGTAGGGTGATTAACATACACGTGGTCGTGATGCTCAGCTATCATATAACATTGTTTTACGTTGAATTACATAAATAAAAATGGGAATACTGACATTTAGATTGAAACATGCATCATGTTAAACAAATGTATGCGTTGTTAATTTATATTTTCGTATTTATCAAGTTATGGTTGTGCTTCATTTCACTACTATCTATTGACCAAAATATGGAGCATGTTCAACATACTTGACAAATATATATTTCAGGATTTTATAATTTCTCACATCAAATAATAATTCAGTTATTGAAACCGTCCGACTCCGATGATTGATGAGATGAGAGCGTCATTGTACACTATGTAATTTATCTGCAATTGGAGATGTGTTTTTCGGAGTGCCATTGTGCTTCAACTACCATTACATCCCATACAATTGTCACATGTTGCCTCATATGTGCAAATCAAAAAGATAATAATGTGAGTGCAGATTCATTGATAATTTAATTTACAGTACGTTAGTGCAACTAAATCACACAAAAATGTAGACATCTTGATCGTCATTAAATAGTTACATATTGTATGCCAAATTATGATACAAAATATAAATATTCTTGCACAACTGTTGGTTTTGTTTCGTTCGTTTGGAGATATTAAAGTGTTTTGTACTGTCTGAGTATTCAAGACTTGTTTCTTGTCATGATGTTTGGTGTATGAGCATCGATAGAGAGGCATGGGGACAGAGGGTCTTATCTTTTGTCTACCTTGGGTTAAGGCCGGTGCTTAGGGGCACCACTATTGCTATGTGTTCATATGGCACATATGTACTTTTTGTAAATATGTATATCAATTTAGTCTCACCTTTCCCTACCAAGAAGGTCAGACATCCAGATCACACTGCCGCCAAATTGGACCAGGTATTCCAGAACACGAACTTCTGAAGTAAATGTCATGGCTCCGATGGCCAATGCTATGCTCATATAATACACAATGCCTTTGAGGTGCTTTATTTTCGTGTGCTCGAGTCCTGGATGAGAATGAAACCCCACAAAGTACTGGAATGTTTTTGCTTCGCCTTACTGAATGTGATCCCAAACATAACATCATCGTTGTATCTCAAGTAAGTTACTGGATTGTCTGGTCCAGAAGCTAATACTTACAGACTGCCGTCATAGAGCTGCAATATTAATGGGTGCAGAGTTAAACAAACAAACGTGTTCATTATATGGTCAGAATTGAACAGTTGACTCTACTATTTGTGGATGTGGAAAGGGTTTTGTCGCTTTTACTTACTTTTGACCACTTACTACCAGCCATTGTATATTCACCATTAGGAATGTGAGTAGACTAACGTACAGACGCTTTGGCATTTTGTGACTCTCCATAAGGGACGTAACTCTACTAGTCATAACTCAACGTTTATCTATCCTTCAGGATCTGTGGTAGGATTCACGCCAGGCGTCTCCGCCTTATTAATCAAGCCTTAAGAAAACTTGCTTAACGGCATTTCCAGACATGCACATTTGAAAAGGCTATTCATGTTTTTTCATCCAAAAATACATTCACTGAATGAGATATACATTCCGCACAATATCCGAGAAGATCATGATTTAATCGATGAACAACGGTCACAGTCTTTGAGTTGTGTGTTGCACCGCAAGTCAACGGGAACATGTGCATGTATTTTCACGGCATGAAATACATGCACATTTTCCTTGGCAATAGCAGTGTTAAGGAAGGAAAACCAGTGCGATACAGGCTAAGATGTCTACCACAGTGATTTAAATTCACACGCACTGTGTTGACACAGCCGAATCAAACACTGGACGCGTCTTGGGTGTCAGACGGCTGGTGTCAGTTCGCAGCAATTGCATTTCAACCAAATTAGTATTCATTTAAATTATCATTTCCTATTACATCTATGCCAGTACGTACGTATGATTGGATGAATAAACGCCAGAACATGTCATGCTTTTACTAAGGAAGAAGACATACACATGTCATAAGATAACCTGCAGAGTCACCGTGTGTCACCACTTCTCCTGAAAAGTGATTGTGGGGCTGTACACTTATTACACCTTCACATAACACTATGTATACTAATGCAATAAAGTAACTGTGCATTATGCCATTTTGTAATGCAAAAAAGATAACAACAGGGCATGTAGTG
The DNA here is from genome assembly GCF_003918875.1 of Haliotis rubra. NCBI lineage: Eukaryota > Metazoa > Mollusca > Gastropoda > Lepetellida > Haliotidae > Haliotis > Haliotis rubra. Next base: position 105,235 of record NW_025767533.1, read on the forward strand.
TTTTCTTTAATCACTATTTAACTGTTGACAGGATAATATCGAAATCCCTGTGATTTGACAGTAGGCATTGTGACACGCCCTTAAAGAGATGTGGTGTCAAAAGTGTCAAATCCAGTATCACGTGTGTCCACCATTGGCGTTGACGCAGGCTTGACAACGACGACGTTTAGATGACACTGAGCGATTGAAGAAAACTTGGGGAATGTGGTTCCATGACTGAACCAACGCTTGTCCCAATTCAGCTACATCAATGGCTGCTTCTGGGATTGTCGTAAACATCATTCAGTTCCATCCCAAGCGTTCTCCATAAGAGACAGGTCCGGGGAAAAAAAAAGCAGGCTAGAGGAGTTCTGTAATGTTCTGCTGTCTCAGGAAATCTGTTACAACACGAGCGACATGTGAACGGGCATTATCTTGCTGAAGCGTGAAGTTATGTCACTGTCCTTGAATGAACGGCTGCAACTGTTGATGTTGAACAACGCATGCGTCAGCATACCATTGACCTCTGAGCACCCTTGCCCTGATACCTAAACTGTCCCTATGAAATCTCGACTCGTCAGTGAAAGAAACAACATCCCAAACTTGTCTCCTGTACCGTAGAAGTTTTTCCCCAGGCAAGACGAGTAAAATTGGACTTATTACAGGCCGTCGGTACCGGAGGCTGTGCTCCTTCAGTCGGTTCCGTACAGTCCTGGATCTGATTGGACATAACCCAGGAATGGTCTAAGCTGTCAAACTTGCAGTTTGGAATCGATTCCTTAGATGGGTCAGCCGAATGAAGTTGTCTTGCTGACACAACGGTCCGAAACAACTCTTTCTTATTCCCGTTATGTTGAAAACGTCTCCACAGAGATGGGATCGTGTTTCGATGGACACCAAAATGGCTGGCCAATTCAATTTGGGGCATTCCCGTCTCAAGCAAAACCACGGCGCTTTCTGTGGCATGACGTGCACGCAGTTTAGGTTGAAGTTAACGTGTTTTCCATAGTGTTAGAGAGCCTAGAGAATAATCATCCGTTCGTCAATTTATAATATCATGCAAAGTGCTTTGCTAAATGTTTATTTAGGGTAATATTTGTAACTTTTCAAATAACTTTATTTTATGCAATTTTATGCTATACACAGTTACATTTTCCCGTGAGTATATAATATAATCAGCGACGCTTGTACATAACTAGAATCAGAGTCCTCCCCGCTACAGTTGACGTTGATCCGGCCTGCCATATTCGAATGTCAACGCTTCTCTGGAATATAGTCAGTCGAACCATGTGTACGTGGCTAGTATGCAATGGTTTGTTGGTTTTATATTGACGTTTACAAAGGGTTGGCAATTTATCTTTTTGAATTTCAATAGCACTTGCGTTTCTTTTATATGCATTACAGATATGTCTGACCAGCATAGGTATCTTGGACGCTAGGCATACAATGACTGACATGGAGTGTCAAATTTGTCTTCCTTGACATTCAAAGTATTCGTTGTTGCTCATGCAGGAAAATTTAGATCGAAGACAGTTACCTAGCTGTAAATCACTTTTGTTTGCTTTTCCAGAGTGTGTGCGTTGAAAACGATTACTCTTATTTGCCTGCTCGCATTGCATTTGTCAACAATGCCATGCACTGTCAAACTTCCTGGTATGGCTCACTTCAACTACTGGCCTCATCGACAGTTGGACCTGTTTATACCAAGGATATAGCTGCGCTGATTACACGGATGCCATACCAGCGGGCCAGATGACTGTTGTGATTGTTCGTCTCGTCACAGACAGACATAATTGGGAGGTATACTTTTTAAAAGAGTGAGTCAGTGAGCTAAAACTTTACATCACATGGCCAATATGTCAGCCATATTGTGACGACAAAAAGTCATTAATGTATACTTTTAAAAACCAAGAACGATAAGATTACGGTTGAAAACGTAAGTACATTTAAGATGCATTTATCTTTATTTATCTATATATGGTTCGTGTATAAAATATTAAACCTTTTTGTTTCATGGCATTCTCTATTCTACTGATAGCTCTGAACACCATTACACTGTGCCCAGTATGATAGATTAAATAATTATTCAAATTTTGTGCAGAGGTTACTTAGCCAGGTAACTGAGATGCCATGATACAGCTAAACATTCATACCCGTTCTGTATATTCACTTAACAAAGTACCCGTGAAGATCCGGGTTAGAATATTGATCTTCACTAACCCATGCTTGTCGCAAAAGGCGATTAACGGGATCGGGTGGTCAGGCTCGCTGACTTGGTTGACACATATCACCAGTTCCCAATTGCGAGGATCGATGCCCATGCTGTTGATCACTGGATTGTCTGGTCCAGACTCTGTTATTCACAGACCGCCGCCATATAGCTGGAAAATTGTTGAGTGCGGCGTAGAGGTAAACTCATTCACTCACTCGCTAAACAAAGAGCGCTGTAATTTTTATAACAAAGAACAATGTTCTACCACTATTTTAAGTACTACTGTCCAAAAGCATCACGCACCGGCAGTCAAGCTTTCACAAAGTTCTTTGGCTCCCCATCAGATTTCTAGGGTTGAATAAACAGTTTTCATCTGTAGTGCGGAATCAGTATGCATTGTTGTGTTTCTGTCATGTATGAATTGTTGATTCCCAACTTGAACTAAACCGAGAATCAGTCAGTAACAGAACTTGGTGTGAAACCAGAAAACATCCGAGCAAAGTAATTTGGAGACAATTGCTTTAAAGTTCACAAATTAGTACAAATCAATACAAACGTATCGCTATAATGGCAGTACAAAATAATAGCAATACAAATCCAAAGGCAATTTAATCCAAGATCTGCGATATTCACCTCTCAGCAACTATAATCAGCTTGCAACTGAGCACAGTATCCAGGTATAATGAGGCAATAGACACCGGAACCAGCACCCTACAGTACTTTCGAGATCTTTCTGTCTGAATCCAGTACAAGTCTAAATATAGCAGATCACTGACCCTGACTGAATCTACGTGTACAATGTGTAACATTAGGGGATATTGCTACACAATGTATAAAACAGCCCTATAATAGACTGCAGTAATACGTTCTTGTTATCCTTCAGTAAACGTCGACGGAGAAGAGGTACTATATCTGTTCAATACTATGTAACATTTTGGGTCTGTACACTTGTTGTGTGGAATATCAGCACAGGCTTGAAAGAAAATGGGTAAGAAAACATTTCTGTCTTCTCATTAAAGCTATTTCAAAATATTAATATGGATGTAAAACCTGTCTAATTATGATATGGCTGAACAACTGCTGATGTGACTTTAGATATTAACTCTCTCACTCACTTTGTCAATATACACATTTCTCGGGCATGAAACGCATCTGAAGCATTTCAAATGTAAGGACCAGTTCAGATTTGAAAGCCGATTGACTTTGCTGGATTGTTGTTTAAATTATGTGCACAGGGAAGCTAATTGAAAGATGTACTGATGTTTCTTTAGCTTAAAAATGGAATGTTGTAATAAGTCTGTCATTCCTATATAATAATAATAATAATAATAATAATAATAATAATAATAATAATAATAAAGCCAATGAATGTATTTATGTCATTGAATTTTCTGTCCCTTTTGACACCAATGTGATTGGCAAGATTCAGGAAAAGCATGATAAATATGCGGACCTCACCTTGAAATGTCTCGCTTGCATCCCAGACTCCCCATTGTTCTCGGTGCCCTTGGTTTGGTACCTCCTGATCTCTTGACGCAGATCAGGAGAGTGCCCGGGTTCTCCACCGGGAGTACAGCCCTTCTGACACTCTGGGTAATGCAGAAGGCTGCAGTGTTGGGGAGCCTTCATATTCTCCGGAAAGTTCTTGGTGGGTTTGTCTAGGCAGCGTTTCCTGGGAGAAGTCCCATTCGCTGTCTGGGCTGCGTGTAGAGGGGGCAAGGGCCCTGAGCTGATGGTGAGCCTTACCAGCCTGACTGTGCCAGGATCACCCGAACCCTCTCTGCTGCATATTATCTTTAATCTGTAAAACATAATAATAATAATAAGGGACCTGATGATGTACGCCTCTCCGTTGTGGGCCTAGATAGGGGAATTATATTCCCTGAACCAAACGTGCATCACCCAGTTACGGCTGACCCCCCGAAGCTGGTTTTTCACTGGGTTACAGGCAGCCAAAAGGTAAGTTTGAATTCACTTCCGCAGCCCAGTCAGCCTTCCTCCGGTAAAGAAACAAACCATACTGGAGATGGGACTTGCCCCAGGGGAAGGCAAAGAACCCGGCCAAGAATGTCTTGGTCAAACCATCTCAAATCCACACTACTTGACAGGGTGGCTTGATAATCCAAGCATCAATGGCAAGTCGCTTAAGCTGCATTGGGACAATGCCATGCCCATGTATGCTTACCTGACAGAGCAAAATCTCCGCGACCAATTCCGGCGTCTTAGAAATATCATACGCCGTGAGCCAGTTCAACCCACAACTGGTGCCCGTCAGGAACCTTTGCATGAGCAGAATGCTCAAGTGGCAACAGACCCAAAACTTCTAATGGACGTCCGTGTCAACCTTTTTCCTCTTGCTGATGGAAACTCTTCCGGCCTAGAGCCAATTGGCCCCGAAATTTCAGACCCTCACTCTTCCTCTTCCTCAGTTGCAGATCTTTCCGAAAATCCTGTGTATATTTTGTTTCATTCTATTTATGATGAAATATCTGGAATACCTTTAGAAAATCGGAGGTCATTTAAACAAACAAATGATTCTTTTCCCCAAAATGAAATCAATTTATTAAATGATATTATTTCTATGAAACTTTCTACGGACTGTTCATTACATGAAGTTAATTGTTGTGTCTATCCTGCCGCTCGAACCTTGGAGGAACTTCACACAGTTTCCAAAGAAAAAACATCTAATACTAAGAACAATACACCAAAGAAAAAACGGTTTCAAGTAAAACTAACGGAAAATACATTTCCTCGATAGAGCTGTGCCTGAAGTTAAGATCATCAGGGAGTCAAATGTCAAAACGGCAAAAGGCAATTTGGAGAAAATTAAAATTACAATACAAGACAACAAAAGAAAAGGTACTTCTCCAAATTGTCGATTCCCTTAAGGCCAAAATAAAGGATTGGACTAAAAGAAAGAAAAAATGGGAAAAGCAAAATAAGTTCATCAAACAAAATAAACTTTTTAGAAACAATGAAAAGCACTTCTACAGGCAACTGAAAACAAAGGGTGATGGTGAACATGACAAACGGCCTCCCATGGATGCCAATGAAAGGTTCTGGAAACAGTTGTGGTCTGTACCCGGCAACTGTAACCTTGAGGCGCCATGGGTCCGTGATTATGACCATGCAATGCATGAGAAGGTAACTAGGTCGTTTGTCTGTTACATCTCACCAGATTGCCTGAAAAGTGTTATAAAAAAGTCCAAATCTAATACAGCTCCAGGGCTAGATGGCATTCGAAACCGGTATTGGAAACTGTTCCCCTGTGTCCAAACACCATTACTACACTGTTTCAATACTCTCGTGGACACAGGTGATGTTCCTCCATGGTTCTGCAAAGGTCGCACAATACTTCTCCCCAAGAAAGGAGACTTGACTGATCCCCAAAACTTCCGCCCTATCACATGTTTGAATACACAATACAAAATATTCACAGGGTGTTTGACAAACCTCGTGTCATCTTACTGCTCTTCCAATGATATAATTTACAGAGAGCAGAAGGGGGCAAGAAAGGGATGTTGGGGGTGAAAGGATCAACTTCTTGTACAGAAAATGATTTTGGAAGAGGCTAAAACATATCACGGCAACCTCTCCATGTGCTGGATTGACTACAAAAAAGCATACAACTCTGTCCCTCACGAATGGATTCTGAAGTCTCCCTGAGCGACTACTTGATTTACTCAAGTCTTTAATGAGTTGCTGGTCGACTCAACTTGAGATGTACTCGCAAGGGCAGGTGCAGATTTCGGAATCTATTCCAATCAGAAGGGGAATATTTCAGGGGGATTCCTTTAGTCCTTTGCTTTTTTGTCTGTCTTTAAATCCTTTGAGCTTTCTGCTTAATAAAGAGGAGGGTTACCATCCCGGATCTCCCCAGCACAGATCCCCAACACCTCTTACTCATCTCCTTTACATGGATGACATCGAGCTCCTTGTCAAAGGAGATTCCAATTTGAAAGAGCAGGTTCTCCTTGTCGAGTCCTTTTCTAATGGTATTGGCATGACATTTGGACTCGACAAATGTAATACTCTTCATTTGAAACGAGGCAAGGTAACTAATAGATTGGTCAAGTTACAAGGGGGAGGAGTTATTGAGCATCTTGTGGAAGATCAGGCCTACACCTATCTTGGAATGCAAGTTCGAGACAAGCTCCAGAATGCCCAGATTCAAGACAAACTTCGGGCCGAGTACAAATCTCGTTTAAAGAAAATCTGGAGCTCAGAGCTAAATGCTCGAAACAAGGTCAAAGCCACCAATACTTTTGCTGTGCCAGTCCTTTCCTATTCCTTTGGAGTAGTTGATTGGACAAAACAAGACATCCAGAGTCTTGACCGTCTGACCAGAAGGATCATGTCTGATAACAGGGCCCACTACCCTCGTTCCTCTCTTAACCGTTTATACATGCCAATCAGTTCTGGAGGTCGGGGTTTGATAAATGTGGAGGCTCTTCATGATAGAATTTTATTGTGTACTTTTGCACATATCTATTTATCGGGTGATCCTCTAGTGATGCATGTGAAGACTCATGATGAAAGCAAGGAATTCCACAGCTATTTTAAGCGTGAAATAATCTGAGATTTGAGGTTGATTTTGTTGATGGCGATGTACTGCTGGGCGATACAGTGATAGGACTAAACCAGGTGAAGTCCTTCACCAAGTCTGCCCAGAGTCGGTCTTTTGTGGAGAAGCTTTCTGAGAAGCCATTGCATCGTGTGTACATGCAGTGTGTTGAACAGAATAGCAATCCCACCGACTCCTTCGCCTGGATGAAGTCGGCTGGTCTTAAATGTGAAACTGAGGGCTTCCTTTTTGCTGCTCAGGACCAGTCACTTCCCACTTGCAATCGCCTAAATGTGATTCTTAAAGAAAATATCAATATGAAATGACGATTTTGCAATGAATTCACGGAGACTGTCCAACACCTTGTCAGTAGATGCCCTTCCTTGGCGCAAACATCATATCTTAAACGACATGATGGCATGGCTCGTTGCTTTTACTACCGTCTCCGACATGCCTGTGGCTTTGACTCCGAGGTCCATCCATGGTACGACCCTGAACATGTCCAGGGCGTCATGGAAAATGATGCTTTCAAACTTCTCTGGAATAGGCCCATATACAGCCTCAGAAGAATTCCAACCAACAAACCTGATCTTGTCCTTTTTGATAAAGCAAATGAATTTATTTATGTCATTGAATTTGCTGTCCCTTTTGACACCAATGTGATTGGCAAGATTCAGGAAAAGCATGATAAATATGCGGACCTCGCCTTTGAAATGTCTCGCTTGCATCCCAAGTACACTGTCGCCAGGCTCCCCATTGTTCTTGGTGCCCTTGGTTTGGTACCTCCTGATCTCTTGGCGCAGATCAGGAGAGTGCCCGGGTTCTCCACCGGGAGTACAGCCCTTCTGACACTCTGGGTAATGCAGAAGGCTGCAGTGTTGGGGAGCCTTCATATTCTCCGGAAAGTTCTTGGTGGGTTCGACTAGGCAGCCTTTCCTGGGAGAAGAGTCCCATTCGCTGTCTGGGCTGCGTGTAGAGGGGGCAAGGGCCCTGAGCTGATGATGAGCCTTACCAGCCTGACTGTGCCAGGATCACCCGAACCCTCTCTGCTGCATACTATCTTTAATCTGTAAAACATAATAATAATAATTCTGGAGGTCGGGGTTTGATTAATGTGGAGGCTCTTCATGATCGAATTTCATTGTGTACTTTTGCACATATTTATTTATCAGATGATCCTCTGGTGATGCATGTGAAGACTCATGATGAAAGCAAGGAATTCCACAGCTATTTTAAGCGTGCCAAGGTTGTTGTACAGAATCTGAAATTTGAGGCAGATTTTGTTGATGGTGATGTACTGCTGGACGGTACAGCGATGGGAGTAAACCAGGTGAAGTTCTTCACCAAGTCTGCCCAGAGTGGAGAAGCTTTCTGAGAAGCCATTGCATCGTGTGTACATGCAGTGTGTTGAACAGAATAGCAATTCCACCGACTCCTTCGCCTGGTCTTAAATGTGAAACTGAGGGCTTCCTTTTTGCTGCTCAGGACCAGTCACTTCCCACTCGCAATCGCCTAAATATGATTCTTAAAGAAAATATCAATATGAAATGTCGACTTTGCAAAGAATTCACGGAGACTGTCCAACACCTTGTCAGTGGATGCCCTTCCTTGGCACAAACATCATATCTTAAACGACATGATGGCATGGCTCGTTGCGCGCACAGACAGCACAACATTATTACCCGGATAACCAAAGCTGCCTGTTGGGCGCTAGAAGGTTATTATCCTATGATTTTATCTCACCGGGTACCCATTTTCTGCTGGGTGAACAGAGGCATTTCCTCCACAGTCATGCGAATTTATCTGGATATTGTTTTCACGCTTGATACGGACACAAATGGTTGCTGTGTATCTCATGTATTGCGCATTGTATTCATTTCTGATAGTTATCAACGCTTGCAACCTATCTAGAGTTCAGGTGATCTGGATCTGTAATCCTAAACAAATCTTTAGTGTAACGCATTGTTTCATTGTTTGTTGTACCAGTTTCAAATCAGCATAAAGTCCAAAAAAACCCAGACCCTGCTGTTTCTGTTCAAGTGGTAGTAGTAGTATTCATGATCAGTTTCCAAAGAAACAACATGACATAACAAGACGTGAACATTTTGTGAATACATACTGACTTCAGAGAAGGTGGTCAATGTAAGGAATGTTATATATCTGTCACACCTTCATAAGTCTTATCCCATCATCATGGTGATCTACCTTCAGTTGTTGGCGATCTATAGCCCATTTTTATCCTGTGTTGTCCTAATTATACCCCCGCTAAGAAGTAACGGGTGTATATAGCGTTCATTCTGTCCGTCCGTCCGTCCGTCCGTCCCGAAACTTTGTCCGGAGCATATCTCTTAAAGTTTACATGCTAGGTTCACCAAACTTCACACACATATTAATCATTACCCATTGATGTGCCTTTTGCTATTTCGAATTTTTTTTAGAGTTAAGTTTTTTTGCTGTTTCCATGGAATCACGACTTAGTGCCAAATGTGTTTGATGGTTTTGTCCGGAGCATATCTCTTAAAGTTTACATGCTAGGTTCACCAAACTTCACACACATGTTAATCATTACCCATTGATGTGCCTTTTGCTATTTTAAATTTTAAATGTGTGCAACATGAGAATCAGTAACATTCTTCACCAACGTCCACTTTATTGTGTGCAACATGAGTCAGTGACATTCTTCATCTATGTCCACTTCATTGTGTGCAACATGAGACGGTAAAGTTCAGTTGTATGTCAGGTTTCCACGGAAAACACAAAAAATAATGTTTCTATAAATTGTTACTGTAATCAGTACATGGCAAAACTATTATCTAACATGTATATAAAGTTTAGTAGAGTCAAGAGAAAGTCTTGTGAGCTGATGATCCTTGTCACATTATATATATATATCAATATCAGTCATTTCCATGTCCCAAAGTGGGAAGCGGGGATATGTGAGCTGTGCTTACTTCTACACTTGTTTGAAATCCAATTTTAGAGAGAGATGCTAGTTGTATTTCTTGATACTGTGATATTCTAGTTGGTTTTACTGTCCTTCGATGACAGTTTTTATAATTTACATGTTTATATGGTGAATGCTAAACGTGTTTTAGCTGAAATATTGCCGATGTGGCTGTAAATCTTAACTCACTCACTTATCCCATCATCGCCAGATAGACAGTTTAATTTCTGTATTCTCGAGTGTTGGGACAGTGCCAGTTTGAATACAATGTTTCTAGACACAATGTTTTGGAAAGATGAAAATGGGGGTGTCCTTAAAAACAGCCCCCGTCTAAACATAAATCAAGCAATCCAAATCTTTGAATGTTGATTATGACGGGATGTCATACAATACTGTACTGAACTTGTTTTATATGATATTATGAGGGCATACACCGGCACCCTTAAAGAGCAACCTCCTCGTGGTCGGTGCTGGGTAACGCTAATAGCTCTTCACCCCTCTGTGGACCCGGGGGCATATAGGTCCACAGCACCCCATTGCTGGTCGTAAGACCGAATTGGGCAACCTGTTTGCCGTGGGCTGGGCGCCTGTGTCGGTGAAGGACGGGGGTCTGGAGGTTGAGGGCACTGGTTCCAGGAACAGCGTTCCTTTGCTCAACACACCACTTCGCCCCTTACTTCACCTAGATTGGTGGTAGAATGGGTCCGATTACATCAATCGGCTGGTCATGCCACGCCCTGTGCATGTATATTGTGCTGCGCAAATATATTATATTCTTAAATGTTACTGTCAATGTCTTGGCTTAATGATGTTTCCTTAGAAATTCAAATTAGAACTGTCATTTTGTAAATTGCCTAGAGTTTTATGCCCAGAAGGCGGTGGCTCATGGACCAATCTGGTGGATTAATTAGGAGATAAGCATACTGTGTTGGAAAATCGAAATTACCGGAGCGGTATTCAGATATGCAGCATACTGCTTGTTTACCAATCCGGTTCCTCTTTTGAATATGTTTAAACCAAATTATAAATAGCTCTAATTTTGATTTAAACACGAACGCGTAGCGTGAGGTTTAAAAATAAAAAAATAGAGCTATCATATTTTCGTTAATTCACCTATGTCCAAAATCTGGAATATGGGGCAAAGGATAGAGGGTAAACGACCAACATCTGGTGTTTATCATCTTAAGAATGGGAACACGTTGCTAACTGATGAATCTGACATAGCCAATAAATTAGGAGAATCTTTAGGTCAGCATTTCTCCTCATCAAATTATACACCAAAATTTCAAAAATTTAAACAACAAGCTGAAAATATTTAAATCAAGTTTACTTATGATAATGGTGAGGACTACAATGAGGTTTTCTCCATTCATAAACTACATTCTGCCTTAGGGCAAGCTCATTTCACTGGTACAGGCGCTTATAGTATTTATTATCAGTTACTTAAACATTTACCTGATTCCTCTTTTGAGACCCTGTTAAATATTTTTGATCAACTTACTAGTTGTGTTAGTAAGACCATGGAAGGAATGGTCAATAACAGACTAATATGGTACTTAGAAACATATAATCTTATTACGAATATCCAGTGTAGGTTCAGGAAAAACAGAAGTACCTTTAACCATTTAGTTAGATTAGAAACGTTTGTTAAGAATGCTATCGTCAATATACAACACGCTGTATCTATATTTTTATCTCGAAAAAGCATATGATACAATCTGGAAACATGGAATTTTGAAAAATCTTCATGAAATGGGACTGAGAGGCCGTTTGCCTAATTTCATATGACAGTTTTTAACAGATAGACATTTCCAGGTGCGTGTGGGTTCCACATTGTCTGAATTTTACAAACAAAATCAAGGTGTCCCACAAGGTAGCATATTATCTGTAACGTTGTTCAGTATCAAAATATATAGTTTATCAAAAGTGTTAAATGACTCTGTTGATGGGTCATTATTTGCCGATGATTTTAACATATCATGTCGAGGTAAAACTATGCACACGATTAAGAGCCAGTTGCAGCTCTGTCTCAACAAAATAAATGATTGGTCCGAACGAAATGGCTTTAAGTTTTCTTGATCTAAAACTAACTGCATCCTTTTCTGTCGTAAATATAAACCACATAAGGACCCAGACTTACATCTATCGGGTACTCCCACTAAAGTAGTTAAGGAAGCTAAATTTTGGGTATCAAATTTGACCATCATCTTACATTTCTACCTCATGTCAAATACCTTAGGGCAAAATGCCTGGAGGGATTAGATCTCTTAAAAGTCGTCTCCAATGCTAAGTGGGGAGGTGATCAGTCGACCCTCCTTCACTTGCATAGAGCACTAATCCTTTCTAAACTCGATTATGGTTCGGTCGTTTATAGTGGAGCCTGCAAAAGCAACCTTACACTTTTAGATTCTGTCCACCATTAAGGTCTCATTCAAATGTGTCCAACCCTGCCTTCAGCTGCGTTTTTGATCCCATTGATGAGGATCTGTTCAGTAAGAAGTCTTCTTTGATTCTGCCGTTAGGAATAAGAATTAAACCTTTTTATTTCTGCTGCTCATATCGACCTTGAAAATGTATCTCCTTTCCGCCAGCTTCCTTCCTTTCTATAATTTCTATAATTTACCATGATTTCTTATGAAATTATAACTTGTTTTTAATCACGATAAGGCTGAAATATTGCCAATGTGACGCAAAACTTTGGGCATATCATTATCCAAGGGGTACCAACTGACAGATCGTTTTTCATTTTCTGCAATTATTTACACATCAATGTATTGTGATGACTAATATATCGTTAACCACATTACCCACATATGTGAATTTTTGGATGTGGCTTTGATAATCATTCCTTCAAACATCGGACATCGAGAATATAGTTAGGCTGACTACTTTTTGAACGACCCTTGTTCACATAACATGTCATGAAAGTAACAGTCGCTGTTCCGACTGATATTGCCTCAAAAACAGCACATCATAACTATACCTTATATCGCAGAGAAACTCATTAGTATGGCAAATGACAATTCGGTACTGTGAAAACAGTATTTGTTATGCATTTTTACAAACCAGTTTATCATATTGGAACATAAAACGAGCAGATTTTCATTCCTGTTTACCAATGAGTCCTACATGTCTGTACTCCGCTGGCAAGAAGCTGTGGCTGTGCTCGTAGAAAACCAGGTCTGAATATATTCAATCAGGAATGGTAAAATATATGAAAAGTAAATCTCTATCGCTCTCGGTCTCCTTCACTCTTTACTCTCTCTCTCTCTCTCTCTCTCTCTCTCTCTCTCTCTCTCTCTCTCTCTCTCTCTCTCTCTCTCTCTCTCTCTCTCTCTCTCTCTCTCTCTCTCTCTCTCTCTCTCTCTCTCTCTCTCTCTCTCTCTCTCTCACACACACACACACTCAATGTAGAGTCGATAACAACCTACAGGGCATCAAAGTACACAACGAAGTGCGGTTTTTTGTTTTGGAGTCAATGCTCAAGATACCGGTAAACACCTTCAGTTATTGTTGTTGTTCTTATCTGCAATATATTTTCATAAGTATACTACTTACCACATCATCCAGATGGTACTAGTTAGTCCTGTTATATGATTTCAGAGCAAACATCAATCGAACGGTCACGGCACCGCTTTGTACAAAGGCAAATCATTTGACAGAACTGAAGTAACCAAAATATAGTTGAAGCAGTTACTCATCAGAAATATCAAAGCATATGCTATAGACACTGTTCTTTAAGGCTGAAAACCCACTGCATAAAAAACAAGTTGCACCTACATATGGTGACAGTAGTCAGCGCATTCATCTATAATTTCAATTTCAATGTCTTTATTCCAACATTTCACATCGGTGGTACAGGAAGATTTTACAGTATGAATATTCAATAGCTAACATGTGACCACTTATCGAAATACGAACATTTAAACAGATCATGAAACTCGTCGCTATCTTTGGGGAGTTACATAGATGGCATTTTCTTAACTGTCTTTGGTAGCGACCGGTCTCTACTGGTAAATAATGATTAGAGGTTGTAAACCACTTTATTAGGTTTGAGATATGTTTTGGGAAAAGCATATATGGTTCGAAAGTTATCCTTTAATAGTTTATAATAAGTGCCTTTAGAGCTACTGTACACTGTACATTCTACTTTTGTATGAATTGATCTTTCAGTGGAAATTCTACTACAGAGACCAGCCAATGTCTTGACACGGAACTAGGGTTTTTGAAAATATAGGTTAAATTAGAGTTATTTTAAATACTCTCAATGTGACTTAACCACACATATTTGTTTGGGGGTGTTATCAAACGTTGTAAGTTGATGCAACCCTGAGGATTACTTAACTGGATAAGAAACAGCTTCTAGGCCATACCAGAAAGCAATCATTTTCTTAGCAATAGTGATATTAACTGGAACTCTTCCTAACTCCCCGTAGACCATGAAATTAGTGGTACATTGACTGAGCCCAGCTGCCAGTTTTAACAATTTTAAGTGGATCTTTTCAAAATTATTAATATTTTCGTGTCCCCAAATTTCGGACCCGTATAAAACAATTGGTAAAACCAAAACATCGAAGAGTCTAAAAGAGGATCTAGAGCTAGGTTTAAATTACGAGATTTCTTTAAGAGCGCAAACATTGCTATTTTAGAATTTGATAATAGATCATTAATTGCACAATTAGGTCTACTGTTTTTTTATGAAAATTAATGCCTAGGTATACATATCAACAGTTTCAATAGGTTGCGAACCAAATCGAAAATATAGTTTTGAACATTGTGTTCAAGAACCTCCGCCAGAAATTATTTTAGTTTATTGTGCTTACCGTAAGTTTCCAGCAATCACAATAATCTTTAAATACATCCAACGGGAGTTGCAAATATTTCGCACTGTCTCCTAGGAGGATAGCATCATCGGCATACAATAAACCAAACATTTTGATACACATCAATACATAATCATCATCTGCACAATTAAAATGTATCCCTTTGCAACCCCTAGGTATCTCCTAGGTATACATGAGTGAGTGAGTTTAGTTTACGCCGCACTCAGCAATATTCCAGCTATATGGCGGCGGTCTGTAAATAATAAAGTCTGGACCAGACAATCCAGAGATCAACAGCAAGAACATCGATCTACGCAATTGGGACACGATTACATGTGTCAACCAAGTCAACGAGCCTGACCACCTGATCCCGTCTCTTACTACAAGCATGGGTTACTGAAGATCAATTCTAACCCGAATCTTCACGGGTTCCTAGGTATAAGTCTAGATCATTGAGAAATAATGAAAAGAGTAATGGTGATAAGCTTTCCCCTTGCCGAACCCTAGAGTGACTAAAAAAATAGAATTTTGGTTATTAACCATTAGACATGATTTGATGTTACTGTACATATTTTTAACTAACTTCAAAAAAATTCCAGCTATATTATTTGTTCACATTTTTTTCAAAATACCGTTTTCCAAACGTTATCAAAAGCTTTAGAAAAATCAATAATTGCACAGTGTAATTTCTTCTCGATGTCTTGAAAATTTGAGTTAACATATGTGAGAAAGTTATCTAGAGTTGACATTTTCTTTCTGAAACCTGCTTGAGCAGCGCTTAAAATCTTATTCATTTCCAGATACCTATTGTCGAACATTCAAAATACTGGTAAACAGTTTCGCGAAACAGCTAACAATGGTAAATGGCCGGTATGAGTTCGGATCAGAAGGGTTACCCATTCTCTTATATATAGGCCGAATGACCCCATTTGACCAGGCTTCGGGCATAATGCCAGATGAAAAGATCAAATTAAAATACGAAACATAAAAGTCACATAGAATGTCAAAAGTGTCAATTAATCTGGTCTATACCTGCTGATTTCTTACGATTTAGTCTATTTATCTTTGAGGCTATGTCTTCCGCAGTGATATCGTTATTCAACAGAGAATTATCACAAGGTAATGTAAAGTCATTAATGTCATTTACATCGTGGTGACACTTCTCGTTAATTTTGTTTTTTGGAAGAAGTCATGAAATTCATTCAAACTAGGAGTATGAAACTTGTTTTGACCTTTTTTGTGTGTTATGGGATTTCCAGAATTGCTTGGGAGAATATTTATATTAGTTTCTTAACATATTTGCTAGTTTCATCTTTGTACCATTTAATATGCTTGTTTGGACATTTTTTATACAACTTTCCATACTGACGATAATAAGAAGTATTAACATGATTTCTGACTTTTTCGAACAGGCAGCTGTCAAAGAAGAGTCTCAGATGCAAACCAGGGTACAGAACAACAGATAACAAAGGCTGCCCACATCGTACGTGAATTGTGCTACTTGGGTTGAGTAAACCTCACTACAATGGTTGTCATTATGATCTGACCATCTATATAACTTAATAGCAACAAGTTAGACTGGTCATCTGTTGATTTTCATGTACAAACGATTCAGCTTAGGCTCACTAATGCAATATCATGAAAAAACATGCTTTGGCATTGATTCTTCTAGTCCCACTTATTACCGTACGCACATAATACTGCTATTTCTTTTGATTTTACATGAACATCTTCAATCATAATGATGTAATGATGAAACACCATTTACACCTTGCAGCTAAATGTGACAATCAGATCCTGTCCGCTGCTTGCAACATCGACTACAGGTCATCTCACATCGTCTACAGTAACGGCACGACACAGTACAAGAGTGGGGGCAAGTGTACTTCCCCTGGGATCTGTGCCGAATGTAATGAAGGCTTTTACCCCAGCAGAGAACGATGCAGAAGTACGTGTACATAGGTTTACTTTCATTTATTTTATTTCATTCAGGACCTTTCGGTCACTTTCGTATATGTGTGTGAGTAGATATGTTCTTGTGTACCGTTTTACAAAAACGAAGAAATGTCACATCATCTTTTCACTTGTCTACTCAGCATACAACAACTGTTAGCTGTTTTGTCTCCAGTGTGCGGTGCCATCAGTAACTGTCCTCTCGAAACATGCACCAGCAGCAGCAACCAGTTGTGTAGTCGCTGTGAGGGGGTCGTGCTGGACCAGGCAGGACACAGGGCATATGTGGCGTCTTTTGGTAACAGATCATGCATACGTGAGTTGAATATCGAGTCAATAATATGTTCAGTATAACACAATAGCATTTGGAAACCATTATTAGAGAGCCAATTGCAAATAGGGTCCTTCTGTTGATACATTGTGAGTGCTGCTCATTTCCAATATATCAAGCTATGGAACTCGTACAAACAGCCTTGAATTTTAACATATTACTCTGGGATGTTGATTCATATGTCAATGACTTGTTTGAGTGGTATTTTCGAAGTTTGGAAGTACACTAATGATTAATGACCAGTATATGGATAACACGTATATTCTGTAATTGCAACGGTACAGATTCTTCTAACGTCGTCGAGCAGGCATGCAGCAGGGGATATATATCCTGGGTGTAACAAATAAAACAACATAATTTAAAATACTGTTTGTTGATAAAGCCAACGAATGACCAAATGGACTATAGAGATGGAATAAAATGATACTTTAGAAAGGAAAAGAGGTCACACAGTTGAAAGGGCTTGTCTGGGGAGTCCATCACAGGCCGGAGGAATGAAACATCTTTGATCTCTGTTGATGGCGGGCTTTTGGCAGTTCATGTGAATGGCTTAGATGAGTTTGCGTTTACTGAAATCAGTTTGATCGTCTGCAAGAATGGGGACGTCAGTCCTGTATATTTAGTGATTTCGGTTTGTTTTGATGTAATCAGAGATTTCAAATTTGCTGCCGAAATTGGCAACGGAAGTAGGATGTTCTCGGGTGTTGATGGTTCGGGATGTTTCGCCTATGTAGCTCTTTCCACAATTGCAGTAAGTGTATAAAAGCACATTTCGGTTTGTGGCAGTTAGTGATTTTCTTCCATCAGCATGGTTGCAGAGATTGAATAATGGTGAGAAGGTAGTATATATGTCTGCTTGCTGTCTCAGGAGTCTGCTGAGTTGATGTGATTTTTTACTAATGTAGGGACTTTTTGAGGGGGGGCCAGATCTGGTTTAGGTCGTTTGGAGGAAGGTGGAAGAGTTGCTACAGTGCCTCTGTGGACTATTTTAGAGTTGTTATCCATAAATCTGTCATTGATTCAATGTCTATGTCACAAATCATGGAGACGTTCTTCTAGTCTTCACCCGCGAAGATCTGGGTTAGAACTGGTCTTCAGTAACCCATGCTTGTCGTAAAAGGCAACTAGAAGGATCGGGTGGTCAGGCTGGCTGACTTGGTTGACACATGTCAACGTATCCAAGCTGCGTGGAGCGATGTTCATGCTGTTGATCACTGGATTGTCTTGTCCAGACTCGATTATTTAGCTGGAATATTGCGGCGTTAAACAACTAAACCTAACCAAATATTCTGTTCATTAAGAAAATCATTTCCAGTCAAGTGAGGAATATGGAACTAACAGCTGTACACAGTCAATGTTTATGTAGTTTCTTCTGACAACAGATCAAGTAGAGGAAGGAAAACATGCCTTGTCGACATTTCACAAAAGAAAACACATTCAAGATTAAGATGGTTTATTGTTTGTTCTCAAGGCCTCCGATCCACAAACATATAATCAGAAAACAGACTAAGTATGGACAATGCACCTAGTGAAAAGCATCATAGCATTGTGTAATTAGTTTCCAGAAGACATCAAAATCTTTATTCATGTCAGTTTATGTGACTGGATGTGTAACTGTAATCAATCCTAGATCGTACATTTTCTTCTACAGAGGCGTGTTCGTGGCGGAGTGACAGCACCCGGTGTTATCCCGGGACCTGCAGGAACGAGTACGCCAGTAACTGTGCCTGCTCTAGCGGCTTCACAGGGAAACATTGTCAGACAAGTGAGTTGACGCATTATTGCATTACAAGCAACAACAAACTATAAACAAATACTTTCTTTTGTGAGCAAAGTGAGTTAATGGTGGGTGCTGCCCGAGGCCGAAGGGCATGCTTAAAATTTTCGTGAAGAAACGTCGATATTTACAAAAGAAATGAGGTTTGAAAATAATACTGAAGTCTTGAGAAAACAATTTCTTTACCTTTTCTGACTAAACTTGTTAGATTCCTCTTATATATACTCGTTAAGCAACATGCATGTTTTTTCAATTTCTGTCAACACATCTTAAGTTTTGGTTGTAGTAAACTCAAATACAAAGTGTTTGTCTAAAGTCATTGAACAAAATGGCTGTCAAACCGCTGAAAATTATATGGATACAACGAAGGAATTATTTCGGCGATACCGTCGACATTGAAATTCTATTAGGTTCGTAGCTACTAACCTATTTCCTGAGACCACAATCTACAACAGGTACGTGTACTTTCGTGGGAAGTTGCTAATTGTGATCAGCAGCTTAGAGAGGTGTCCCTTGTAATTACCTAAATGATTTACCGATCTTACTCATTATACATGCTAGGGAGGGCACACGCGCTGGAACTGTTGGGTTAGTGCTCGACATAAAAGGGAAGTTGACTATTGGCAGTTGAAATCATCCCTTTTGTCATACAGTCTTGTGGAGAGTTGTTTTGTTTTTTTTGCATTCTGATTCTTTATGAATAGATCTAAATAACAATTGAGGCGGTCTCACTCGTGTCCTTAATTTCAAGTTCAGGTGGGTAAATCAGTGGAAGGCAATTGGCGATTTAATGGTTATTGAATCATCGATGTACCGGAAGCTTTTAAATTAAACTTCTTGGGCAAATTACCTTGTTTTGGTTTTGCCAACCCAAGCAAAGATAATTAGCAGTTTTATAAGTATCAACTCTTTTCTCAGACTTAGCTGTATTAGAGTTTCAAAAAGTAGATGAAAAAACTTAGTTTAGGTATGAATTTCACACCTGGTGACATAATTGGTTTTCAAAGATTTATTCACCCAATTTTGATTCTGGATTCTTTGAATCTGTTTCACTAGCGTTCACATTTCATATTCAGGTAGTCGCATTGTATCTCTACCTTTGTCAAATGTCTACGAGATGAATATGTACTTTGAGTGTTACCTAGAAGTATCAACGAAAATATAAATCTTTTTAATTAACGCTTAGTATTTCAGTCATAGACGAGGAAAGATGTTCGTATATTTGTAGATGAATGTTACAGTAACTGCGAAGCCCGCAATAAACTTCAACATCCTAAGACTGACCGCCAGCAACGGCGACACGGCAGAGGCACCTCCCAACATCAACAGTGGTCCATCTCAGTCCACCTGTTGGTCAAACATCAACTCTCCATCCAGAATGTACTACAGGTTTACGGCAGAATACAGAATGGTACCTCCACCCAGACATGCCTTCATTGAAGGTTTCCGTGTGGGAATTGTCAGTGGTGCTGCTACATTCAAACTAAAGAGAGGTGTGTGGGATACAAGAGGTCACAATATGCATATATAACATATTCTGTATGCATTCAAAGTTGGAACAGATTTTCTAACGAGTTTGGTATAATATCGTTCATCTGACTGTACAAAGACATAAACTATCCGGTGCTTGATTTCTCAATACTGTATGTAAATACAAGCGACAACACCCTTCCACATCCATTAGAAAGCACCGACTATCACATGTGTTTGAATCACTGTAAAAGGACAGCATATCATGAATCATCCAACTGATGCACTAGTGCTTCTTGTTTCATAATCCCTCTAAAAACCATGCTCACTCACCTGACTGTGTTGCTGTACCAAGGTGCAGGTGTTGTCTCCACTAAGGTCTATAACTGTGGAGGAGTCAGTCGAAGCAGCCCGGACACAGACCTGTACACATGTGAAGGAAACCCATCAGGGACGTCTGTACTACCTCTACCCTTCCATCACAGAGATGTGTAAGTTCTGGGGAGATGAATCTGTTTGACACGATTTGATTCTATAGCTTTTTTTGTTTCAGTGAATTTAAATACACCTTTTCTACCACGATGTTGTTGTGGGGTTTTGTTGCTAATGCTATTATGAGCCTGAATTTTTACCCCAGGATCCTCTCAGGTTTGCTACAGACACAAGGTGTTATTTTAAATTTCACCTTTCATCATCAAATTTAGAATCTGGATGTCATACAAACTTCTAAGAGTAAAATTAAAGAGTAATTAAATGAGAATTATACTGGGTTACGTTGATCAATTCCATGCATAATTAATACATAGTTGATGACGAAATATTGAAGTGGCCACCTTTAAAACTATTTATGTTCTTTAACCGTTGA
The DNA here is from genome assembly GCF_003918875.1 of Haliotis rubra. NCBI lineage: Eukaryota > Metazoa > Mollusca > Gastropoda > Lepetellida > Haliotidae > Haliotis > Haliotis rubra. The sequence continues at coordinate 126,153 of NW_025767533.1, forward strand.
AGATTAGTAACCTACAGAGCTTTCAATATAAGTTATGGAACTTAATATAACTTTCATCATCATTATGATTGCCAAATTTGAACATTTTTTCAGTATCGAATTCACTTATTCAACAAGTAATGGAGGGTATGTTAAGGTCCGGAACAAGGAGAGTAACACACTAGCGACCTACTACTATAACGGTGCCACACAGACCCACGTCTATACTGTGTCCATAGACCTGGTGGATCCCTATCACTGTACTGGTACTACTGCCTGTGTTGGCAGCATGCTGACTGTTCCCGATGTTATCAAGACTGTAAGTATATGACCACAGTTATGTTTTACACCCGATGTTGATGGTAGACAGGAAGAATGATTCCATGAATTGTTTCAGTCCACAGTGAATCTCCGCTGGAGTGGCTGGTCAGATGCTGATGCAGGAGTCGACCACTTTGTGAGGGACGTGTATGAACTCCACGCTGTTGGGGATGTACTCAGAGATAAACATATTGACAGTACAACGTTGACTAGCTCAACGGTGAGGGAGCCATTATTGTAGATCCAATATTTAAAACAACTCTCATCATATGTAATTATGAATCAACAAAATGTCATTTAGAAAGCGGCGATATGTAACACATGTATTATTTGTGGGATTTCTCAGATTCTACTACTTGGGAGGTTTGAGTCCCATCCGGGTTTCGAACCTCACACTCTCCAAGTCATGCACCTAATCTCTACTTTACACTTGTCAGTGGGGTACAAAAAGTTCGTATGTGGAATACCTCTTTTCAGATTTCCATTTTTGAGGGAGATCACTGAATGTGTGTACAGAAAATACCAGCATCTGTACTTCGCCCAGAAAGTATAAACAGAAATATATGATATGTTACGTTGATGATTTATTGCAGTTTTATAGTAGCAGCAAAATGTTTGTGTGATAGTAGGTTGTATAAATCATCATCTAGCTGATTCAAGTGAAAAATGCATTACGTGCAACGAGCTTAGTTCAACCGACATTAATTCACCTGACATTTGGACCGGTGGGCACCTGTTCAACAGATCTATGTATTGTTGACATATGTACATGTTTCAGACGTCCAACAGCTACACACTGACTACGGCGGGCGTGTACTCGGTTGTCCTATCTGCCTATGACAAGGGAGGTAATCACAAAAGTACTAGAAGAATATTGATATATGATGGTACTTCGACTGTAACAACACAAGCAAATACATCCCTCAGTGTGACAACAGCATCATCAGCAACATCAGATTGGCAAACTACGTCATCATCAGTGACAGTAGACTGGACCAACAGATACATCAACACAGTCCACTACAACAACAAGTGGCTCCACGGCGTGGCTTCTGTTGGTGACATCAGCTCGGACTATGACGATAACGAGGGTGACAGAAGTGTGGCTGCCATCAGTAATGTTCAGGGTAGGCACACTTCAAAAGGTTTTTCTTAACAACAGAAATACATTCTTTCATCTAACGACACGTCACTCATCAACCATACCATATTTTAACCATTCATTTGTGCATACACCCTAATTCAACGAAGACTCTAATAATGGTAAGTGGAGGGAAGAATATTCTTTTACTTTGTCAACGTTTAACACTGAGATCACAGCTGTTTCTTCTTCTCTGATAAAAGAGGATGTCCTTAATATTCAACAGGTATAACACGATTCTTGACGTCATACAAAGTTGACCACCAAGGAGGGTCGTCCATCACCAGTCCACCACCTGATAACCTTTTCACCAGTCAAGGTCTGAATCAGTCACAGACCATAACACCCTCACTAGTGGACGGGGACACTGTACGCTTCTGGGTGCGAGCCTATGACATCAGACGCGAATTCCTTGAAGAACATGTGACAGTCCACATCGACACATCACCTCCAGTCATAGAGAACCTTTGGCTAAACAGAAGCGGCAGTCTCAATATCAGTATACATCGGGTGGAGGAACTTCAGGATGTAATGTAAGAACGTTTATTGTGGTTTTGCCATTTGGCAATTCAGTGGGTTTTTTTATCTTCATCTTTCAAACGTCACATGACGTAATGTGAGAATGTTAAAAGTAGTTTTGCCGATGTGCCATTACGTAATCCAGTTTTTCATCTTATTCTTCCAAAACAGTTACACCCGATTTTATGCTGAATGCTTGAAAATTGTGTGAAGTGAAATATGTCATAATATAAAATTATGGAATGTTTTTTTTCCCAAACATAAATCCGAAAATAAATTTGAAAAATTAAGCATATGTTTATCTGTCTCTAGAATGGAGCTTGATGTGCACGATGAGCACAGTGGAGTGGGAACGTTGGAATGGAGAATCCTGGAAAAACGGCAAGATGAAGACATTGCTCTAGCTGTCCATGACATCTCGGTTCAAGGATATGTAGTATGTCATTGTTGTCTGGTGGTGTCCAAGGTTTAGGCTGCCAATGGTACAATGTCGTCAGAAACTAACAGAACTAACCATGCATCTCACCCATTGGAATTTTCGGCTTTCTGATTTTGAACAAATCAGTTTCAATGCGAAGTATTTGCTGTACTGATATTACATGTGTATATTAATGAATGATGATTTCAGACTCTGGAAGAATGCTACACCATGCACGATGCAAGGGATGATAACTGTTATTGTACTCCAGCTGGCACATGTTATCATTCCAACTACCAAGTGAAACCAGCCCTGGCAGACGTAAGGGACGTCAAGTTGACTGAAGGAAAGGATTACTGGTTTGAAGTCTCAGCTACAAATCATGCTAAACTCAAAACTAAACAGGAAGTAAAGGTATACATGGCTAAATTCCTTTACGAATTGATTTGTTTGTATATAGCAACACTCATGTCACAGAGCTGAACTACCGAATATGAAGCCTACAGTACCACTTAACCCACAGAGAAACCATGGAATGAGTGATTGTGTTAAAGGAGTAGGGGCCAACTCTCACGAGATTGACGGTAATGTCAATTATGAGACGTTGGAAGGTAGCTGGAGTGGACATGGCATTACATGGTATTGATGACGTCCATCTGGAGTCACAAAAGTTGTAACACGCTTGGCACACTCTGTCAGTGGCATCTGCCAATACCCTTTCATTAAGTCAAACTTGCTAATGTAGTTGGCTTAGCCAATTTTGATGCCGCAATCATAAATTCTTTGTATTTGGTAAGAGAAACAGTGTTCACACATTTCATATCAGTTGGTAATATGTACCTTCCCTCCGGCTTTGACACAAGAATACAAGATGAGCACCGGTCACTTTGGCTTGCTTCAGTAATGCAAAAGTCCAGCATGTATTGAACCATCAGGAAGGGATGTTGTTTCATAGCACAGTGTCACCTACATCTATATCATGCAGACTTAATCTGTCCATTCATGTAAACCTGTAATCTTGAATTAAACCTGGCAAATAACCTGGCTTAACAACTAGGTTGACCATCAAAGCTAAAATTTCAGAGTTGCATAGCTTGTGGCTAGCGTAGTCAATAATACAAAGTCTTTCATCAGTATCACAATATCATTCATCATCTGATATATCACCAGTGGCTACACGCTGTTATTTCTTTCATGATCCTTTCTATTCATATTGGCATGACACAGTTTTTACCATGACCTGGTCAGTATCACTAACTTTTTTACCAATAACATATGGCCCATGGTCCACAGCTAGTTTATCATGGTTGATCGGGGATTGGAAAATTACACTAGTATGTTATCGCCAGAACTGATATTTGTCTCTTGACATAACTTGTCATAATGTCCTAGGATTCTTTCAAAATATCCCACAAGCTTCACAAGTTTTCGAAAGCTTTGTCTGAAATGATGAATCATTGTCAAACAAAGTCCAGACTCAGGATGATATGCACAAAATGTAGATGGAGTGTGCTTAAGTGCACCTGAATTCCTGAATTGGAGTCATGACCTGTATGAATAGTTTTAGGGAAACTAAGTAATACTAAGCATGTACTGATTGCCTGACAAAGGATTAGACAAAGGGCCAGCACAATCAGCCATTGTCCGTATTCTTGTCCTGGGAATCTTTCACAATCAATCATTGTTCATAAAGTACCGACAATCTTGAATTTTCTTCAAAATTTGGAATAGGTTTCAATGGTGTGGCTGACATTTTATGATTTGGTTTGCCAACCATTTCACATACATGGAATATTTTGCACAATTCAGCCACATCATGCCGCAAAGTAGTACAAAATAAATGGGATAAATTTATGTCACAGGGTTTGTTCACACCCAAAAAAACAACCATTCATTTTCAGCAGGTACATCTGGTGCCGTCTATTACCTCATCTAAACGTTATTCCTAAAATGATAGCTTCTTCTAAAGAGAGGGGCATATTAGAAAGAATTTTGAATTCTGGATCTTCTCCCTGTAACTTAACCAACTGCTCTCTGCTCAGGAGTGTATCCTCAACCCCCAAATTGTCAATGTTTCTCCCTCGAAATTTCCGACAGCTCCAGAGAATGATCCATGAACGTGCGAGCGGTACTTTTCGAAGTGCTAGGCTGTGGCAAACAAAAGGTTTGCCCCTGCTAAATCACTCCAAATAAGCACTTTCTCACCTTTCACTGGGAGCGCTTTTACAAAATCCCACCTAAGCGGACACAGCCACTATGTTAGTCGGCAAAGTCTGCAAGAGGTGTGCGGGTGCAAAGACAAAAACCCATTAACAAATCTTCAGATGGACCGGTGACTCCTCACAGGGTGTCAAAATAATAGCCAAAATCTAGATTTGAAGAGAGCAAGTATCCCTCAAAATAATAGTGGGACTGTCACCTTTAACTCACACACACACACACACACACACACACACACACACACACACACACACACACACACACACACACACACACACACACACACACACACACACACACACACACACACACACACACACACACACCCTTCCTTCAACAGACGACGGTCTGCAAGCAGTGACTTGACACACACAAAAGCATTGAAAAGACATTATATGCCCCGTCTTACGGAAATATCTACAAGTAGGTTCTGACCATCTAGAGTAGAAGTATGAACTCCTGTCTGAATCACTGACTGTGTAAAATTGGCCTTGTAAGTTTGTGAATAAGCATCAGTGCAAGTAACAGCCTGGTGCAACCGATCTACTTTCTGCTCGTCATGATAAATCCGAATGTCTCCTCAGACAGACTACTTAAACTTCTTTGTCATTTAGTCCAAATTGTTTTGTTATTACTATTATTATAATTTGCATTTGAACAGTTGGCAAAAGCCAGCATGAATGTCATATGCTCATGAAATATTCCCTTATAAGGGTGTTATTATCAGTGCATTTTGCTTCAGATAATCTATTTCTCGGAACTAAACCTTGTACTGGTGTTGTCGGTTACTGCGTCCGCTGTGGTTGTAGTTGCTGGCATCATCGTTGGAGTAGTTGTTTGGCAGAGGAAACGAAGGTACAATATTTTCATGCAGTCCTTGTCCTGTCCACGTAGCATTATCGATATGAAAACCCAATTTGATGAACTTGGTATCACGACCGGATAACTTTGCTAATGATGATGTCACATCGTAGAGTCTACTTTCATGTTCCATACATCTTCGCTGTGCATGTCTGCCTGCTCAGTTAATTACTGACCGACTTGAAATATCGGCATTTGTATTACAACTCGGGCATTTACTTGACAACCATTTAAAACATGTACCAGCATTATACTTTAATATAAGTAAATCAGATTTTAATTATACGGGTATTTTGCTGTTAACACTAAACTAGCCTGTGCCCATTCAAGAATGGACATTGATTTGATATTGTTTCCAACAAGCTAACTCATGTTGAGGGATCCTGAGACAACAGTGACAAAGAAAGCAAGATATCTCGGATTTTTTTATTAAGAATGAATTGACCTGGTGTACTCATTTATCAACTGTTAGTATTGTTTGAGAGAGTTATTTGATGTTTATACGTTGATGTTTATTTCAGAGGTCAACCGGAGATCTCTGACCAAGTTGTTTACTACAACACCGGACCATTTAAAAATAATAAATCTAAGACAACTAAAACTGAAGACAACGGACAGCAGCCTGAAGATACGACGTATGACAAGCTTGATCTCAACTTACGCGACAGAGACCCTGGGGGGTGAACCATACTGTTCTATACAGACTCTTGGGTCGGACGAAACAAATATATACGAACCTATTGAATGTCAGATTTACGAAAACATTGGCGTACGACCGCGTGTTACCTTCAACAGCACAGCAGATGAGACATACGAACAAACCTGAATACCACAATATGGTCAATCACAAATCACTCACGTGTATGTACTTCTTAAAGGAATATTCAAATGTCTGTTTAAAAAATACCTGTGACATGTGCGTTAGAATTGATCTTCAGCAGTCCATACTTGTAAGGCAGGTTCGGGTGGTCAGGCTACAGACCTTGTTGATGGGTGTCATTGTATCCCAGTTGTCACTGTCGTCACAAAGTTGGACTACTCAAGCGTTAAACACCAATCACGTGTTAAACAACAAACAAAACTATCGAGATACAGGCATACTCTTCCAAACACATGGCTGGACATGTACGGGACACGACTTGGTGGTTTGGGTTGCCAGAGGTGTTCCGTTCGTGTCATCGAAACCCGACGGTGTGGAGCTCTTATCATTTGGTCAATCACTGGATTAACTGATGCAAATAGTTTTGTCCAGAGTCATATATTAGGAATATGAAATTTCACGCGTCAAATAATATTTTGCCAAATGAAACTGGCTTAGAATATGTCTGTACACGAGTCACCTGTGTTGTAGACGGTTTTCACCATTCCTTTAACCCCGTCGAATTGTTATATTTTGCATATATCAGTGAAGTCTGTCCAGATTCACTAAACAGTTTAACATATTATGTTAATGTAGCTAAATTACTTAACAATGTAGACATCTTGATCTCTATTGAATGCACATTCTATAAATTTATCATACATACACTATACGCTTGTACAACTGTTTTGTTGTAATATATGGTGTTCTTTTGTAGACAATAAACTGTTCTGTGCTTTACTTACATTCTGTATATTCACGACTTGATAGATTGTCCTGAAGTTTGATGTCTAAGCATCGGTTGAGAAACGAGCGATTCTAGTCCGGGATGAGGAAAAAACACGTTTTACGATTTTTACTTCACTGTACCTTACTAAGAACTCTGATCCTAAACATGACATATTTTGTTACATTTTCCAACAGGTATTTTGCATTCGTGCAAAGGAACGTCAGTGTGCGTAACGCTCATCAATACAGACGCTTTGGCTTGGTTTGACTCTCCATAAGGGACGTAACTCTAGTAGTCATAGCTAAGCATCTCCATGGCCTCCAGGATCTTCGGTAATGTTCACGTCAGGCGTCTCCCGACATGTTATTGACTTAATTCTTATGAAAACTCCAATACAGAACAATATTTATAGATAAACACATCTGAATAGGCTTTAAGTGTTTAACTCATAAATGCGTTCACTGAATGAGATGTACATTCCGTAAGTATCCTTGAACTGAAGGATTTTAGCGATATAAGGCGGTCCGAGTCGCACCACTACAAGCCCGTGGCTGATAACACTCGTCTCATGCTTGGAGAATCTTCACGTTTTTCCAGGCAACAATAGTGTATTTTTTAGACAGTTAATAATCCTTTGTGCTCTGAGATTAGTTCCTGTAGAAGAGTCAACAGTTTCAGTAATAAGTTAAAAACACTATTATAACAAGCACACTACATGTTGGTGTAAAACACTATTATAACAAGCACACTACATGTTGGTGTAAAACACTATTATAACAAGCACACTACATGTTGGTGTAAAACACTATTATAACAAGCACACTACATGTTGGTGTAAAACACTATTATAACAAGCACACTACATGTTGGTGTAAAACACTATTATAACAAGCACACTACATGTTTGGTGTACAAAAAACACTATTATAACAAGCACACTACATGTTGGTGTAAAACACTATTATAACAAGCACACTACATGTTGGTGTAAAACACTATTATAACAAGCACACTACATGTTGGTGTAAAAAAACATTATTATAACAAGCACACTACATGTTGGTGTAAAATAACAAGCAAAACATGCACACTACATGTTGGTAAAACACTATTATAACAAGCACACTACATGTTGGTGTAAAACACTCATTATAACAAGCAAAACACTATTATAACAAGCACACTACATGTTGGTGTAAAACACTATTATAACAAGCACACTACATGTTGGTGTAAAACACTATTATAACAAGCACACTACATGTTGGTGTAAAACACTATTATAACAAGCACACTACATGTTGGTGTAAAACACTATTATAACAAGCACACTACATGTTGGTGTAAAACACTATTATAACAAAACACTATTATAACAAGCACACTACATGTTGGTGTAAAACACTATTATAACAAGCACACTACATGTTGGTGTAAAACACTATTATAACAAGCACGCTACATGTTGGTGTAAAACACTATTATAACAAGCACACTACATGTTGGTGTAAAACACTATTATAACAAGCACACTACATGTTGGTGTAAAACACTATTATAACAAGCACACTACATGTTGGTGTAAAACACTATTATAACAAGCACGCTACATGTTGGTGTAAAACACTATTATAACAAGCACACTACATGTTGGTGTAAAACACTATTATAACAAGCACACTACATGTTGGTGTAAAACACTATTATAACAAGCACACTACATGTTGGTGTAAAACACTATTATAACAAACACACTGCATGTTGGTGTAAAACACTATGACAAGGTATAGGCCGGAATTGGACGATGCTTTCAGCCAGGTTTTCTGGCATACATCACGGTGGCTGACTGGTGGGAGGCGAGCCGGTCATAAACGTTTACCATATGAATTTATAATCACAAGAGCTGGGGTATTGGGTTCCAGTACCATGTTTGATACCCCTGGAACTATTGGGCAGAGTTCACCTTAGCGGACGCATTGTATTGTGAACCTCCACATGGAAATACCATACATCATTAACTTGAATCTGATGTAAACATACACTTTCATATTTCATGGTTGTGGGTGGGTTCTGATACATGTCGTTGCTGTAGAAGACAAAGAATTTCTTTTGCCTCAAACAGCTGACTTGTTATCATTATATCTGTTACCTCAACAGCTGACTTGTTATCATCATAACGCTACTGGCACAGACGGGTTTAATGTACGTACATAACATTTGAATTTAAATAGTATATTGATATCATTTATGATTTACTGCTGGACATATGTCTGTACGTACGAAACCTGAACATCAGAAATGCTTGTCACCTGTCTGAACGTAATCATAATTGAAATTATTACCGAAATCAGGTATGCTTGTCACCTGTCTCCGAGGCTGGATAAGCCATGTGTACATATGAATATTTATTATGTACATAGATGTCTATGTACTTTCAAATATATGTGTGCTTAGATTTAGTACCACCATGATTGCATATCATTTGTGCCCCTTTGTTCAAACAGACACTACGTAAGATTCAGTCTAAGATTCATCTATAAGTGTCTGGCGTTAACTGATGGCACGGTCACACTTCACCTAAAAGTTTCAATCTGTTCAACAGATACACTTGATATTGCTAACATGTGAAATATATAATACAATGATATAAACATGCACATGGCGGGCTACAGGTAAAGAACACTGGGATTATGTTTCTATCCAGATAATAAGGCCTTCTCGGGAGTAGAGGAGTGTTAAAAACAAAAACAAACCTAAATTTACCACATTCAAGTAAGTGTGTGACCATGTATGCATGTTAAATATCACACGTAGCTATTATATATTTTAATGTTTGTTGTATCGACATTGACGGCACGTATGTAGATAAATTAAGTTATCACAACCGAACAAAAAGAGTGAATAAGAAGTGCTGTACAAGCTGCGAGGAACCATATGTTGGACATATCGAAGTTTGAAAGAACAGCGTTCGACTGTACTGGTGAAACAAGATGTATGTTGTATGTGTGTTATGTATATACATGATCGCACAACGGCTAATCGTTGTAAAACGGTATTGACAGCGTGTGTGTGTGTGTGTGTGTGTGTGTGTGCGTGCGTGCGTGCGTGCGTGCGTGCGTGTGTGTGCGTGCGTGCGTGTGTGTGTGTGCGTGCGTGTGTGTGTGTGTTTTCAAATGTCCTGATTACAGACTGACAGCCAATACTGAATGGGAAATGTTACAACGTACAAACAGTGAATATTCACAAGAAAGAATAAGAAATAACTATGCATCTGACGACACTTAGACATATATAATAATATTAAATCATCAAGATAATAATGCATGATTAGAGAACCTGCCCGTCAAGAATTAATTGCTATAATTATCAACAACGAAATGAAAAATGACAGTTCTGATATCTCATGAGAAAATCTGTTTGAAACCACTCTAGATACCACCACGAGATGGCTTATCAACGACATCTACTTATCATGTACAGCTGCACCAGCCTACGACGGCATCAATGTGAGCCGGCGAGTTCCGTAGATACAGTTGGACCACAAGTCAACTAACCAACATTAAACATGTCCATTTATGTATTTTCTAAGCCCAGGACAAGTCCGCGCGGTCTTATATGACATTATTCGCCTAAAACACCCACGTAACTGTATCGAGAGAGCTGTAACCTGAAGCCAAACACACGCTTTGAATGAGGTGGGAAGATTAAGTGTGCATACTTGTAGTGCAGCGCTGTTATGTATTACGTCTCATGGGTACTCCGAGAGTGAAGGAATAGTTGGGTGTCTGGTGCATGTTATATTCTTGTTGCATTTCATCAACAATTGGGGCTTATTTCAATGATCCAGCGACAAAACAGCTGCATACCAAGTATTACTGTCATCCAAAACATGCCCTAGGGACCATTCATAATTTAAGGCCGGGATGGTGGTGGTTGGGGGTGTTGATGATGATTTTAAGGGGGAAGGGGTGTCACCCATTATGTTATGGGAAGGTAGGGGTCATCAATTTAATTTTGTACATAAAAATATGCTTGAAATTAGGGGGGGCATTGATTGTGCACAGCGCATGGGGACACTTACTTTGTACATGAATTCTTTAGGGGGGTCATTCACATTGTACATGCTTCTCCATAAAAATCATCATCACCCCACTAGCCATAAATTATGAACGGTCCCTAAATAAAATGTTCCTAAACTAAATTACTGTAATCATGATCGTGTGTTGTGGCTTACATGTGAGTATACACATGTAAGTATACACATGTAAATATACACATCCACTCAATGTGTACGTAAGTCCCAAAGCATTCTAGGTAGATTTAAACCTACTGTTACTTTTAATCGTAGCATATATGTTCTTTTAATTTACGGCTAGATTGTCAAAAATTGCTGAAAGCTGAAGGGATGATGTAAATCCGATTAGGGTCCATGCAGGTAGCAAAAGTAATGTAAGTCCCGAATGGTCCCTAGTATGGTGATCTACCTTCAGTTGTTGGCGATCTATAGCCCATTTTTATACTGTGTTGTCCTAATTTGAAATCCAATTTTAGAGAGAATTGCTACTTTTATTCCTTGATACTGTGATATTCTAGTTGATGTTACTGTCCTTCGTCGGCAGGTTTTCAATATTTATATGTATTTATGGTGAATTCACAACTTTTTTACAGTCACGATATGGCTGAAATATTGCCGATGTGACTTAAAATCTTAACTCACTCACTCCACTCAATGTAGTACATGTCCACGATCTGGGACATGAGCGAATCGACCCAGTTTTCAGCGTTCATTGGCCTTGCATCATTAACCACGATAAATGTCCTTCTCCATTAATAACAATCAGCAAGGATATAGGTTATAACATTTTACAAGTTATATAAATTCATACCACATCAGTATACAAATATATAATTCATTGCTGAATGATTGATGTACAAGTGAATCTTAATTGATCCTAATGATAAGTGACCTTGGCCTTTCTTGCGGAAGCCCTTTGGTTCCACTGTCCTAAATAACACAACTCTAAAACGCTTTCAGATCAATCCTGTCAGCGTCATAATGGGAACGAATACTTGAGTACAATGGATGATACTATCGTATATAGTTTGCTACGATCCGGCTGTATACTACGATTTGTGTGGACATCATGTATCTTTAACACGTACAATATTTAATCACATCCATGAAACACTGCAAGATGAGTTGAAAAGTTCAATTTCATGAACTGCTGATTTTGAACCAAACACTGAAATTCACAGCATACGAACTGATATTACCTATGCGTGCAATCCATCATTAGGACATAAATTTGAGTTACGACTCAAACGTCTGACACATATCAGTATGATTGTCATCCAGGTGACATATTATACATCTGACCACAGCATCCAACCAACAGGTACCACATATGTGACATATTCACACAAACACATAATCGATTATACAATACCTCGTATACTTTCAGATGGGTCCATAAGTAATATTTTTATTGATTTTCGGAAACTCATTTGACATTCCACATCGATCGTCGGTATTTGTACATTGAAGTGTATATTGTTCACGGTTGATGTTAATTAAACAATTTGGTGTTTAATAGAACCTCTGTTGCACTACGCGGTTGCTAACCTCTCTGTTAAGGAGAAAGTAAGAGCATGCATCGGGACTGAGTTCATGTCGGTGGTGTGAAGAGCGTGAAACTGACTCAGGGACCGATGACGTTACGGCCGTAGTGCTCCGTCGATCAATGCGGCGGCGAACGAAAGTCGGTGTGCTAGAGATACCGCGAGCCAATTATAGCAGATGCTACACTAGTCCGATCCTAGCACCACATTCAAGAAGGTTTCGTGTGTGTTTCAACGTCTACTAGACACACAACCTTGAGTGGAGATCACTGTGTTCGGAGATTCTAAGTGAGGACTTCCACTAAACATCGGTAAGTAGAGATCTGTCACATCCTCCTTCTCCACGTGTACAGCGTCTTCCGTCTCCTTGAGAGAGACTGTGTTTACATGTTCCACACGCTGGCTATGCTGTGAAACTGTTTTGTTCATAGCATCGTTGTTGTATCGGTCTCCTCATAACGTTTCAAGGACGGTAGCATTATCGAGTTTGAGTCACGCGTGTGAAAGAGAAATATGCATAATGTTCACAGATATTCAACAGATCATTATGTTTAACTAGGTTAATGATGACTTGAGTGTAAAATATTGCCATTGATAGATTACTTCTTCCTGTGCGCATGGAACACCTTGTAGTCAACTCCGCATGCTTCTATATTGATCATGAAACACAAATGACTGCGTAACACAAGACCCCCACGGGACATGTTTTTAAATCATTTGACCTCACACTAATGTCATTAAGCGAATTTTCTCCATCTGTAAGTCTAATAACTTGTAAAATATTCAAGCTATTATTAACATTTTAACCACAACATCAGACTATATAGACTGAGTATTCTGTTCCCGTGCCAGATGTTTTCAATTGTGCATGTAAGTTCTACTCTATCGTCTAATAACACAGCTATGGTAAATGTATTGAGCACGTTTCATTACTTGATGTTATGGCGACATACCACGTACGGAGCCAATAACTGTCGGCTAAGCTGAATGACCTTTTCTATATGTGTATCCTACTGTGCAGAAATGCATGATTCAAGTCCAAATCAACATTGTTTTACAAGAAGACATGCTGTGCGACATATACACAACATTCAGCTGCAGGGTGCTACCGCTGCTATAGGATCATCGCGCTCGCCCTAACTTCCCCCGTCTCCTTGTCTTAAGGAAACGGTGATCCAAGGGACCTTGGGACATCAATATTCTGTACAGGCAACATGCCTCCATCATCAGTCCAAGGGTCCTCTTGTCGATAGTCTATTCCCAGGATAGCGATAACTGTTATCCGTCTGTCATCGCCCCAGCTGGATCAATTTAGGCTTTGGCTTGCTTTACATGCCTTGATGTACACATGTAACTATATTATTAAAAGGAAAAAACTTCAAGGCGAGATTTCTTTGTTTAGCTGAACAGAGGAACAACTGGTTTGAAATGGTGATTCTGTTATGCCTGTGTTTAAAGGTTATTAACTGAACAAAGATTGGGACCCCTATGAAATTCTTCAAAGGCATTTAGAAGTTGGTGTAGTAATACAAGACAAATCCTATGGGTAACAACGTCTTGATTTATTATATGAAGAAAGTGTTATTCATAAGATTTGTCTTGTATTGGGACCCCTAGTTTCTTCATGACGTTTCTTTTTCCTAAGTTGTTCCAAGCCCGAATCTGACCCTTCGCTATAACTGTAATAGGATGGCTAATATTGTTACTACTTTCTGACTGAATGAGTGTCACCTTGCATTTGTATAGATCATTGTTCATGCTCTCAACACCTGGTTGGTTTTTCACAGAAGCAGACATATAGTTTGATAGAACCTTCACAAACTCACACGCTTCTTCTTAACGCAGTAAGTTTGGGGAGTGGACACCGGTGCTACGTCAATGTTGGGAGAAGTGTGGTCGTATCGGAAGTACCCAGGTAAATCCACTGACATTGGTGAGATTTCTAGTTTCTAGTATCAGTGACATAGGTAATACTCTAAGGATATCAAATTGTTTTTTGGAACTTTGCAAAAACAGTCTGCACATACTTTGGCCAGCTTTAATGTAGGCGCGTTGGCGTTTTCGTTTGTCTAATACACTTCCCCTAGCTTTTCCTTGTCTGTATGGAGAATTCAGCCGAGGGTCTGACGCCGTTAATACCTTATTGGGAGTTTTTGATATTGGTAAGTAAGAGGTGTGAAATGAGAGACAGTTGAAATTAGCGAAAATTTTATTTTTCCACAACTTAAATGGCTTAACGTCAAGTTTTGGTATTCAGTAGAAGCTGTCTAAACCGGCACTCGTCGGGACTGAAGAAATATTCCGGTTTAGACACCGTGCCGGATTGTAGACTTGACACTAGAACTGAGCTCATATTCACTTTTATTCACTTAATAACATAAACATGATAAATCAACACTTTTGATAAAATCAGACATTTTGGTTTGTTTCTTCTCAATTGATGATTCAAGAGCTATTTCCTCGGCGACGCTTTCCAAGTTTTATCATATAACATTCCTCATGAGTGACACATGTCAACTCACTACCCAGATAGCATTCGGACGTTGGTCCAACGTTGGCAATGTTGGCAAAACCATTGTCAACGTTGGGCCAACGTCTGAATGCTATCTGGGTAATTGCATGTACAAGTATACTCATACTAAACTAAGATTAAATTATTATTGTCGACAAACATGTACATTTGTACGTGTATGTGGCGTAATTTAGTAATACGGTTAACTGTGCATTTCCAGGATCTTTTTATATATCTAAAACATAATATGGAATTGTTTCCAATGGGAATCACCTGACCAGACCCAAGTGCATATTGACGGAAATTACGTTTGAACCCGGTATGGTGAGTGAGTGAGTTTAGTTTCACGCCGCACTCAGCAGTATTCCAGCTACATGGCGGCGGTGTGTAAATAATCGAGGAGGAATCAACATTATGAGCATCGATCTACGCGATTGGGATATGATGACATGGGTCATCCGATC
Organism: Haliotis rubra; assembly: GCF_003918875.1. Lineage (NCBI taxonomy): Eukaryota > Metazoa > Mollusca > Gastropoda > Lepetellida > Haliotidae > Haliotis > Haliotis rubra. The sequence continues at coordinate 141,796 of NW_025767533.1, forward strand.
TAGCGTTTACGACTAGCATGGGTTACTGAAGATCAATTCTAATCCGGATCTTCACGGGTTCGTCTAGACTAACAACTAGTCTCTGAAATGAACACATTGTACAGGAAAAAACCCAGTTCATAATAAACAAAAAAATAAAAATAAAATAGAGGAAAAGGAGCCCTTAGAGTTTCTCCATTTTCAGAAACTGTGGAAATCTAGACTTGCCACATAATCTAGATTTGCATGGGCTTTCTAAGATATGTTTGTTTCAGGGTCTGTATGACAGACCAGGGTTCGTTACACATTAGTTCCTTGCTATTTGCAAGAGGTATATTAGGGGACATCAGTCTTATAGTATCTGATGACAATGTTCCACAGTCTGGAGGACACATGTACCTCTTCAGTCAATATAAGATACCATTTCAATTGTACTAGGTACACATTGTCATTCCATTCATGAAAAATATGTTCAGGCCGCCAGTATTTTGGTGTCAAATTTCTAATAAATTCTATCATTTCATTGTGCTTTGAAACGTCGTGAATAGAGGTCTGATAAACATGATTATTGCATATTTCATCATGTTGTTGCAACATCCAACATACATACATTTTATTGTCCGCAACAGACATCACAGCAGAAGGCACAGCTATCACTTTCATTAAACAACTGGTGACGCGACAGATGTTCATGCTTGACGTATGTATCATGAACATGCCCTCGGTTGTGTACTCGGCTGCACTTGTTCTCTTGTATAACGTTGTTCTCCATGAAGGTGCATACAGCTTGTATTCACCGTTAAGTGCGTTGTTACTGTGTTTCAATACATACATCTTCTGCACCTCCATGCCGGGTTCAGCCCGTGAAGATCACGGGTTAGTCTAGAATTCCTCTTCATGCAGTAACCCATGCTGTCATACGAGGCGACTACCGGGATCGGGTGGTCATGCTCGCTGACTTGGCTGACACATATCATCGTATATCATTTGCGTAGAACGATGATCATGCTGTTGATCACTGGATTTTCTGGTCCAGACTCGATTATTTACAGACCGCAGCCATATTGCTGGAATATTGCTGAGTGCGGCGTAAAACTAAACTCACTCACTCACTCACTAATGTATAACGAAGATTACATCGTGCCAGATATACTTCTACATGTCAGATGCCTGTCCACTACAACTTCTATCATATATAAACGGTAATGAACCACTTAGATAAGACATTATGAGAAACCCAAACCATATGCCATCAGGCTAACAACTTGCATCCACGGAACAGAGTCGTTCGACGTGAAATGGCTACTGTTAGAAGCATACTGTTTGTAATGATGTTTATGTTGATGATGTTGTTGTTGATGGCACTGAATACAGTGATACATACAATACACAAGAATCATGTTGTTCGCAACAACAGTGTTGTAAATCATGTTATTCATGCGTACGTTCATTGATTGAAACATATTTTATTCAGTTAAGAAACGGATTGGGCACAAGTTATCCAACTTAAATAAGCCCTCTCCACATAGTTACAAATGTATATTACAAAAACGTTCAACAACAGGCAGACAAAGGGTATAGATATGTACAGAGAGAGTTATTTAAATAGTTTAGTGTTATGGATGTAGATATGTACAGATTTAAAAACATTCTGATTTTCACTAAACGAGAGACCTGCATTGCCATTTAAGATGAGATTAATATCAATACATGCTCTATAATTCACTACATTTTCTAAAGAGGTTAACATTTGTTCTCTTTGAATTATATATAATGGACATTCAAGAAAATAATGAACAGCATTTTCACAATTGTGGCCACACTGACAAAGTGCATCATTTCTAACATTAATTCTGAATAAATCATAATTAAGTGTACTTGTCATATATCTTAATCTTGTATGCAAAACATTTAGCTTCCTTTTCCCATATGAGAAATATACGGGTGCACATTTTTGTTTTACATGAACTGCAGTTATAAAAGACACGACAGAGTTACAGTTTCTGATAGCTAAGGGGATGTTATTACACAGTTTAATTGTTGATGGAAAAAAGGATAGAGTCGAATATCGTAGTCTTGTACAGGGTTGAGTGTAATTACTGGAGTTTCTTAATTCATAATTCGTTCGACTACCTAATACAGGAGGGAGTAAATCATAAAGAAAACTTGGAGCAAGGCCTGTATGTATCTTATAAAATAACGATAATATATAATGACTTTCATTTGTAGCACTGTCTCTCGGAACACAGGTCACTAGAGTTCCAGGTGTTGTAATCCCTTACCGCCAATAGCACAATATCATTACTATCTGATATACCAACATACAGTTTATCCCTCCGTTTATCTAATAATTTTTCACACTTGAATATAGATAATTATATATCCTAATTATATATTCTATATTCAGATGTTACCAATGTTAGTCACATACTGCCACCAGTGATGGAGATTTGGGCGTCGTGGTGTTATGTCATCATCTCCATCATTAAGCTGACACACCGTGATGTGGTTAAGGTCATACGATGTATTTTAAAGTAATCCCCCTACATGAGAAAGAGCGTTAACTTACTTTTGAACCCACAAAAAGCGACACAGACGGAATCTACATTAGAAGTGTCGATGGATTCACAACTATAACATTTCACTTCTTTACGTATTTCACTGTACAACGACTGACATTAGAGGTTACCAACGGACTGTCATCTGTATGGATGTGTTCAACACAACACAGACAAACCAGGAATCGGGAATGGTTTTACATAATGTTACAATCGCAAGAGCGGGAGCCTGGCATGTTTTCTCGTTATGAAGGAACCACTTTCAGTCAGCGCCCAGCTGTTCCACTAACGAGACAACGGGTTAAGCTACAGTGGTTCAGTTCATATTGCCTACAGAGTGTGTAGATGTTACTTCCAGACACGATGTTCACTCCACTGTTGACGTTTGCAACAGGTGCATTTTAAAGAAACAGGTTAACATAACGGGACGATTTGGGGAAATAAATATAACAGGCAAAGTTTGGTGTGTATGTGTGTGCAGTCTATAATCCTTTCATTGTTATAAATTCTTTATTAGTAAATCGAGGTAAACCCAACAAAACCTAAGTTCTGATCAAGTTTTCTCCCGTCTCTGGCGTCGTTATTCGTTGTTGAACGCTGTGCCCCTTATCATTGGTTCGAATCTCATTTGATTGCTGGGTTTGTGTTGGTGACTTGGTTGACATATGTCATCGTATCCCTATTGCGTAGACCGATGTCCATTGTGATGATCACTGGATGATGTCTGGTCCAGACTCGATTATGTAAAGACCGCCGCCATATAGCTGGATTATTGCTGAGTGTGGCATAAAACTAAACTCACTCACTGACGCTACGCAACCGAAATACTGCTTTAAACCGAAGCCACAATTCAACTACAAGATGAAAGACACTACATCTATATAATAATAATAATAATAATAATGTTAAAATTTGTATAGCTCCTGAATCCAATATACACGGACTATCTATAGCACAGTCTGTATCGTTTAGCTAAGAGCATCGCCGCAGAAGAACCCAGCTTATAACCACGGCATGCGCAAATCAGCCCAGAGATCAAGCTGTTCCCTGCTATCTAGTTTTTATCGAAATACCTGCACTTCACGCTTCTTAAGAGTAACACATCCTGCAGACAGAATACCGTCGAGTAGAGCATCATAAATATACAGGAAATTGCCCGAAACGTAATTATCAGTTTCTACGAGATGTTCCAAACACAAGGGCCGCCAGTCTCAATAACGCCCATGGCTTCTTCAAAACATTTGGCTTAATGTTTGCACTTCCATAAGTCGTGACGTTCTTGCATGTGCCTGCACCTTATATAATATGCCAATACGTATCGGATACGATATTTACAGGGAGACGTTTATCTTCAAAGAGGGAGGAGTCGTTAGCCTATGGGTTATAATTAATAAGGTCCATTAATCCTGAAATTAGCCTATTTTGTATGAATTATCTCGCTTCAAAGGGCAGTGGTCGAATGTTCGTCGCATATTACAAAACGATAGTGTGTGTAATTATTGTTATCGGTGAGCAATGACGTGTAATTCACTATGGTTGATTCTGTACTGAACGCTTATATATGTTGAAATATTTAACAGTTACAGTTCAGGTCCTCACGCCTCTGAGATTGACGTAGCATACATGTTTGATGTGTAGCATACATGTATCCATTGGTCTCACTGGCTGCAATGGGCTGATTAAAATATAGCAATAATTCTGGAAAGGAATGATATGTTGTATTCATTTCAAAATTTACATCGTCAGTTACATAAAGTTTGGGGATCAGTGGTGTATGAAAGAGATGGGATGCGGGTTAGGGTCAGAAACATTCAGGGAAGGCTCACTGTAAAAATATCACTATCTCTAAGGCAGTGTCATAAAAGTAAAGCAAATAGGGACACAGATAGTGCCTATGCATTCTGTCCTTTCAGTGAGGTCACGAAGAAGTGTATATAAACATACGAGGATCATTGACATAATAGCAGGCATTCAGACAAGGCCATTTATTGATGTTTGTGCATCTATCTTTCATAAAAACAAGAGTAAGCCTCTCTGACATATCTCTTGTGTCGGACACATCACGACACACGGGTTTCTTAATAATTGATATGCAGCTCAATGGGATCACAAACAGAACAGGGCAAACGATTCGTTTGACAGCTTGTGTACACCTTACGTGGACAGACAAGCCAGTTTCTGGAACACGAGCAACAGCTGCACAGCAGAGGTTCACGACACATGTGTGTCATTATGACGGACTGGCAACCATACAGTGATCCCTGTAATGGCATGGAATAAATTAGCCTTCACACACGATGCATCTCATCAATTATCAACATTTTTCTGGTGTTTTAACAAATGCCTACAGTCAGAATAATTCATGAGGCCATGCCTGGTATAACAAGCTTTCCGCCTCACTCACTCAAATGGCTATCAGCAGAATTCATCATTTCATGACGACACTGATGTCCAATTTCGTTGATGTACCGCTCTGCTCTATATATCACCCATGAAAGTCTGTTACATTAAAGCCATTACCAGTCAGCCCACTTACAGCTGAATGTATCAACACCATGTTCCCGTACTCATCCGGAAACAATTTTACGGGTCGGCGCTTGCGTGTGAATTCTCTCCAGGATCAATTAATCGTCAAGTTTAAACACAACCTTTGTTATCGGAGCAATGAATGAATATTGGTTTAGCAATCTTCCAGATACTCCGAGGTATTGTCGGAACATCATTGGTGTAAGTAACAACATCAAGTCTGACGTCATGGCATATGAAGTCAGTGTAACATAGTGGACTGTAACCAATTCCCCCAACATTTCCAACCTGGAAAGCCTTTAACAACTATATAAATATTAAAACGATCTGTACATTTGTGACAACTGTTCTTCACGTTTAGCTACAACAAATAACATATCTCCATCTTTATCCCAGAACATTAGACAGCGCTATAGGCAATCACCGGAATGTTTTAAAGTTGGTGCTTCAGCCAATGGTACATTTGCATATCTCTTATCAAGATCACATCAATTCAATTGTAAAGGTTATCTTTTGAAGAGGCGATGTCTGATTCTTGTCATATAAACAGAATGGGATAATTTTTGACAAATTCAGTGGTTGCAAATCCGACATTGAAATATTCCATATTGCTTGTAATGTAGGTCATGTATTTAAGGATTATTCATCATATTCATAATTATTCATCAGAACCACTCACGCAATGCTCCTTCGACCTGCTGTTGCCAGATCAGACAAATGGCGGGTCTTGGAAGTGGGTAAATCCAACCACTTTACCAGGGTTGCCTAGCTGCCATGATTGCCTTGAAAATTAACACCGTCTCTTTTGTTGTTTTCACCATTTACTACAAAACCAGAGAGGTGATGCTGTACTCTGCCAGCACCAATACCATTACATTCTGACCAGGTCAATCCCCGGCGGTTGTGAATATTTTTAGAGTCTAGTTAATTACAGGGTGAAGTGTCTATCTTACAATTTGAGACACACGTCTGTGTGTTCTTGTCACTGATCGTTCTTATTACTTACATATACTAGTAATAATCGATATTCTAGTGGTTGGCCCCCAGGGCTTTCGATAATACTAATTTAGTCTAAACTCTATTTCCTTTGGATTCTAGGCCCCGGTAACATACGCATTCGTAATGGTGTCTCGATGGATTTGGTGGCCAAGTAACCTAAGGTTAATTGCGTTTCATTTTATGTCAACGACTTCGACCGTTGATCACAATACCAATCACTGGATTGTCTGGTCAAGGTTCTATGATATTCAGGCTACCGTCATGCAGCTCGAATATTGCCCAGAAAAAAAAAACGCACTGTTTGTTCCTCGCTTATCCCAAAACTGACGAGGTCTTGATTAGGTATATAACTGATAATGTAACACAAGAATACCAGTTGACATCTATGGCTTACCGTGTCGGACAACTGAGCTTCCAGGGAGATTTTAAATTTTTATTGATTAAATTAAACTTTACACATCTTCAAACAAAAGCGACTTAGATATGCCACGGGGATCTATTTCCTACTCAGAACAATAGATGGTTGTTGCAACCGAAAACAGCATTTGCAGTATGTATTCTCATCGCGGAGTTTATCGTACTGGCCCCAGAGCTTGCACTGCCTTGATCTAGGATGAAAAGCGTGTATATTTTTCCATCAATGTCCCCTTGAGATAATTGACTCGTCTGCCAATTTTGTTCCAATTTCCGCCACAATTACTGTTTCACAGTTAGCAGTCATATTACAACAATTATGTCGATCCTGACAATAATATTATATAGATTTGGTTTCAGCATCGTTTTCAATATAGGCCATCACAATATCACTACGGAATTCAGTTACTGAATGACCCGCGCACCTTGTAATTATTCAGACCGAGTTTGGTAAAGTGATATTATCTGACCCTATTTTCGATTGAATTACACGTCAACCGTTAGCCTTCAGGTCCTACCATAACACCTTTGTGTACGGAATTGGAACTGTATGTATATTCTTAACGTAATGTAGGGATCGGGAGCAGATAGCCAGTTAGTCACAACTTCAACTGTATCGATGGAATGTTCTCGTCCCGAATGCAGGATCGTGATCGGGAGGAATCAGTGTCCATTGAATGACCACTTTTGTAGTCGTAGCAGTAGTACGTAGAAGTAGTTGTGATGGTGGCGGTAGTAGTAGTGGTAGCGCTGTTCCTGTTGGTGGAATGTTTGGGTTACACTATATAACTCACAACCTTTCATGAAGAAATGCATGACAACATTCAGGTATACACCTATTACGTACCATACCTTTCAACATAATATTCATGGTACTTACAGTTCGTTTGAATGTTTAAACCTTTGCATGTGCAGTTGTGCACCTCAAACAACGATATTGTAATGAGCTCATATTTGTATGCATGACTGCATCTGGCAGTGCAGCTGTTTTGCATTATCAGTGGCGCGTGAAATAGATATGACTAATGTGTTAATGGCTTGTTTACTCTGGAAATTGGTCTCTCGCTGCATTTACACAGTTGAGTATTCAGGCCTTCTCTCTTCTACTGATCTGCCTTTCCCCAACACACCGAGATACGAGCTGGATGATGCACTGTGAAAGGCTGCACAGAAGCAAACATAATTGTAACGAGATGCCGGATTCCTAGATACATATCAAGAAACCAAACCTTTACAAATAAAAGTACATGTATCTTCGTTCTGCAGCATCTGATATAGAATGCAATGTCAAAACAGCCTCTAGGTTTCGTATACGTTGAATGTATTCGAGTTTTACTGTTGTAGAAAGTTCTAGGGTTGGGTATTGCGATATATTGTGATATGTGTTGGAGTATTGCAATATGTATTGCAATATATTATGAAAGTGAAACACATGGGTTAGCTCTTTCAACGCCAGTCAACCAGAGACTTTTACTGCGATTTTTTTTCATATCATTCAAATAATACAACTACAATTTAAATAAGTTAAAATAAATTAATGAAAATGAAGCTCACACATTATAAGTGGTTTCAGACATTGTGAAATATGATAGATTTAATAAATGAATCATATGTTAGGTAGGTTCCTAAAATTATGTCATTTTGATGTGACTACTGCCTGGCCGGTTCACCGGTCTACCGTGTCTCGTGGCCTGTTTTCCAGCCTGCGGTGTTGAATGGGTTAACTAAGAAAATGAAATTACTGTTTTTCTTTCTTTTAAAACAATGCCACTGGCCATTATCAGGACTCAGATGTGATTGACAACTAACGGTTGTAGAAACTATTGCACCGTGTTGTAAGAGCTGTTGTAGAAACTATTGCACCGTGTTGTAAGAGCTGTTGTAGAAACTATTGCACCGTGTTGTAAGAGCTGTTGTAGAAACTATTGCACCGTGTTGTTAGAGCTGTTGTAGAAACTATTGCACCGTGTTGTAAGAGCTGTTGTAGAAACTATTGCACCGTGTTGTAAGAGCTGTTGTAGAAACTATTGCACCGTGTTGTAAGAGCTGTTGTAGAAATTATCCAGTGAGATATGTGACCTGATATATGAGGAATAACCAATTGTATAGACCTTGCATAAACTGATGTATAAATAGTGACCAAATTGTTGCAAGAACAGTAAATGTTACATAAGCATTTGTATACATTTGTGAGTAAACAGTTGAAACAATATTATGTTACTTGTACAAACTAAAATATTTGTACATAAATTTGTATGAAGCAGTGCATAAACATCTGGATAAACTACTGTATGGTATTAACATTTGTATATTTTTTGTAAAAGCAACATAACTCACTGTGCACAGTTTACGGCTTGGTCTACTTATCAGAAAAACATCATCAAAGTAGATAATTATGAATGGTAGTCTTTGAGAACTAGTTCAAAGAGCCATTTTATTGCACAAGGCTCTGATCATGAGAAATGTCAAAAATTGATTTCATTCGTCTCGTCAAAATTTATGATCCTTTGGGACGACCATTAAAGGAAGTATGATGGCTCACTGTGCCAGGGCGTGCATGGTTTCAAGGACGGATGGATACAATGCAGGCGTCTTACAGCATCACATCACGTGACGCTCACGGTTTCTCTGTCTCCTTTCCAGTAAGATGGTCACAGATGTGGCCAAGGAACAGCTGCTCTCATCCTTCTGGGGTCAATCTTTCTATTGTAAATGAATTCATTGCACTGGGAGTGATTCCTATATTTCTTGTGATGAAAGCTGATATGAGAATATTATACTAACATTATAGATTATCTCATACACCGATATTCGACACAAAGTAGCAATTGCTATCTCATCCAAAGACGTGATGTCAAAAAGTATTTAGGCCAAGTGATCAAACTCGTATTGAATAGAGCTGATCAGTGGTCGCTGAGGATGTTTACTACAGGATGTACAGCTGTCTACTACTAGAGTATTTCTACAGTTTACTTTCAATAGCTGAGCCATTCTGTGGTAGCAATCAATGAATATGAACCCGGAATACAGTTATTTGGAAACGTTATATTTTCTTCCAAAATAACAGTATTACCATAAAGACATTGAGCAGCGATATAGTGTTCTTCATCAACAACAATGCTGTTAATGGCCACAAATGTTTGATGGTATTTACCTAACTACCTTTTACTATACGTTTCCTCGAGGCAGTCGGGTGTAAGTATATGCACAAGGCAGCTTTAACACCATCTACACAGCATATAGGTATCACTGACGTCTGAAGGAAACGGGTTACAGTAGTAGTGCCACCATCTGCGCAGAACAACGCCATTATGATCTGTATAAGACAGCGGTACTGCCATATTCATACATTGTAAGACCATGAACAAAAGCGTCAGTAACGTTATCTACATAAAGCAATTTGAGCAATTGGACCATTGGTATGATCATCTACTACTTAACTAAAGCAGCGGTATTGCCATCAACTTGGGGAGGTCAGGGTACATGCATATATACATCCTAATGTGTAAAAGTCATTCGAGACCCTTCAGCTGACTGGACAAATGTTTCCAGATCAGTTAGCTGCCTGTAAACCTCGATTATTAAGGAATTGTATGTTCAGAAATCGTCTTCCCTTGGTACACATTTCAAATACACTTTGAGTTATCTGAAAACGGCAATTACCAATATTAGTAGAATAAAAAACTAAACCAAACCATTTTACATGACGTTTATAGGAATTATCCATCAATGTTTCATTTTTAATAACACTAAAATTCACAACATGGCCGTTCTCAACACGTAGATAGAAATAACCATTACAATTAAGCTTCAAAAATACACATTTGTTCAACATGAAACAATTCTGAAACTATTAATCTGTTTTATGTATATAATTTCGGGGTTGGTGGGATATCAAGTATTTTCTAATAGGAAAACCTTGGAAACGTTAATGCTTTTGTACAAGCTCTCAAACATATAAACTATTATTTATAGCTTTTTCAAAAATTGTAACAGTATTTCTTTTGAAAGGATAAACTTTGATGTCTGTTGCACTGCTGCACGTGGGATTTGTAACCATACTTTCATGTAGTACCAACTCATGGCGCTCTTATTGATCACAAGGAACAGTGTTGACTACCGTGGTCGACATATATCAAAACGCATCGTTTCGATTCTGTTATAAAGACATAAATATCTGCAGCACTGCAGCATGTGTGCGTGTGTGCGCGTGTGTGAGAGAGAGGTTTGTCGCAGTTGTTTCCATATATTCCACTGCTGGCCTTTCGGCATTTACTTTAGGTACTTGCTTTTCAAAACCAATCTTACACGGCTTTATCGTAATGGTAAACAAATGTGCAACTCAAACTGCAAAGGCAGCAGATTCTTGAGTATGCCCCAAAGCCATAATGAGAAATGGTAGGAAATGACTGTGTTTATCTACAACATACCCTCAAATAACAATAAATGAGTATTCGATAATCAAATAAGCAGCACAACAATCAACAGAATACGTTGGTCTTGTATATTAATGGTACAAACAAAGAGCCAGGGTGTCTAGAAGAAGAGCAGGCTTCATGGACAGACAACTTTGTTATTGCAATAAATGCAACGATTCGATTCAGATACTAAAGCCGTTATCAATCTTGCTTGATATCTGATATTGCACAATGCATCTCAGTCCTCTAAAATGAGGAGAGAAAACAATTATTTCCTGGAGATGGTTTGATATGGGAAAGCTAGATAATAATACCATGCTTGGATTAGTTTATTTTCCATAAAATACACATATTCTACAATCATGGGGAACAACTCGTTATTGTCTTGACAGACAACACGTGGACCATCATACCGCGCAGACAGCGTAATTGTGGATGCAATTATGTTGTCACAGCTGTTCCAATACATTATAGACCCACCTTCAAATCTGACATGTTTCCTTATATGGTGTGCATGCCGTTCGTAAGCACGCGTCATATACGTCCACACCTACCCAGAACGTTCAGCCTAGTTCCTTGCCTCCAAACACAATTGGACAATTTGTTAACGGTAGCACAACGCGTGGACGTTGACCATACAGAACTGTTTAATGCAGAGTTCTAACCTTCTTTGACGGTTGGGTAGCCTAGTGGTTAAAGCGTTCGCTCGTCACGCCGAAGACCCGGGTTCGAATCCCCACATGGGCACAATGTGTGAAGTCCATTTCTGGTGTCCCCCGCCGTGATATTGCTGGAATATTGCTAAAAGCGGCGTAAAGGTGGTTGTGCATGAGAACAGAGCCTTGGTTGTCTGCTAACGTTCTATTGCCGAAAGTCTGGTTTCTGATTAATCAATCTTGGTCTTGTGTTGTTGACCGAGGTCATCCTTTGCGTTCCGATTATTGTCATTTTGCATGTACAGAAACTTGTTCACAGTCTGAGATATATGGACTACCTCTCGTTGACTCCTAGCCGCCCAAGACGTTCGTCATGTTGTGGATGACACATTCCGAATCTATTCACAAATACTGAATTGAAGCAAAAATATAGAGTTACTGGGATGACGGCAAATGATGGGTATAAAAGGTTGTCTACGATACTAACGGCACAGGCTATATGCAAGAATGCTAAGTACAATGTGTAAAAGTAGCTTACACTTTGGACACGCAACTCCGAGTTAAAACGTGCCATGCCCATCCTTTAATGCCGCTATCAACCGCCACTAATGCACACGGCCAACTCAACTTACAAGAAATATGTACAATGTGATCCTGATAGTGAGTGAGTGAGTGAGTGAGTTTAGTTTTACGCCGCACTCAGCAATATCCCAGCTATATGGCGGCGGTCTGTAAATAATCGAGTCTGGACCAGAAAATCCAGTGATCAACAGCATGAGCATCGACCTGCGCAATTGGGAACCGATGACATGTGTCAACCAAGCCAGCGGGCCTGACCACCCGATCCCGTTAGTCGCCTCTTACGACAAGCATAGTCGCCTTTTATGGCTAGTGAAATATTTATAGCCTTAATGGAAGCTATTGCTTGAAGATGGGTATTTCTACCCCGGATCTTCACGGGTCGATCCTGATAGTAAGTGATGAAACTACAAATAACCTGGCATCATTACAATAAATTATATCTACTTTATGGATGTCATGTACCGACACGTACCAAACCCCATCTTTGGAACAACAGCAGAACCTCAGGGAGAAACAATGCTCCCTGCATCATGTTTTTACCGTTAATGGCATGCTACTAAATAATAGTTACTATTCGTTGTTACATTGTCATTAGAGGTCTAATTACACATATTACTCCACACAGTGCTGGATAACAATCTTCTGAATTAAGCAAGGCTCTACTCTTGACGAGAAAGGGATGAAACTACTTAGGAGATGGTTTTCACATGTAATTATGTTTCCGTGTCTATCCTTAGGGATAACAGATTAATATGTAATGGCTGATCTACAAAAATACCCCAGCTTTAGCTGCATTGATGTACCGTTCCTTATGATCCTTGACGATAATGTAACGGCTGATTTCCCTTGGGCATTGAACATGTAGTTTCTTCTGCGGAATAAAGCAATATTATCGATTACTCATATTATAATATCGATGTGCCTTACAATGGTGTTTCATGCTTTGTGTTTGAACTATAGCGCAGTATGATGATGAATGTGGCACCTTGGCTATCAAGAATAAATGGAAGTAATTGATTTTGTGACCTTGTCTTGTACGTAATCTGTGTTGTAGTGGCGGCCAATATGACACCTGGAAGTAGTGCTGGTAGTGTCATCGTGACTCTACAGTACAACATACGACATTAACAATAACAGTGAGTGAGTTTAGTTTTACGCCGCACTCAGCAGTATTCCAGCTATAAGACGGCGGTCTGTAAATAATCGAGTCTGGATCAGACAATCCAGTGATCAACGTCATGAACATCGTTCTACGCATTGGCATGCGATGACATGTGTCAACCAAGTCAGCGGGCCTGACCACCCGATCCCGTAAGTCGCCTCTTACGACAAGCATGGGTTGCTGAAGATCAATTTTAACCCGGATCTTCATGGGTCTTAAATACAACATGTCCTCTTGTACATATTTATGAAATACACATATTGCAAATTCCACTGTTTTGCATTAAACAGAATGCGTTGGAATGTAAATGACCTACGATTTATGACTACCAATAGCGTATATGTATGTGGCGAGATAAACGTCCGCAGTGATGAAATCATTGGTGACAGTTTGTTACGAAGTCCGATTTCACGAAAGCCGCCTTTCGACGATTCGCCATGTTCAATAAAGGTAATTACCGGTGACAGTACAATGTGGGTACTGTGGGTGATTGAGATTGGAGAACCAAAGACAAATGCCATATATCTGCTACATTCTGATCTCTTTCACCCCAGACACGGCCACTATGGACGCTATGTTTAGCTTCATTTATAGCCAGGCACCAGTAACCGAGTTCATCCTCTACATCTGACGTTCAAGGTCTCTCTGTGTCTTTAAACGTTTCTCTCCTCAGAACAGCACGTTCCATAGTGACCCTGGTCCAAACTAAATTGACGTTTACGACAATGAATACTAACTAGACATGACATGAGAGGAGTCCTAAACGATAAAACGCCTTGTGTAAAGACCGTCGGAACCCAGAGATTGGTGAATGGCAATGTGGTAATGCACACGCTACCATAGCTGAACGCCTCAGCTGTGGACCATTTCAGGCGAGGAAAACGATCGTTTTGTGGTATTTGTCTTTTCTTGTTGACTGTTGGACAGTGTCCCTGTAACACTTACTGGCCAGACCTTTGAGATCGTATCACGTCTTTGACTTGCATTTGCACAGAGGTGTACACAGTGGGGACTGCTGGATGTCAGCATCTATCTCTTGGGGAAAATTGAAATATTGAATATTGTTACTCTCCACAAGTGGATGAAAGCGGTAGAGTGATTTTCTTTTTTTAAATAAGAAGTTGTTGTCCATAAACTTTTACTGCTCCGAGACAATGCCTATATCTGCGCGTTGGCAACATCAAACATAAATGAGAACAAATCAGACTGAAGAGACATTGAGGAGGAGTGGTCTCATACAAACAGGATGTCGTGCTGGTCATTTTGATTAGCACTGCAGTTATTTGCAGTTACTTCCACTTTTGGAATCGCTATAATGTTTATGTTGTGCTCAGCCTACATCCGTATTAGTGTATATTGCTTGACATGTGTATGTTGAACTGCAAATTGTTTCTGTGAGATACAAATACTCCCCAAAAGTGAATCCATCTGACGTTTACCGGACGTTGTCGGCCGTTGTCAACCTGTGCCAAGTCGTCCATAATCTACAGACTGCATAGTTTCAACACGACTGACACACCTGGTGATCGGCAGCTCAGATGATGATTTATTATCCTTTACCAGGACCGACACATTCATCGGCAACATTTACAGAGTGGTTGCGAACTGCTACAGAGACGACAGCTGCATTATGACCTTTCTGTATACACTACAATATAAGCCAGATCCAAACTATCATTTTGTAACTCCCTTTACCTTTGCTGTTGTAACGTGACAGTGTCATTCACAGTTAGACAGTGTTGCATTTGTATTACATTGTCTCCCAAGATTCAGTCGAGGGCGGTAGTCTGCTGGTTACTATAATTAGATTGGGAGAATGACTGCTCTGGGGTTTTTCGGGGCTATTTCGGAATATCCCAGAGTAGTCTGACCCAGCGAGGTCTGGAAGCTGTGTTGTTTGTTCTTCACATAGGAACGCCTGTCTTGCTGCAAGTTGTAATTAGACCAGCACTACACCAAGTGTGAAGATCAATTGTCACCCTACATACATATCTTCGCCTATGTTGGAAGCTTAATCACTGAGTCAGTGAGGTCAATTACCATCACTGTCTTCATGACAAATGTCGCTGTTTGTATAATGATAAAATAATATCTCATATGGCCATTGATTTGTAATGCCACTGTATTTTGTACCGTCATTGTAATGGCTTCGTAGTTTCTCGTAAACTTACTTGCTTTCATTACCGTTCTTGATATATTTTCTTGTTCATGGCTTGTTGGTTTCACATGTTTCTGTCCCTGGTTGGCAGATGCTCATTGTTTCAACCTGAGACGGGTCACTCAACACCGGTCAGTATATGTGACGTTCATTTAAAGTTGTTCACTGGTCACGAGGGGGGCATGGGTTGATGTACCCTCGATGTTTGTTTATGTTCCCTAAACCCAAAGTCGCCAAGGTCCTTGGGTACTCGATAACATGTTCGTTTAAATATAAAGACAGCGATTTAACCCATCCAGCCGTCGCTGACTTTGCGTGCTGGGGATTAGGTCCATCACACTGAGAGTATGGGTTCGAATACCATATGGCACTCTACACATAAAAGTACCAGAATATGTACCTCACTGGGCAAATGTAATCCCAACTGTAACATATGCTGTATTTGAGCACTATCTAAATGTCATTGTGTATTTAAATATTCAATATCCTGTTCCATGGTCCAGGAACGTTATTCAATCATTTTATATACATTTAACACTGTCTGGTATGCTGAAATTACCGTTATTAATACCTGCATTCTGTCTGTGCTCATCTGAATTAATTACGCATCCAGTATTGAATATAAAAACGATTATTCATGACGAAGCCTAATAACATCCAATTTGAAGCTTGCATCTAAGTCAGTTTCACTCATGAAGCAATATCTCTCCTCATAATGTTAAGCCTCACGCAATCTCAACAGAATACATGAAATAAAATAATCATAACGGACTAGGACAAAAAATAATTAAATGTCAGCTTCACCGTTGGTTGATTCTTTACTGAACTTGACTCCCGGTATGATTTATCACGTTCAACTTGACCAGATGTGGGTATTGTACTGTCTTTCGTCTATTCACGAAACATCATGTACATATAGCCCTAATTGGTAGAACGTCTACGGTTTTCTTACGTTGGATACGTTGATAATTTAAAGCACACACATTTGTGAATCAGAAAGTGAAATGTGCATTTTGATTGTGAAAAGCATATTCTTCTGAATATTAGCTCCGAGGAGCTAATGTAGATTTTTTAACATCCTGACTGGAAATACATGAATGTCCTTGCAATTTGTATCTGGGATATTCCACAACTCGATATTGATTACATTTTCCGCCTTGTAAGAAATCTTACAAATCAAAGCAATTTATATCTAATTTTGGGGAAAGTAAAGCACAGACGTAGGCCAACGGTTCTGGTCATAGTAGGACTTATTGATCAGTGAAAGAACCACCGGAACATCGCAAGGTCAGTCGTTATTTCCTTCATACGTCATTAAATATGTAACCGTGGAGAAACTGGAAGTTAAGAGGACATGCAGACGCTTTTATGTCTCTGCAGAAATTGATAAATCAGAGTCAATGTCAGGCAAGATTAATATCACCAATTATTGAATAACCGTCAAACTGCGGCTCCTGTGATGCGTGCAGTTTTGAATAATTGTGTGCTGCTCAGTGTACGTTCATTTTATTTAAATGGATCATTTGATACGTGATAGATTCGGGCGTGCTGAGAAGCTGTACGTACACGACCATTGTACGTATGTATGTGTATTTCTTGTTTCATTTACGCTAATGGAACACTTTAGACAACAGAAGAATGCCGTTCTAATTAAATTCAGCCTTTTCACGTCCGTTGTTGACCGGTGTTGATCTCTGACTTAGCGGTGGTCTTCAGCGACTCATTCTTGTACGAGGGGACTGAAGTGATGGGGTGGTCAGGTTGTCTGACTGGGTTGATGTATGTCATCGTGTCCCAGTTGCCTGGATTGATGTTCATGATGTCAGTCACTGGTACAGACTCGATTATTTACAGACCACCTTCATACAGCTGGAACATTGCTCATCATGAGTATTGTTTGGTTATACAACAAACAAACGACACCTCTCCTGTTTAATAGGAAGTATGCCTGACATGATATAGGTGTCGAGCTTTTATTTGCGTGTCGAGCTTTTATATGCCCGATGGCGTTCTATTAATCTCAGCTAAGGATTGACGGGAAAACATTGTGATACCTGAAGGGAACTTCTGAACATGCAAATAGTTTGTTGATGTAATTCCATCTTCGGTAAAAACACGTAACGACTGCTAGTGGCTATGTTACTTTCGTCTTTTATGCAACGTGGGAGGTATGACTGAATTCTTCAAGACAAAGATTTGAAATAGCAAACCAAGTTCGCGAGAGTACTAATTAAGTTAAGATCCGACTTATGCACATTGCTTAAAACATTCTCACTAAAAGAACTGCAATGTTACAATGGATTTTTTGTCTTTTTTGGTTTTGTTTTGAAATACCAGTTTGGCATATGCCTAGTATATTATGCACGACAAAAACGAGACAATACAGTTAAAAACCTGTCTGCCAAATTGATCATAAAGTCACGCCAAATACCATACGTGCAGAACGCTCCCATCAGAACCTGGTGCATTTCGTACTGACTGGCGCGTTGACAATGGACCATAAAGAGGACTGATACAGTATAACAGTTGTTTAGAAAATATCTGTCAGTTTGCAAATATTCACTGAGGTACACTTCAGAAGAATATGAACAACAGGGGCTCTTTTATGAAATGCATTCAAAATCTCCTTATCATCCTTTCCAAATCCCGTTGTATCAAAGGACATCAAACCCATGTTCTATAGGCGTAAAAATGAGTTCGAAAAGTTCTAATTCACTGTTGAAAATTGAAACAAATCAGTCGATTTTGTGAATATAGTATTTATTAAACAATGGTATCATACAAGACAATGTCAGGCTATTCCTGTACATCGATTCTTCATTCACTAATTGATTTCATATACAATGGTGCCTTTAAATGCCACAACAGCGAAAATGCTACCTTTGTGTGTCTAGTTTGCCTCGTGTATGTCAGAGTTCACAATAATGTGTATGACTAGTCCCAGGAGATTCTCAGAGTTCCATGTATGGCAATTTGCCTTTAGTGATTCTATTTGCGCACATTTGGAAGCAGACTTCACTTGAATCAGCCATGCTTCATAATGTGGAAGAGTACTGTGTACTATACGGACACTATGCACATTGATGGCTCCCGTCTACTAAACGATTCACACTTCTCACTTAGTCGGACTGAAGACCTCGGAGCTGAAGGTAACTGACTATTGTCGATGAAATTTACTTGCGTCAAACTGTTTCACAGCTATTACCTGTCTCTCATTTGGGACTGGCCACTGGATGTTTTGAGGTGGATGTGAGGGTTGCAATGATCTAAAATATATTTTCACAGAATGCTCTTTCAAACAGACTTTGGTTCACATATTTAGATAAAGATGTTGTATGTACTAAACGCTATGATTGAAATATATGTTTTGTCTCCAAAAAAACTTCCCTAGGGAATGTGTGTCATGGCAGGACCACAGGGAAAATGCACTGATCCAAACAGTTTTACACTTAGCCATGTGTTCTTGTAAAATCATAGCAACCATTTTCATGATTATTCTATAAATATTTAACAATTATGAATTTAAACTACATGTATATTTCAATAGTATAGGGCATTCTACATCCGTTTCAATTAAGTTCTTCAGAACAGACGTGAGTAAAAAGCATACAAAGAACTATCCTATGCAAGACGATTTATGTCTAAGATTTAACTACAAAACACACATTATTATCGCCACACATGTGAGTAGGTTTTCGTTCCAGGTGTTGCCAGTTTCAAGGCCAAAATCCTACTGTTTTTGCAAGCACACGATAGACCTTTTAGAATATATGAGCAAAAAAGAACATCTCCACAATCGTAAGAAATCTCTGGGGAATTCCGTGCAGATGCCGCCAACAGGTTGTCACCGCAACCTATGGTGCTGAAAGTCGCCTCCAGGTTTTGCCCGAAAAAAATGGTGCTTGCGTTCTTTTTGCTCCTCGATTTAGGAAAGGTGATATTTATAGGCCATCTGCATTTTATATGCTTTACGAGAAGCTGACTCACTGCGATATGTCTGACATCGGTCTGAAACATACCTCCTCAGTCGCTCATAAATCGCATAATGTTCCCTTTTAAGTAAGCTCCGCATTGTATATATACCCTCTTGTCCTTTCAGCTTGTCCGCTCGCCCGTCCATTTGTACCTATAACTGATATCGATATCTCTTTTTACTGTCAGACATTTCATAGAAGATTACATTTGTATATTCCATATTGACTATTTCTTATTATGTGTAATTATATTGCATCAAAATTAACGGAAGACATTATACGGACTGAAATAAATGGTGACATGCAATTATAAACATTTAAGATGAAGTGTTAAGGTACTATAGACATACCGAGGCATAACTGGGCCGGACTTAGTGTAAAGAGGATCGTAACGCGTGTGCTTGACATAGACTTACAACTGTTGCGGCATTAAGCTTGCTTTGTAACGTGAGCCCCTGGTCACCAGTACCTATGCTTGCCATTTGAGTCGAACCGAATTGGGAATCGTATTGCTGCAAGGCTGCACCTGCCTCTGATAAAGTGTGTCTCATGCAGCAATGTACAGGGCGCCATAACATTTAAAACCACAGCATACTCAACATCCCGTTTCTCAAATTAGAATGATTATTATGGTGATACGGTTATTGTATTTCCATAGAAAAAGACAAGTATGTAGTCTGTCTCACAATCCCTTAACCACATTATTTTCCCTACTGCCTAGCCCTCTCTGCAGTGCTGAAGCCCTAAACAAAGCAAGTCTAGATTTCCTCAGGTTCTGAGTCTCTGGTCTCCCTTTGTCAATTTAAATGGGCTTGTTTGTTACTATCAACCTTATATATATTCAGAGACTAAACATTAGTCTAACTAGTATCATACAGAAGGGGATATGAGCTGTATGATTGGCTGCTATCATGTTGATCAACATCACGTTTTAAAATTCATATATTGAAAAATGAAGAATCTATATATTGATTTGTCTTGTGGCTATCTGTGACTGACATACCAACACGCTCTCCCAAGGTCACACATGGATGCTGAAACGGTCCCCGTTGATAGTCCATCAAATAAAAAGAACAAATTGCTAACCTTTGTATTTCACGACATAACTAGATATGACAAATAACGAAAAAGACGTAGTTTTACTGAACTGTAGATAATGATAGCATTTATCATAGAGTCTCAGCTTACTTCCAGAGAATCAATACCACCTTATACTATATGTTATCACATACACTCTTGAAACACACTGGGAGATTTTCCTGAGTGTTTCAAGGCGATCAGTAATGACAGTTCTTGCTGGATAGATCTAGTTTCGTGTTTAATGCATTTCCCCTACAGTCACTTCTCCACGTTCACCTACATAGTTCCATCCCCTTGTTGATACCAGATTAGACCGAACACCAGTCAGATGTACAAGTCGTGGTGTTTACTGTGATATGCTATCTGACAGAGGCTAACATATTCAGTTACTAAACGCTGAGTAGAGGATAAGTATGACACATTTGTCTGAGTTATTAATAAAATAACTGACCTGAAACATGAAATAGTTAAATTAAATTTATAAAAGGAAAATACGCGTTAATATGCCAATTTGTAGATCCAGGGTGTACTGGTAAACATACTGATGTAGGCGAATGTGTCAAAAACAAAGATTTAGGTCCCGAGACTAAATGACGGTTTGTAATCATTGTAGAAACCAAGGCTGGATTTCGCCCATGCAGCAGGATATATGAAGAAATGAATGGAATCGGTGCATGGGAATTTGAAACACAAAGATACCTATTGTTAGGCTTTCATATTCAAATACATACTATCAATATATATATATCAACATATATACATACATACATACATACATACATACATACATACATACATACATACATACATACATACATACATACATACATACATACATACATACATACATACATACATTCATTCATACATACATACATACATACATTTCAACATACATACATACATACATTCATACATCGCCATCATACATACATACATACATTACAACATACATACATACTACTGTTTATTACATACATACATCTTGTTGTTTTTTCACAACTCCACATACTATTGTTTTGTGTGCCGTGAAACTGTACCCCCTGGCCACATACATACATGCGAAAGGTTGAAATTTGAAGTGACAGTGGACAATACATGACTGATGAATCTGAACCCTGCAGAACGAAGAAAGATGATCAACCTACATGTAACTCATCAAAGACATGACATACATACATACATCCTTGGAACTTTGTTTTCATACATAGAATATGAACATACATACATACATACATACGGGATATGATGGAGTATGATAGTGGCATATGTGGTGTTTCGCCAGATTCATACATACATATTTTGTATAGATTACATACTGATTTATATGTTAGATATTCATATTGTACCTATGTATATATATATATATATATATATTGTGGTATATGATATTTTCTTGATTTGTATTTGATTTACATATATGTATTGTCATCTCAATTGGAAAAATTCTTCTTTTATGAAATGTATATGCATCCATTTTGTACATGTTACTTGTCTTGAGATTGGCAGTGCTGATCTTGATATATTCACCAATAACACACCTTTGTTTGTGTCTGTGCATACCCTGATACACATAGTGGAGTGAGTGAGTGAGTAGGCTTTTAGCAATATTCCAGCAACATCACGGCGGGGCACACCAGAAATGGGTTTCACACATTATACCCATGTGGGGAATCGACCCGGGTTTTCGCCGTGACGAGCGAACGCTTTAACCACTAGGCTACCCCACCGTGGAAGGACACAACGTATTAAGTCCCAGAGACTGGACTTGAAAGGATTTTCAATGTCACAAGCATTTGAAATTGGAATTCTATATGACTTGTCGAAAATGTGTGATTTACTAAGAATGCACATTTGTTTCGATCTCATTTTGATGGATAATAATATGGATGACAATACAAATTCATGGGATCTTAGTGGAACGTGGAATCCTATTTGAGCAAGAAAGATTAGTTTTATATTCCATTACTAGTCATTGATGCTCGCTCAGAGAAACTGCTGTTAATGCGATTTTTGTTAAACAGTCAGAAATAAACTGATGTGGATCTCTTTCATTCTGGATGGAGTTTGTGTAATGGATCCTCTCGGAACGACTCTACTATTTTATCATTGATACCAGCTTGCTGGCTGAGTCGTTGATGTAGCTGAAGAGGTAAACATGCAATAGCAGTAATCTTCTTGCCCATAAAGTTGTTTTGAAAATACGGGAGGCGGTAGTAGACGACATCTGCTTGTTTTGCTTTCGTGATGTGTCCTAATATCTTAAACATGTCTGTTGTCAGGGAAATAATTCATTTCATTCTAACGTCTTTCTTCATTTAACATCAATACGAAGTACTGTACACTTTCCTAATATAAAACAAGTGATGGAGTTACAGCCAATGTGCACACGCGTCCTTTAAGACAATTAAAAGTACTTATCAAATGGTTTTGGAAAAACACAGTTTCGTAACATTCACGAGACATATACTAGCAAAACATTATCAGTTAAATAACTAGAAGATTTCCAACTATTTCCTCGGCACAACCACTGGTAATAACGCACCTAGATAAACAAGTGGTTGATATCAAGACCAACAAACAACACCTACTGCATACGTCTTCACACTCTCTACCAGTTACAGAAACCAATTATTTGATCAGCATTGCTGCATGGTCCACGCTGGTTCTGAGGTTGTCCGTATATTGTTCATCTCACTTCCGCCCCTAATTATATTTCCGAAGTGAAATAATATACGAGTTTTTTTATCTCAATTTCTCCGCCGCTTTGGAAACTTAGGTGTTAGAGTACCTATTCTAAAGGTTAAACTCACGTTTATTAATTACCTGCGCAATCGGTCCCGCATACAACCTGCACATAAGGTGAGTGCACTTGGAGCTAGCAGTACTACCGTTTGCTTCATCCATCCTTTGCAACCGGAAGATTTGGAGAATTAATACCCTGATCATACCGTGATAGAAAATATTTATACCTTGAACATGCCTCAAATCAGGTCAGATCATTCGTAATCCGAATATAATTAAGAGTGTGTCGGATCATAGTCATAAGTGAATTTAAAGACAGTTATCATGGTATCTAGAATTTTAGAATTTTTTAAAATAACTTTCACAATTAGGGACAGTTCGTAATTTATGGCTAGTGGGGTGATGTGATTTTCAGGGGAATGGGGGTGGGGTGGGGTGGGGATTCACCCATTTTGTACACATGTACTAGGGGCGTCAGCAATTTTGTGTGTGAAAGTGTTAAAAGGAATGCTTAGAAATTATGGAAAGTGTGTGTGTTTGTGTTGTGTGTGGGGAGGGTTCATTGATTTTGTACGTGAAAATTAGTTACTTTGTACATTAATCTTCAAGGGTTCATTCACATTGCACACGCTTCTCCATAAAATTCATCATCACCCCCCAAGCCATACATTATTAACTCACCCTTAGTCATTTTTTCTACGCCTGTGTACATTCTATATACTGTTTTCCCGCCCCCGCTCTCTTGCTGGTTGTGTTTGGAGATAAACCCAAATACAAATGGCCTAATTACAGACTCCCTGGTTAGTCAATATACAGTTGTGTCTGTAATTATCAGGGCGGTTGGGTAGCATAGTGGTTAAAGCGTTCGCTCTTCAAGCCGATGGCCCGGGTTCGATTCCCAACATTGGTACAATGCGTGAAGCCCATTTCTGGTGTCCCCTGCCTTGATATTTCTGGAATATTACTAAAAGCGGCGTAAATTCATACTCACTCAGTGTAATTATCACTACACTGCATATGGATATAATTACAAGTAAAGAAAGCCAGTCAACTGAACGACGTCGTCATCTTGTATTCATGTCATCATGTCATCATGTAATTGCCCATGTGATCCCTCTACAGAGTATCCCTACAAGATGTCTAACTATAGCTACCGCTTACACAAAGGGCAATGGCTAAGTGCAATGGCCGTTAAACGATGGATCTGGGACATCCGCCGTTGTTTCCTTTCAAGAACGAAATTAATTTCATTCTTCCGGACATAACAACGACCGTGTTTCAGATTAAGGGATCGATCGCTGTATCTTCTGGGGAGCTTCGATAAAACAGTATTCCTTGATATCATTAGGATAAAATGTATATTTATTGCTTGATATGAGCAGGTAACCGTATTACTTGTCGATGTTGTCGATAGTTTCGGGGAGTAATGGCCGATAAAGTAATCCCATTAAATGCAATCAGTGGTCCCTGACGATGTTCCGAGGACATTATAAGCATAAGCATGTAATATAAGTGTAGTCGTGTCGGCAGCTTAACACCGATAGCACCGTGGATGCTTCTGGGTGCTATAATAATGTAGTTAGACGTTGGTAACTGTCGGATCTATGATCCCAGTTTTCACGTGTAATGACAAAAGCCAGAAATACACCGTACATGCCTCACTTGGTTATTCTCCACTCGGCAGAACCGTCTTGCTTCATATACGCCTGTTGATTCGTGACGAACATCCAACAGTCCGTGTATACATGTTAGCGATCTAATTACCATCACTACTGTACACGCTTGCGGCAATTTGTCATTCAATGTTTTTTGTGACAATGGGTCAATATCGCATAAACACATTTGTTCACATAACTGCAACTTTGTGAACCATATAACAAAGTGTAATGTATCATTAGGTCGATTATGATTGTCAAATATTGAGATTAATTTACAATTTCCAAACGATGGGCAATGCACCTGCATGATTCTTAAATTAATAGTATTGAATTTCCATATGAAGTAGAATTTTCTAACATGTTTGAAAGTGACACACTCATATTATCTACAGAAAACGAAATTATTATTATATGATTAAATTTCATGTATCTGTTCACATGAATAGTTACTTCACCACATTTAAATTGTTTGCTTTGCTTCTTTGCTTCAAGCCATACGGATTGCCAGCGTACACAGTTTGGAAGGAAATGCACTGTTCGTAAACTCAACTTTCAAATTATTTCAGTGGTATTTAAGAAATATATGCATGTCATATATTCTTCCACTGTATGCAGGGTACATCTGGATATTGGTCACTAAACAAGACAAATTAAGTATTGCTTTCCTACAGGTGAATGATAACGTACATGCACGTTATACGTAGTGTCCTTCAGTGAAACTGATCATTCCAAGTGCATGAAGAATACTTGATGCATCAACGCACTCAACTATGAAACCTCATAATGTCAGTTGGCATACCAGCTTTCTGGAGGAGGTCATGGACTACGGCCACGTTCGTTTTGCCAAAGAAATACAATAACAAACTTAACGGTTCTGCCCCTACGCGTGTATATGATTGAATGTGTGACTAACTTGACTGAAGCAGTGAAGCGTGGTTGAGTGCGACATGGAACACGTTGTACATAGTGACCATGTGATCCCTTAACACCACTCTGCCACATGATGGAACTGATCAATCACTAAGGACGACGTGCACTCTGTAGTCTACGTTTGCCGCCTCAGACACGTGAGAAATGAATAAGGGGCTCCTAATAGAATGTAACGTGTGAAGAATGAACTCGATTGGGAAGGTCCATCTTGATGTCGTGTCGGGGTCTTTTACGCCTGCTTGTAAATTACCCCTTCAGCCATCAGCATTATTCAGTTGTACTTCATCTGTCAGACAACCAAACTGGCAAGACTGAGGGAACTACAAGCGAGGGGAAAAGACGATAACGTCGTCCTTATTGCCGCTGCTGCACTCAATAAGGTGGTATTAATGACCTGCGTGTGTGCCGATATCATCATTGCATCATTGGTGCTGACATTTAACATATGAGTAGCATTTTGTGGTGATCTTCCCTGACTGTATCCTGACAAACGGGTGAAAACAATATTCATTTAAATCGTGGGCACCATTCATTGGATTAGTCATCAAACAAACGTTACTGGAACTGTCTAACAAGTGGCGTGTCTGACAGATTACAGGCCATCATTTAGACATTTCCCACTGTGTGTTTACGTCAGTTATAGATGGGTAGCCGCTGGTCTCTGGCTGCTGACGCCCCAACTGCCACGCCCACACTCCACAAGCATTGGTCTATGAGTGAACTGTCCTTATAGTGTTATTTTATGTTGGTGACTTTCAGTCCATCAGAATATGTTTTACATTTACCTTCTCTGTGTGTGTCTCCAGGATATATGGCAAGAGATAATGTTGTTATTCATTTAAACCTTTCGTTTTGGATATGTAATACTTCAGGACTGTTATGTAGACTTGGGATTAAATTGTTTGCGTGCCATGCAAAAACATGGGTTCGAGTCATTACATGTCACACTATGTAAAACCATTATTCTATCCCCAGTCGGTATGTAAGAAGAACGTCTTACTAAGAAATGATGAAACAATAGACGTATAACATTGATATCATTTCTTTCAGAATTACATAATTATTATCTCAACTATTGTCTCACCTGAGTAACATCAACAGTACAAACTGCTACAGACGTAAAATTCAATTTCTCACAGATACACACTCATAATAAATAGGAAGAGGTGGCCCATGCTTCTGAGACGCCAACATGTATGTATATAGTTCCGTCCCTTGGGCATGGCACAAATGTATGACGTTGGTTTGAATCTCATATACACCTTCCAGTGCGCATTAATTTCAACCTATGCATCGATTCCAGAATTGTATTTGCAGATGTGTCAGCGTCATACTTGTGGGCTTTGCTGTCGTGATGGACGTTTATAGCTCTAAAACCACATATGTGACACATATGTGAAATAACTTCAAAGTAATCTCACCTATTCTCATCTCATCTCATCTCATATCTCATTTCCTATTTCCTTACAGGGCGGTCGGATGATGCTGTATCGGGCATTGCTGGCGATCTTCCCAACTCTTCTGACAATTCTACACTTGCCTCAAGCAACATCGCAGATCCACAATGGTCTGAGCAGGCGAGTTGACTTCCGTCAGTTAAACCGTCGGGCTCAAATACTCGACGTTACTTATTCTGTTTAATGCGAAGTTCGCTCTAGCATAAAACAATTTAAATTGGGAAATACTGTTTGGTTTGAAATACCTGACAATGTAGGGTGGTTGTCATTATCAACAGTTTATGTACATGTATTAGCTCATACATGGGACTTACCTTAAGGAATACCTCAACAGTAAACAACGATTTATTGTACTACTGCATTTTACGTTACAGATAGTTTTACTTTCATCGACAAACTTTGAAATGTGACCTTCATTGACTTGTATGTACTTCTTCGTTGTAGACGTGAACTGCTTGACCAGATATTGAAGAATTCATCACATGATCCCAGAATTCCTCCTGATTACGAAAGAGGTTAATATGATAAACACTATCAATTAGGGAAACAATTATTTAGCCATAACATTAACACCATCACACTTAATGTGAGACAGTCACGACATTGCTGAAATATTGCCGATGTGACGTAAATTTTAACTCACTCATGAAGGTGAGGCACAGAAGTACCGAAAAGACTAGTAGACAGAGTAACCTTTTGGTTGAAAACTCTGTAGAGGCAAACTGGACGTTTACTACAACGAGGAGAGTTCTATGAATATACAATTTCTTTATATTGATATGAGCAACGTCTGGGTGTAGCTACTAACACCGTTATCCAGCAAGTCGCATATATTAATAATATAGAAGTTGTTTATCCATAGAACATTCCTCGTTGTTCAAAACGCCAGCTTCTAAATGCTACTCAAAGAAGTGAACGTTTACGTTTAATATTCCACATATCCCTGCACGGGGAAGTGGGCGGTTTACTCCAAGCCAGAACATTCATAATTTGATCTCAGGATTCCACCCATAAAGCTGATATCGGATCATATAGCATTCTAATTTTCATGAATAGATATAAAAGCCTCAGTGCCTGAGGGTTATTATTGGTCATAAGGAAAGTATAAAACTAAATTTGAAGCCACGAATACATTGAACTTTCAGAAACAGGTTGAAATGATCTTGGAAATGTCATAAATTTAATGTTACATTCGATGTGAAGTAGTTTTCATTGTCGTGCGCTGAAGTTGACTGCCTCTTGTTACGGGTTGAGTCCCAAGCTGTAACTAAACCGGGAACCGGGAACCATTCCGTAAAAGAACTAGGTGTGAAACCAACAAAGTTATGTGATCTAATTATCAATTGTATTGACAATTCAATACAAAGGTATTACTATCTCAGTACAAAATGGAGAGGCAGCACAAGTCACAGACAATCCAATACAAGAGCAGTGATTATGACAATAAAGACTGACACTGATGGTGATATTTACCTCTAAGCGCCAGGGCTTAATGATCATCACACCCAGTGTCGTCTTGTAACATAGGATGTCATGTAAGATGAGAGGCAATAGGTAGCTCCCCTTAAAGGCTAAAAGAAAACGACGCTGCAAAATTCAATAAGAAAGATTATTCTGGAATAAGCTCCTTGTGGTACATTCCAGGCCTGTGTCTAAATCTAGCACCAGTCTAAATATAGCACATCGATGTCCCTTAAGGAATGCACAGGTCCGATGCATAACAGCTTAAACATTGTTACACAAGGAATAACACTGCCTCATAACTTTTTGTGCCATGGATTGTAACTTTAATGCCAGAATGCTCTCCAAGACTAATTGCCATAATCTCTCACGAGTGCCTTACGTTTCAATGAGGCTAACTAAATGTTTTGCATTTCAGACCAGCCGACGAATGTTACCCTCCAGATCCACATACTCAGCTTCGATTCCATCAACGAAGGGTCTATGGTTAGCGTATAAATCATTCAAACTATACAATCGATCTGTCTCGTTTTCTCAGGTTTCGTGCCAAACCTGACTGTAGGTATTCTTTATATTGTCGGGTTGTTCAGTTTCGTAAACTCCGAACAGTCTTTCAGCAGACAAGGCAATGCTTTTCAATTACCGATTATTGAATATGGCACAGTACGACATAGATAATTGTCCGGAGTCAGACTTCATATGTCAGTCAAGTAATTATTCTATCGGGAATTCTTAAAAAGTGTTAATTAGTGGCTCTTTAATGCAGCGAAACTCGTAACAAGTGGAGCTATGGGAATAAATGAAAGTGGAGTATTCATTAGTTGGAATGAATGGGTTTGTATCAACCCTTTTGGTTGAAATCTTCATGTTAGTGACCACACGTCACCCTTAGAACTGGAGAAGGTTGTGCTGTTCTATGTGTGTAATGCTGAGTGGTGATTACGGAGTTGGATGCTGAGTGCTGATGTAAGTGTCTGGATGCTGAGAGCTGATGTAAGTGACTGGATGCTGAGTGCTGATGTAAGTGACTGGATGCTGAGTGCTGATGTAAGTAACTGGATGCTGAGTGCTGATGTAAGTGACTGGATGCTGAGACTGGATGCTGATGCTGATGTAAGTGACTGGATGCTGAGTGCTGATGTAAGTGACTGGATGCTGAGTGCTGATGTAAGTGACTGGATGCTGAATGCTGATGTAAGTGACTGGATGCTGAGTGCTGATGTAAGTGACTGGATGCTGAGTGCTGATGTAAGTGACTGGATGCTGAGTGTTGATGTAAGTGACTGGATGCTGAATGCTGTTATATGTGGTGGTGGTGGGATGCACAGTGGTTGTATACTGGAGTTGCTGATGTAAGTGACTGGATGCTGAGCCGCTTTGCAAGTGATTCCAGCTGAATGCTGACGGCCAGTGACTGGATGCTGAGTGCTGATGGGCTTGACACATGCTGTACCTGATGTGGTGAATCGATGCTGGGTCTTCGGCATGACTGGAAGCGAATGCTGATTAAGTGACTGGATGCCCCAGTGCTGATATGGAGTGACTGGATGCTGAGTGCTGATGTAAGTGACTGGATGCTGGATGCTTGAGCGTGCTGGATTTATGGATGTTAGATGTCTGAGTGGGAATGTTTGTAACTGGATGTTGAGTGGTGTTTTATGGATGTTGCTGATGAAGTGAGTGGGGTTTTATGAAGTTGGATGTTGAGTGGCGTTTTATGTAGTGACTGGATGCTGAGTAGTGATGGAAGTGACTGGATGCTGAGTGTTGATGTAGTGGGATGTTGAGTGGCGTTTCATGTGAGCTGGATGTTGAGTGGTGACTGGATGCTAGTGCTGATGTAAGTGACTGGATGCTGTGCTGATTAAGTGACTGGATGCTGAGTGCTGATTTTAGTGACTGGATGCTGAGTGCTGATGTATGTGACTGGATGCTGAGTGTTGATGTAAGTGACTGGATGCTGAATGGTGATTTATGTGACTGGATGCTGAGTGCTGGTGGGAGTGACTGGATGCTGAGTGCTGATGTAAGTGACTGGATGGAGTGCTGATGTGGGAATGTTTGTAATGGGATGTTGAGTGGTGCTTTATGCTGATGTAAGTGACTGGATGCTTTATGCTGATGTATGTGACTGGATGCTGAATGTTGATGTAATGACTGGATGCTGAGTGTTGATGTATGTGACTGGATGCTGAGTGCTGATTTATGTGACTGGATGCTGAGTGCTGATGTATGTGTGAGGATGTTGAGTGCTGATTTGATATATGTGACTGGATGCTGAGTGCTGATGTAAGTGACTGGATGCTGAGTGATGTATGTTATGCTGAGTGCTGATGGATGCTGAGTGGCGATTTTATGTGAGACTTGATGCTGAGTGCTGATGTAATTGACTGGATGCTGAATGCTGATGTTGTGATGATGCTGAATGCTGATGTTTATGGAGCTGGATGCTGAGTGGGAATGTTACTAATGGGATGCTGAGTGCTGTATATGTTTATGGAGTTAGATGCACAGTGGTGGTGGGATGTTGAGTGATAATGTACGCCGCTTTTGAAATATTCCAGCAATATCACGGCCAGGGGAATGGGCTTCACACATTGTAATGGGTGAATCGAACCAGTGGTCTTTTATGACGAGCAATGCTTTAACCAGTAGGTTACCCCACCGCCCATATGGAGTTGGATGCTGAGTGGGAATGTTTGTGGTGGGATGTTGAATGGTGTTTTATGGAGTTGGATGCTGAGTGGGAATGTTTGTAATGGGATGTTGAGTGGTGTTTTATGTACGATTGAGTGGGATGTGGGATGAGTGGGAATGTTGAGTTTGTAGTGGGATGTTGAGTGGTGTTTTATGGAGTTGGATGTTGAGTGGTGTTTTATGGAGTTGGATGCTGAGTGGGAATGTTTGTAATGGGATGTTGAGTGGTGTTTTATGGAGTTGGATGTTGAGTGGTGTTTTATGTAGTGGGATGTTGAGTGGGAATGTTTATGAGTTGGATGCTGAGTGGGAATGTTTGTAATGGGATGTTGAGTGGTGTTTTATGTAGTGTTAGATGTTGAGTGGTGGTTTATGTGAGTGGATGTTGAGTGGAGTTGGATGCTGAGTGGGAATGTGGTAGTATGGAGTTGGATGTTGAGTGGGAATGTTTGTAATGGGATGTTGAGTGGCGTTTTATGTAGTGGGATGTTGAGTGGCGTTTTATGTAGTGGGATGTTGAGTGGGAATGTTTGTAATGGGATGTTGAGTGGTGTTTTATGGAGTTGGATGCTGAGTGGCGTTTTATGGAGTTGGATGTTGAGTGGGAATATTAGTGGTGGGATGATGACTGGTGATGTTTGTGATAGGATGTTGAGTGGTGATGTATGGAGTTGGATGTTCAGTGGTGATGTAGCCTCTGATTGAGTACGAGTCGTATTAAATCTAAATACACGTTTTCAATATCTGAATTGCAAATATTTGTTGCTTTTGGACCGTTAATAATAATGGATAGTAGTACAAACAACACTCTGAAGCTGACCTGATTCTTACAACACGCAGTTATCATTTGTGTTACTATATCTGTTTGTTTACTTTTATTTCAACGTTTGTTCTATGTCCAGGATTATTCAATCAACATATACCTCCGTGAGAAATGGATCGACAGTCGGCTGGCTTTCATGAACTATACAAAATCTGATTGGCTCGAACTGGATACCCGGATGTTAGATCAGGTGTGGGTCCCTGATGTATATTTCCAGAATGAAAAGAAGGCTGCTTTCCACAATATTACTGTACCCAACAGACTCATACATCTTTACAGGAACGGCACAGTTAATTACAGTCTAAGGTAAGCTTGGTAGTAGTGCCAGCTCTGATGCCTTGATTCACCAAGATGCAAGACACAGGGTTGCACGAGGCACACATCTCTTTTCTCAATTAGCAAAAGATGAAAGGGTCGTTTTTTAATGTATTGATTTATAGCATTCAAGATTATATAACTTCAATAGACTCGCTCAAGGTTAGTGAACTTAATTTGTCAACAATATGGAATTAAACGTGTGCATTATTTAGACGTGTGCATAAGTGCTCAACAGACGACCTTGAATTCAGTAGATGGGTTCAGCGCTTTTATGGACAAAACATCATCTGCCGTGACCTGCATCACACCATGTCAATACAAGTAACCCATGCTTGTCGTAAAAGGCGATTAACGGGATCGAGTGGTCAGGTTCGCTGACTTGGTTGTAAGTTGTTGTTCATGCTGTTGATCCCTGCATTGTCTGGTCCTGGCTGAATTATTTACAGACCGCCGCCAAATAGCTGGAATATTGTTGATTGCGGCGTTAAACGAAACCATCCAGCCATGTCACTACAATGCTACAGTAAAATCCACAGCGAGAATGATTTGGTGAGACCCTCGGCGTATGACGCCACCTTGCAGTGGTTCAATGAGGGCGAATACAACCGGACGGGGCTTCCTTGCCTAGTAGGATGCGACTACAATACAATGAGTAAACTGACAATTTCATGCAAACACATCGTGGCCATAATAATGATGAATTGCATACTTTTCTACAAACATTATCACACTCGAGGCTAATCTAAGTGCTCCCGCTAACATGCGGTTTTGAAACTCACAAGTTTGAACAAATCAAAACAATGGAGTTGGAGTGAATAATTACGGTTCACGGAAACTGTAGAATGGCAGTGAGCAAGGGAGATAGCTGCTTACGGGGAGTGACAAATAAAATAACAGTACAACCTAAAATTGTCACGAGTGGATCACTTAATACAAACAACATTTTATACACTATTCGTTCTCACACAACCATTGAGCAAAAACCTGCTTTCGAGTTACAATTCTACTCTATAAACATTGATGACAGTACATTTAAAAAATGAAACATTTTCCCCATAACGAGTTATACATGGATGGCTACGAGATAATCACAATTACTAAAACAACGGGGACGGCGTCAAAATCAAAGTGATTGTGTCAGCCCAAGGGAAGTAACTCTTTGAGACGTATTGCATCAATTTAGATCCCAAAATCACTAGTATCTCTGACAACTTGAACATGACCTGCTATAATGAAGGGTATGACAGTAATGAATTCAAAGGAACTTTTCTAAGCTGACATCAGGTGTTTTGTCTGTCAGTGTTTTATCAATCTATGGATTGGAAAATAGCCTCCGAAATCTGTTCTACATTGTTAGTGCAAATATAGACAAAGTAGTTGGTAGTGTATGATGTTATCTGTAAATATGTAATTAGTTATTGCCACACTGACCTAGTATAGTATGAACAGCCCCGCTTCCAATAGACTGTCAGCCTGGCCCTATGAATGGTGTATAGTCTTCCCCGTGTATCCTGGAGGATTCATATGAGATGACAGGGCGCTTCAATGATCAATATAGCTTGTGATGCTGCTGTGTAAATTGAAGTATCTTGAGTTCTACCTTTAGTGAACTGGTATTCTAGTTTGACCATGTCCATACTCGGGGGCGTAGGAACGGTTTTCAGAGGAGAGAGAGAGAGGGGCTAAGTGAGAGAGAGGTAGGATGGTTTTGTTAATTTACGTTCATACTGGACTGGTCGCTACTGGCTGACCTCTCTGTACAACAACCCCCGTCACAGGCAGGATCAAGATAAATGAATTAGTTCTTGTATTCTAAGTTTAATGACACTGACACCACATCCCGACATCTATAAAACGTCTCTCGCCTTTATTAATGAAGAATCCAATAAATATACCTATGATTGTTGTGACGATATTTTGTTACGGGTTAATCACTTAGCAATATTCCAGCAATATGGCAGCTGTCTGTAAATAATCGAGTCAGGACCAGACAATCCAGTGATCAACAGCATGAGCATCGATCTACGCAATTGGGAACCGATGACATGTGTCAACAAAGTCAGCGAGCCTGGCCACCCGATCCCGTTAGTCGACCCTTACGACAACAATTTTACTTCAAACTCGCAAAAATGAATATGATTCCTGGGTAATAAAAGAAAGAACATTGAATGATGTCAACTTTATCCTTTATTAAAATGGGAAGACATTATCGGTAATGACAGAAAAAGCAACATTAGACTATTGTATCGGCGAGCATCAGCAAATATTATGGAACCAAATTTCTATTAACGTGGTGGACGCACCTCCCTGTTGGATGGTCCATTGTCAGGATACACAGCTATCCACATCTGATATAGATCAACAACGTGCACTTGCAAACCGATGATTACATTGTATGCAGTAAGTTGACATGTGGGGCACGGTTTGCCTGGAGGCGACCGTGATAGATTCTTGTGAATTTTTATATGCACAGATACAAGCCTCAGTTTGATTGAGTGAGAGGTGATTTAGGTAGCCTAGAACAATTATTTCCGGATATTTCTCGACGTGTAAGCTTGATGATGGAAGGCGAGCAGCTGTGAGATGCTGGTGTAACTCACGAGCAAAGTAACCAGGAAACATATAAATTTGTCCACAGGAAACATCGATCACACAATGCATAGACTTGCTAGAAAAAGTAAACATTTTCACTGCACATTTGTAGGTGTCTTGATCCAAGGGAGACTACTCGTATTTACGAAGAAACACGTGGACATGTGTACTACTTGAACCGCTATAATGGGTTTATAGAAGTTAATTTCTCGACTGTGCGACATTCGGGGAAGTAAAAACCTCACAAAATATTTTTTTAAAAGTCATTAGGTAGCCATAAAGCTGAAAAAATAGGTCAAGTGTCGACCTTGAGGCCATCACAGGGCCATCGGCGTGCGATCATGTGCAGTCTATGCAGCCTTTCGCTTTAACGATATGTTTAGGGAAAATATCATCCACACACGTATTTGATTAAATATGTTCAGTTTAGAACAAGTTTATTGATTACATTGTCATTCAAAAGCAGAAAAAGTCATAGCATCAAATTTAAAGGCAGGCGGTTTGTTACATTTCGTAGTTACAATTTATGGTTGTTACATTTCACAGTTACAATTTATGATACAGATCAACTTCCCTCAGGTAGTTCAGTATCAGATGGGCGCTCACGCGTGAGAACAGATCTTTTAGGTTTGTTGCATCATAATGTGAGTCCCTTGCAGGCGATAAGTCCACGCATTCAAGCAGAATATGCTTGACGGTGAACACCTCATCGCAAGAGACACACATGGGGGGTCCATCCCCATCCGTTTTCAGCAGATAGTCATGTGTAAATCGACTGTTGCCAATACGACATCGTCGTAAAATTACCTCATTGCGTCTTGACTGACAACCCAAGTAGGTATAACCGATTGTTGGCTTCAATTCATGGAGTTTGTTTCTTCCTACTTGAGTGTCCCACCTTTTTTGCATCAGGTCCCGAGTATAGCTTTTGATAGTGGGTTTGAAGTTACTGTATGGGATTAGCAGTGGAGATAGGGGCTTTTCGAGAGCTGCTTTTGCTGCAGCATCGGCCTTAGTGTTCAGTTTAGAACAAGTTAGAATTGTTTGTAGTTAATTAGGATAACTGATATATCTTCGTGTATATTCTGTTGATGTTATATGTTTCTGTGTTCTAGGCTGTCCATGACGCTGAGCTGTCACATGTTCCTGGACCGCTACCCCATGGACTCACAGAGTTGTCCCATCATCATCCAAAGTTGTGAGTGACTATCGGCTTTCCCAGATAACATGTCTATTTTATATCAAATTGACGTAACAATTTCCAGAGTTAAAACCAAACAGCATTAATATTTTGCTATGGTTGATAAATTGCCGTTTAGGTTTAAAAAAGGTTTAAGAGTCCCCTTTCAACCAGCAAAATAGAACACAGACAAGTCTAAAATATTAAATAATATATGTAACAAACAATGAAGGACAATACAGATCTCTAGTACAATGCAATTGAGTCACAAATCTAAAATATTGGGTCACCAATATATAAAATATTAACTCATCAGAGTCTTGACATTCACTGTGAGAACAGATATACAGATTGAAGGTTGTTTACAATGGCAGTAGTTAAGGCAACTCTGAAGTGCTATCTAAAAGGCGTGCCGCTAAAAATACTATTGCCATTGAACATATGGGAGATAGCTTTAAACATTGTGACCCATAATAACTATCACCTAAGCAATGATAATGCAAATTACAAAGAAACACTCTCATAACAATACTGGCAAATGCCATGCGTCTGTGTTAAGGTCAATCCACGCCTCTTTCCTGTAGTGATTTCCACATTTAATGGATATTAAAATAAAATTAATATTGTCGTAAATCCAAGTTTTTGTGACATGTTTACAACAACGATGTTGATGTCACAGAGAGTAAGTGACACTTGTCCAGATCTCAAATGAGCGAAATATTCAAGATAATGTTTACAATCCTGAACGTCTCACTCATATATTACTTTTCCCACCATACTATTTTTTAGACCCGATATGTGGTCTACAATACAGATAATGGAACACATATTATTTCATTACTTATCAATGTAGTTATTCACAACATGTTCGGGTTGCCATTATTGATCACCTGGGCCCTTATTCTCGAAACGTTCGTGGCCCTAAGAATTCTTAAATTTGATCGTAGCCAATGTGTTAAGAATGGGCTTAAGAAGTTCGTAGGGCTACGAACGTTTCGAGAACAGCTAGCCTGTAGAGGAACCGTACAGTGTACGTCTTGTGCTCCAGACACATACACAACAGATAACGTGGTGTTCTCCTGGACTCCCTTCAACCCTATAACAACCAACACGAACATGGAGCTACCGCAGTTCAACTTCCAGAAGTATGAGATAGTGGAGTGCCGGGACGTATATGAAAGTAAGTACACAACTCTTATAGTGAATGACTATTTCGATAACGTTCATTCGAATTTTGTTGTATTTGACAGGTGCCAAAACCGTATAGTTGTACTATTTATTTGGGCATGATAATATAAAACAGCAAAGTCATTTTGTCACAGTCATCATTCGTCATCATGTTAGTAAACATTGATGACTAAATCGTTGTATTGTTCTGGAGTTAAAGTTGATTATTCGTTTATTCTGTGCGTTGTCTGTAGAAATGAATTTTGAAAAACTATTTCACAGAGGTCTTGTTACCGTTGAATTTGGTATCAACTACTCACCTAGAATGCCAGTTCTGATATAATTAGGGATGCAAAGGTATTTGTTGAAAAATAGTTTTCCAACCAATAAACAATTTTAAACTATTTATTTCAAATGTTGACTTGTAAAATGTGTTGGCATCATTTCACGCAGCATTTTACGACTGCTTCCACGTGACCTTGTCCCATTCGTAATAAACCCATAAGGGGCGATAGAGTTACTTCGTAATGGACTCTCATAATATACATGGTACCTGCAATAGAAGACTGACACAATATATACAAATGGTGAAGATCTTAGAACGTTCAGATGTAGCATGTAACACAATCAACATGTACCTGCTTTTGTCTTGTTCCGCCGTTTACTGTGTCAACCTTCGTCTTAATACAAAAGTGTCATATGACGTTTACCTAAGGAAAGTAATATCACTTGTTATAAAGTGTGATGTGGGTGGTCCTGTTTTCAGGTAAAGTGTACGTAAAGCGACTTGCTTAACGCCTTGTATTTAGTCTGGCTGTGGTCGTACCGGAGACTGAAACGGTTCAAGGGGGACTTGTTCAAAACGTACAGCAACGTAGGTCATGATGACCAGGAAGAGAAAGTGTTCCCATCTTCATATCTAGATCTGTGATTGCCTTCCTCGTGAACCATGATCCCGCATCGGGGCTTATTACTTTAATATGAATAGCAAGTTATTTTGTGTACACGCTTTATGTATGTGAAATGACGATTATGTCTACATTTAAGTAATATTCAGGCTATATGACGGGCGTCTTTGTATAATCTTGCCTGGACCAACCTAGACAGTGATTGAAATCATGAGCATCGAGCAAGGTAACTGTAATACAATGACATGTATCAACCAGTCACCGAACCCGACGAGCCAACCTTGTTTTCTTTATTTTCTACCTGTGGTCATGCATACATGTAGGTTGCTGAAGACCATTTCTCTACGTGGTACACGTACAGAGCGATTAAAGTGAACGGATGAATTCGAGTGAAGTGTTATTGTCCCTAAATACAATCCTCCGTCTAAACATTTTCATACATTCGTCAGTGACTTTGGTGGAGCTTTAACACCACTCTGAAAGTGTTTCAGTTTAATGTTTTGTTTGTTTGTTGTTTTACGCCGCAATCAGCAATATCCCAGCTGTATGACGGCGGTCTGTATATTATCGAGTCTGACCAGACAATCCAGTGATCAACATCATGCACATCGTTCCACGCAGTTGGGATACGATGACATGAGTTAACCAAGTCAACGAGCCTGACCACCCGATCCCGTTGGTCGCTCCTTACGATAAACATGCGTTGCTGAAGACCCTTTCTAACCCCGGATCTTCATGGGTTTTCTGAGGGTGGCATCTCTAAGTGGGAGAAATTCTTGGACGTTTAGGATTTGGGTTTAACCCACCAGCAAGGATTTTGGTGTTGTGAAATCCTGAAGCATAATCACGGCGAAACAGAATTCAAACCTTCGATGATAGGATTCGGCCTCGCAAAGGGGGCGCAATTCTGTTAAAACTGCACATCAGACGACTCGACTAGTCAGGCACATTGTATTTCATTTCTATTTTATCTTACGAAATACTTATATACAGTTATCCATGAATATTTACACAGAAACATTATAGTGAAAATATATAACAATGTTGTCCATATTTTCTTTGCAGAAAGATTCGCCTGCATAATGGCCAACTTCAAACTAAAACGAGACATGGGCTATTTCATCCTTCAAGTGTACGTGCCCAGTGTTCTAATAGTAATCCTGTCATGGATATCTTTCTGGATAGACATTGGAGCTGTCCCTGCTCGAATTTCATTGGGCGTCCTCACCGTGCTCACTATGACAACGCAGAGTTCCGGTGCACAGTCGTCACTTCCGCGTGTCTCGTATGTCAAGGCTATCGATGTCTGGATGTCGATATGCTTGTTCTTCGTCTTTACAGCTCTACTCGAGTATGCATATGTTAATGTACAAACACGACGGGCTCAAAACCACCCAGAAAGATATAAAACTAAAACCAAGTCACCCGATACCAGCAGATTACAGCCATCAGTGAGTATTGTCAACAGAACCGTCTAGGTATAACTAAAACACCACTGACTTTTATAACCATTCTAGCGAAAACCGATCTCATTCAAACAGTATGCCAGTCGACCTCTTGTAATGATGACTTTGAATTAGAGGTACAGGATATGTAGTAATTTTGAGCGTGCATTTTATGTTTATATATTTTCCCATTTCTGTCTTAACGCCATAATTGCACTTACTAGGTTTATATACAAACACACAATATGTAGAAAAGCCAAATCATATTCCCTTAGTAACATTCTTGAGATACATGTACACACAGATACGTTCTGTGAGTGAGTTGAAATGGGGTTTAACGTCGTAAGAATATTCCCTCATATGACGACGTGCATGCATATGTTTGTGTGGCTGCTTGTACTAGCCCAGGCTTAACCCGGTTTTATAGAGATAGCTCACTGAGATACCATGCCGCAGTTAAGCATGAATACTCCACAAAGACACAATATACTGATTTCCAGCCGATCAGTCCTTCTTGTACCCATTAATGCCACGGGCCAGGCAGGGACCAACAAGTACCATATTCTAAAGTCTATTGGTATGACGCGGCCGGGGATGGAACCCGCGACCTTCCGCTTCCGGGCGGACGCTCTAACCACTGCACCAAGGAGAGTTTTACGTTCTGTGGAGAAACCAAAGAATGCATGCATTTGGTCAACAAAAGAGATCCTTTATATCTATGGACACACGTTCTGTTGCCAAGCATTCATTCATGCGTACATTTAACAAGATATATAATCGTTATAAAATTGTCTATTCTGTCTATAAGCTTGACAACATGCACTATTTACACTAAACGTTTCTTCTGTTCTCAGGAAAGTGACAGAGAAACAGCTACCACGGTACGGAAGTCATTTATAGCAGCGCGTCAGCTGGACAAATTTTCACGATGGATGTTCCCCCTGATGTTCATCCTTTTCAATATATTGTATTGGTGTATATACCTGCACGTTGACTGAAAAACGTTATATGTGTCTTGAATTTACATTGGACTGTTTTCACTTTTGACTGATGTACAATGTATGCACAGTGTTGGCGACTGAATAACGTCATTTCATGACACATTTTATGAAATACTTTACATTTTTTAGTATATTATTTTTATACATATCTGTACATTAAACGTTAACGTTATGGGTGTCTGTTGCATATATGCAAACGCATAATTGATATCGATATGAACATCGATTATCATTAGCATGTATATCTGGAACAACTTTAACATATTGCTGTTGGAAAATAATCCTTTTTATGCTTCGAATTAAGGCTATAGAAGTCACAAATCGCCGTGGTTCATTTCTTTGATATTTCGATTTTTAGTGCGGTATTTTAAGATGAAACTATTGTGCAACATTACACATTGTAACATGGTGTACTAATCTCGGCCAGCTCGATAAGTAATAACGGTAGGAACAGATATTTCTTTTGTATGTTTAGTCCTTGATATACGTTATCATATTAGCAAGTTTTTATTTCGGAAGAATATAATTTGACTGTTATGAAGTCGATGGATATAATTTCGGTACGTCACAAAGTTTTACCCAATGTTAGAAGGCGTTTTTCAATTGTGTTCCTCTATCTAACCCAACAAACGTGTACATCTGTACACATTATCAAGTGCCTATCTATGACGACAAGTCGTGTATGTTTCACTGATGATATGATGTGGTGATATCAATGTTTATCAGTAGCTGTTGACTTCTCTTGAAGTCATGTCAAATTTCAGTGTTAGTCGAGCTGGAGATAGATATCGACATGTTTTAAAGCATTAATTGCGATGCAAACAATGTACGGAAGTAATTGTGGTTACCCCATGCTAACTGAAATATGTATTCATGCATTCCAATAACGACCACTTTCTGTTTGTGATCGTATCTTCAAACTTGTGATTTTAAGATTTTGAAATAATGTTTACTTAAGTGTTTGTTAAATATACTCTAATATGAAGTCGTATCATATGTGAAGTTAAGTCCTCCGATGAATAACGTTCATGCGAAGCACCTTCTATATACATTGCACCCATTCCATTACAATTGTGTACAAACACGATTCATATTACCTATAAAAGAACGATCCGTTTTTTATAATATCCTTTCTTTCTGAAATAAAATACTCTGACTACGATCATGTGTCGTTACTTGACAGATATATCAGGGGTGTTGCATGAAAGGCGAGTTGTATCCGGAGTAGTGTAAATGGCTAGTTATTGTTTGACGTGTGAAAGTGAACTGTAGACGTTTGTGTGAGGGCTTTTTTAATTTGGCCATACACACGTTCGCACAAAACCTATTATGCTGGAATAATCCATGCGCAAACATGAGAAAGTAGCATCTGTGAGCTGACTCTTGGATATCTAAACGTGTTGCTGAAAGGCCTCTGTATCGAATTGAAACGGGGTGTTAGGTTATAAAAACACATGGTGTGTATGTATTGGTTCAATATCATGAACATTCGAGCTTTGTCAGCTAGCATGTACAGTCAAACACGGTTATGTCGAAGATTAACGGACCTGCGCAAAAACTTCGAGTCATCCGAGGTCCGATACAACCGCAAAATTACGACTAAATATGGAAAACGTAGACACAAGGTTCGACAGATCAACGCTCGACACACCGGTGTTTGACTGGTTTATTTAAGCACTGATTCGCGTACCTCCCGTTAATCCACGGGGTTCTTGACATGTAACAATCAAGTGGTATAACAGTAGCAATACATGAAACGGAGTGCTAGAGTTAAGTTGTTATCTCTCAAATGTGGTATGATTACCTACACCTGCTGACTGAATCTTCCCGATATGATACAAACTTGTAATTGTCCTGAGAGATAACGATATGTTTTAACGGTAGGGTTGTACAATACATGTGTTTCAGCAGTACCAAGACACGATAACGAGAGCATTACACTATACCAAACATACCCACGTTAGGAGTCGAATGTCCAGAAAATTATGATTGAACTGATCAGTGGATCCATGGTTATTCGATTAAAGCACACGAGCAATTCATGTAATTGAACATATTTTTCTAAATATGGAGCTTTTATGAATACATTGTGAACAGACTTTCTGTTAAGTGAAAAACGTGTACGTCTGTTGTGACAGGTGATAGTAAATCCCATCTGAGACAGGAGCATAGGTGTCATGTTCATAGACTGCAATTCACAACCGGATACACGGGGAAAGTATACCATTGTACCTTTGCATAATGCACACAGTGACAACTCCTGCTACCGAGATTATTGTGTACAAACACTACACAGGTATGTCCACGTGCTCCCCAAAACAGCACATATGTCCTTGGAGATGACCCATATACACACACCTCCCATTATTGACATTAACAGACACGACAAACCCATTCCACATCTGTAAGAATCCTCTGCTGAAAGCCTTGTGGTTTGTACAAGTCTGACTATGCAACTCATGTGTCTGTTTGACTACGCATTCAGCAGTTTTTGTGATTGGCACAATGCGATACGATGACAAAGTATGTGTTGATGAATCAATATCAGACAGGTGTTCGCGAAAAGGTGAGCGTATTCTGCCCCACCGGAGGAAGCTGTCATAAACCTATGCAAATATTTGTCAACTGATCCCCTGAGCAAAATCGGGAATGCATTGTACAAATAGAGAATTGCATCAGTCATCATTTGTGTCACTGATTTGTCAGGTGTCAACAGAACTTTGACAGGCAATACG
This sequence comes from Haliotis rubra, assembly GCF_003918875.1. Lineage (NCBI taxonomy): Eukaryota > Metazoa > Mollusca > Gastropoda > Lepetellida > Haliotidae > Haliotis > Haliotis rubra. The sequence continues at coordinate 185,419 of NW_025767533.1, forward strand.
CAGAGTTGTCCTGACATAGTTATTCCGCCCATAATTATTATTTCAGTCCCGAAACCACATCTACCATGTTGCCTGACGTTGACGTTCTCTGACGTTTGAAAGCCTCCAGACGCGTATATGCGTATTCAGAAAGCCAACAGTGATTCTGAACACATTACAAGACCATTGGCGATTTCAAGACATTCTATGCTCTAAACGGGAATTGGTTTTGGCCCCCAAAACGAAAGTCGGTTTAGAGCTATAGGTCCGTTTTATTACATCACGAAGTAGTTTTACATGCAACTGTGTAAAACAATTAATATATATCAAGTGCACCTTTCAGGTATCTATTTCATAATATAAATACAGTTCACCATTCAGGTATCCATTTCGTGATATCAACAGAGTTCATACCATTACATTTTCTCATTTACCAAAGTATTTCCCCAGCTAAATACAACCAGACATCACAAAAAACAGTATTTCAGTTACACCATCCAACGCCGTTGGAATGCGTTTAGGTAACACGTAGCATCTTTCAGAACCGCCATGACATATAGCAACGTGTGATACCATCTGACAGGCCACATGTCCTGAGACACCCAAAACCACATCGGGACTACATAAAATATGTTATGTATGCCTTGACCACGTGTATGGGCTGTATGCAGACGACGTCTAAACCTCTGGTCTGTAACTCTGGTGGCCTGTAGCAAGTGAATTGAATGTTTGGGCTCAATTTCTGAAAGCCTGGCTTCTAACTGATCGAGCTGTGCCCTATGTGAGGACGACCATGAACATTTATTCCATAAACCTGCTCCAAATTCACAGACATATTTAACATGCAAGCCCTCCGGTTTTCATCTCCTTGTAGAGCGGGAAATTTAGTTTAATGACAGATAACCATCATCAGCCATACTGATGTCGCAGACCGATTTCACATCCTATTACTAAGTGTGAACTGAAGAATGCACGGGGTAATAAGGAAATTGATATTATTAATATTTTTACGAGCGACACAAAATGGCTTCATTATGAATCCCAAAACTGGATGAGAGAGTTGTGCTTAATATCACTTTGATATGTAGTCAGTCATAGTGGTTTAGCTTAATAAATATGGGAGAAACGTTGGCAATTATTCAAATCTCATACGTGTATATCCTTGAGCACGAGTATGTGATAAACCTGCAAACAAACCTATGCAAAACCGTACGGATCTTCCATTGTAATAGCAACGAACTGAATTTGTCATATGCACAAGTAACAACAGCCAAATGCAAGTTATTAGAGTCACCCATAAACCGAGTGACGTACCAATCAAAAGCATTTTATGTACAACAATGACGTTCCTGAAACAACGATGGCGCACATGTAACAACAGGGCAAAACAACAGTGCATGTTGTACATGCTCGAGCAACATCAGTAAAATACATGTAATGATAAAAGGGTGTTGTAACATCAGTAAATGGTTTATTACATCAATGATAACATATAACAATAAAGCCTTACATGTTATAACAATGACCACTTTATATGATTAGTGACTCACATATAATGCCAGAGAAGTAAAAGTAACAACATTGATGAACAGGTCGTAACTGTGAGGTTAGTATAACATAGAATAAATCCAAACGAAGAAGCAATTACTGTGACAACATTGATCTTAAAGGGGTTTTTTTTAAAAACAGTAACGCACCGTTTGCATACGTGTAAGTTTCGTGTGTTAAAGTGAGCGAGTGAGTATGGTTTTATGCCTCTTTTAGCAATATTCCGGCTATATCACGGCGGGGGACACCAAAATTGGGCTTCACACATTGTATCCATGTGGGGAATCGAACCCGGGTCTTCAACGTGACGAGCGAACGCTTTACACACTAGGCTAACCTTCCGCCCCTCGTGTGTTAAAGGAAATGATGCGTTTACATGTATATATTCGGCTGACATCAACCGCATCACCCGTACATCCTTTGTGAGTTCTAATGTAACACTTTACATAGACTTACTCCAGTGGACAGCACGTAATCGAGAATAACTGATCGTACATTATGAACAAACTCCCACGCCTCTGGGTAAGGCAACAGTAAACGGTTGTACTATGAGATAAAAAATGCAAACAATGTATCACAGAACGGCAGTCAAGCATAACATCATTCTATGCATAGCTTCACTGTTGCGTTTGTTCCTTTGTAAAGTGTTACCTGATTTGGAAACATTAATAGCAGAAAGTCAGATACAACAAACAAAGTTAGAAAATCGTTCTTTGGTAACACAGAAACCAGGCATAAACATTCCGATCATGATAAAACGTGATCATGATCTTATGTGTTTCTGTAAATATTAAACCGGGTTTTCACAGCTATTTATAGCACAACGTCATAGCGCATTTTGGGAAGAATGAAGAATCCCCCGAGTTGATGTCGTCAATAGGCATGTATACTAATGGTACAGTCCTGTAGGGATGGACACAGTGATTGTACTCATATTACTCACTTATATGTCATATATGTTGTGATTTTTCGTAATCTAATGGTTAGTCAGACAACACCAGGAAGCTAGTAGCCCTAAAGCTTGTTCAATTTATCCAGAGGTCACTGTATTGATATTTCATCCTTGCTTTCAAACTTGTCGTGGAAAGGTCCAGCGGTGACAATATTCTATGCACTGGCTTTTCCATCCAATTAGTCATGTTGGTCGTTCAGAATGTTTTCAGTGCTATCATACTATCACAGGAGCAGTCTTATGAAATGGAAAACATAATCAGTGTCAACAATTCATGCCATTTCCCAGACTAAACACGCAATACAACCACAAACACATTCCTGTCGAATTCAGGCACACGCGTTATACCATTCACTTCTTGAAAATGTTATCAGTCATCCTCCTTCTCCATTAACTGCCAAATGCTTTCATTCATTCGTGTGTTTATATGCATTTCCTTTTTGGTGTTTATCTGGTACCCAAGAACATCCTACTACCCTCGATTCAATGGTAGCCACATATCGACACTTACGTCCCTTCTGTCTTGGGTTCCTAATTCTCAGAACAACAACTGGTTCACTCACATCCACACACGTACCGGCACTTCCTGACCTGGTTTTACGACATTGAACAAAGTTTATAGTTCCCGGAAATCTCAAATTGTCAACGTTCATCATTATTGACGTTGCACAGGGATGTCTCTCGTCCTTGAGGATCCTGTTCTTCCTACTCCAGGAGAGCTCAGCAATCCAGGGATCTGTTTTAGGGACATCTTTCAGGGCGTCCTTCCAAACAGGATCAAAACGGTTCTTCACTTTCGGTATTGTGAATATAAGAATGGGCGGCTGTGTTTTCGTATAGTTTATAATTTTCTTGTACAAATATGTTTCCGTGCGTGGGTTACACAGACATTCATTCTTGAGCGTGCGCCTTCCTGTGACAGTGTACTCGAACACTGTTCCGACTAGGAATACAGTTGTAAGGGTTATCTGAAAAGAAACATATATAATTATGTATGTACACAGACGATTAAATAGGTCATTGACACTGTGGACATCATGATCAATACGGTGTCCAACGTCACATATAATAAGCATGGTTCAAGGTCGTGTATACTATATTAAGAGGAGAATGCCACTGGAATCAAGGAACACGAGACATGTTGATTAATCAGTAATGACGTCTTCCATTCCTAAATCAGCACACCGAGAGTGTATCCTCTGGCAAGATGCCTTTATCATGAGTCATACCATTACATACTCAGCTACAACATCTCCAACATTAGCCATACCATCCCAGACATGAGCCATAACATCCCAAACATTAGCCATAACATCCCAAACATTAGCCATAACATCCCAAACATTAGCCATAACATCCCAAACATTAGTCATAACATCTCCACCATGAGCCATAACATCCAAAACATTAGCCATAACATCTCCACCATGAGCCATTACATCCCAAACATTAGCCATAGCATCCCAAACATAAGCCATAACATCCCAAACATTAGCAATAACATCTCCAACATAAGCCATAACATCCCAAACATTAGCCATAACATCCCAAACATTAGCCATAACATCTCCAAACATTAGCCATAACATCTCAAACCTATGCCATAACATCTCCAACATTAGCCATAACATCCCCAACATTAGCCATAACATCCCAAACATTAGCCATAACATCTCCAACCTATGCCATAACATCCCAAACATTAGCCTTACCATCTCTAACACGAGCCATAACATCCCAAACATTAGCCATAACTTCTCTAATATGAGCCATAACATCCCAAACATTAACCATGACATCCCCTACATGAGCCATAACCTAAAAAAATTAGCAAAAAATCACAAACGCCAACCACAACATCATGACACGACGGCACAACATCAGGAACAGAAAGTCCAATAATCAAGAGACATGACCCAGGCATCCACCTACCAATACCGTGTTGTTATCGTAGCCTACGCTTTGTCATTACACCTGACGCAATCACTCTGTTTTCACAAAGCCTTCATCCACACCTCGTTAATTATACTGATCATATTACCCTTTGTATACATAATTCACTAAATATAACACACATACCATTCCAGTTGTTCACCTGTTAAAAAAACCAAAAATATCCAAGAACCAAATGTAATGATGTTAATAATATCGAATAATCGAATATTTAAATGCCCATCAAAAACTAGGTTAATGTCAAGCAATAGACAAAAACGCAGGTGAACTCAAATATGTACGCATCATTATGTACAAATATGCGCACAAAGTAATGAAAAAATGTATACTAAGCTGAAAACTTATTCACAATTACATTAACAAGTGTGTACCTACATGTAGCCAGTTGTTCATTAAGCTTCCTATCCTTTGACACCAAGGCTCAGATACTGTCCACAGCTTCAACTCACGCCATATATCTGTATAGACCGTGTAAAAATACCTCCACGTATGGACTTAAATATAATGGAAAACCCGGATCGGGTGCGTAGTGGGTGAGCGATCTAAATTCTAACTAGAGTCATGTTGGAGGTTTAAACCAACTAACGTCCCAAAAGCCGGCTTAGGTATACTCCTCAGAGAGTATTTAATTGAAAATATTCAATTGAAAGCAGACGGGTCCACTAGTAAAGGACCAGATACGCTGCATTTAAGTGCGGTATTCGAACATCAAAATAACAAAAACGATTATAATAATCATCATTATTATCATCATCATTATTCTGTTAGCCATTTGTTGACAGTCAGGTTAATCTTATCAAAGTGGAAATATATACAAATATTACCACCACGAGAAACCGTGTTTTGACTGATTTCTCACTGGACCAATAGTAAAGACAGCAAGGGTTAAAATAGCTGGTCAGGTCAATATGGTCGATGAGATACGACGTCTATGTACCAAATCATTAACATACTACTTATTTGGGTATGGCTATTTCTGAAGCCAACCGGTAGAAGCGGTATTTAGGTGCACATTCCACAGCTCGGGAGAGGCTGGGAAACCAGCAACTTACACATAATCCTGGAAACGTGTCTCAACTATGAACACAGGTTCCAACACGTACAGGAGATTCGCTTGTGATCGGTTTGATTGCTACAATATGACAAAGGGACATACCACGACAGTTAAAAGGGTCTACATACTTTGGATCCGTTTTATAGTCATTCGATATTTAGAAAAATTGACGACACGCAGTGACTGTGTAAATCGAACGAAATGTTTACTTGACACACATATCCTTTCAGATCACTATGATGTGTAACGGTTTTGTTCAACAATGATGCAATAGAACATATTACAGGGTGGAATCTAACACGCTGAACATTTCTGTACACATTGATGTCTGCACTGTTGCTTATACATATGTAAGCTATCTTAGTGGTGTAGTTCAATCCGGAATTGTTACGGAATATCATGGAGACCTGTAAATCATTGAGCAGGGACCAGACAACTCACTGATTACTATTATATGCAACTATTTATGCCTTATCAACGATCTCCTAGAGACAGAATACCCAAGTCATGATGAACAGAAAGATCAAACCTCACGAAATGAGCGGGCAGCAAAATTACAACGGGATATACGCCTGATCAGAAAGAACATAAAAGTACCAGAAATAATGTGACAGCGCACAATTTATCATTATATTCTTCATATGTGTATGTTTATCTGTATGTATGTATTTTGTATATATTTGCCACAAATTTTTCTTTCATTTTGAAGAGTTGTAATATTGAAACGTCACTTCATGTAATGGCTCAAGCTGATGTAACGCACTTCGCATATACCATTGAAAGTGTCAACTTAAAACTCAATCCATTGTTTATTGCAACAGTAAATTTCTTAATGACCACCGTGCAGACCAGGCCACAACTGTAGGAACAAACTGCAATAAATCTGACCTAATTGACGCCAATTACCATTGCGACACGGTCATGTGACGTCAGCTATAAACACTAATCCAGACAAGAGTTGTAAAACAAACCGTAATTAAGCTGATGCAACTATCCTGTCACGGTCACGTGATTACCCTTCCAAAACTCGTTTCGGCTTGTCCAATCGATAACTGTTTGTAAAAAATATCTGATCTATGTCAACCAACCAAATCGTAATTACCCTATTATACGTTTTGGCCAATCGCAAAGAATTCCAACATTGATCAGTGATGTTTTCGGCTATAAAAAGAGGTCAGTGATTTCCGATCGGCACACTTGACCTCACAATAAATGTTGAAACATCTCCTTGACTGATCATTGACTTTAAGGAATTCTACATTCTCTTTTAAGGTATGTTCTTTGGTACAACTCTACGAATTATGTCAGATAATGTCATGACTGGAATATATTATTTATGAATAGAAAGTGGCAATATCATGTATATGTTTTTAGTGGCAATATCATGTGTACATTTTTATTTGCATGAACATTGACATGCATATATCTCAGTCGTTATTTGAATATGTAAGTGAACTAGATGTGCTGTCATGGATTAGTTGTGCCTATATTGCACTCATGTATGGACACATGAGATGTACTTTACATCACTAATATGCTGATAGTGAACAAATGTAAATATTGGGTTCAGTGGCAAATATCATTTACATATGAGTTATATGACGACAGCTGAGGTATAATGGTGATTTGTGTTAAAATGATTTGTATGAATGATTCCCAATTATGATTATTATATAATGTTAGGTTGAAAGAAGAAATATTATAAATTGTTATATATACAAGCTCTACCGTTTGAGATCGTAATTCTCCATCAAAATTTGTATATTAGATTATTGTTTGAATGTCTTTTATGCATATGTATTTATGAATAACACACTTGGCCTCACAATAAATGTTGAAACATCTCCTTGACTGATCATTGACTTTAAGGAATTATACATGCTATTTTAAGGATTAAAACTTATTATCCCATAACGAGCCGGGTAACAATACGTTGGCGATATGTATTTTTTTCATGACATGTAATGGAATTGTTTTCAAAGCAAATGTCAACTGAAGTTTACTTAGAAAGGATGTGTTATAGGACGGATATCCCAGTAGATAACGTCTCTATGTATAGGACATTAAGACAATATGTTTAGGGAGCTCTTGACCTGGTGCCTTACGTCCTCTTGCTTGAATAATACTGCTTGTGGCTGGGTGGCGCTTTGCCGAAATGTGTGAGGTTCGCCTGTCTGCAATCTAAGTCTTCGTAATGACCACGGTGCATCTGTAGATGTCGGGATGATGGTGTGGTAAGAGTGTGTGTACACTCGTTTACGTATCATGTAAACCCCAAATAAAATGGACACAGTGAGAATGATACCTGGATCATGTAAGGCGACTGTTTGACGAATACATCTCATGTGAACACTAAGTATAGTTTTGTATCCTTAACGTGGTAATTTGAAAACTTTTACAATAACTTGTACATTAGTAATACTTCTCTCACATTCTCTCACTAATCTCATGTTTGTACTTTCCATTGCTCCTCGAACGATGACTTCAAACGACCCTGACAAAAGCTTCCAGCGTCCAGTATCACCTTGCAAGAGCACACCCAAAGCCCAGCAATTGCTGTAGGCAGTCACAGGAATTCCTTGCAAAACGTGCGTCTTTCCTTGGCTGACCTCGTGGCTCTCAGCGGAAGCCCTTTCAGAGAGACATTTTCCTCTGTGGTGGTGATGTTATAACATCTATTACTAACTTACAGGTAATGAGACGAAGCATGGAGAAAGATGAGAATAACATGAACAGAAGGTCTGCTCAAACTACAAACGTATTTTCTCAGCGTATTTTCTCTTCACATGGCGTATACTGACTGCTTGGGACTGTGAAGTTTGTCTGGTCGTTGTAGCCATCGTCTCTTGGACAATGGCGACTTTGCTGTCTATCAACGTACGTCACGTGCCAAGAGAAAAGGGGTGTCTAAAGCCAGTCAGACTGTCGTCATCTAAAACGTTTGTCGATCTGTTCCGAAAGCTCACCGTTCTTCACTGCTTTCGCCGAACCCTACGTTACCACATGATGCCATATTTCTGGAGAATCCATCGGATCTAAGTGAGGATCTAAGTGATTTCGTCTGTTTATCGAGGACTTCGTCTCCGTCGGCTTCAACTATATTTTTTGTCAAAGTCGTTTCAACTCCGAGGTCGAAGATCAAGTTTAATGCAGAAGGATAAATTATGATAAAATTCATATTAGTACTCCGGACGTACCATTAAAATATGCCGTTCTTTGGATTTACCGACGGATTCACTTCAGTGGACGGTTTGAAAAATAACAGTTTAAGAACACAATAGTGGTCATTGGGAAAAGTTTAATGAATTTGTGTTTGTCCAGAAGCGCCTAGAAACGACTCATCTAAAAATATTGGTTTAGTCTCGGTTTGCCACCACCCTGAATTAGAGGATACAGTTCAATGAATTTTTGTTATAGACTGTTTCATCTAATGTGGTTGACTGTTTTGGTTAGGTATGTGTGTGTATATGGAAATTCACTGCAGTCCACTGGCATGAAATATGAAAAAAGGACAATATCATTCTGAGGTAATATTTACTGGACAAGATCAATGCAAAAAGATATACTGAACCGCAAAAGACACGCCACACCGATAGAGTCTTCTTAGACCACACACTTTAATTCGCTCTAATTAACAATCAAAACAGCGGATTGAGTTCAAACCTAACAATTATTATTAACACATTTTCGGGAATCACATTTAGAGTTCAGACAAAAATGGTACCATTAGGATATCAGTCAGTATCGTGTGTGGCCCCCATGGACATCAATGACGGCGTTGCACCTTCTGTACATGGAATGAATTAGCCGGCTGATGAAAGCCATAGGCACTTGGGTACATACTAAAAATCCGGACTGAGTGCAGGCCATTGTAGGGTTTGGATGCCATGTTGTCTTAGGAAGTTCAGCGTTGCTCTGGCAGCGTGGGCACGTGCAATGGTCCCAAGGCCACAGGCCCTCATGTCTTTGCGAGGCTTGGTTCCTCTGATCTCTCCCAAGTCGTGGTATGGCGATTGTGTCAGCACAAGAATGATTTCAGTCGAGTCTGGTACTCGCTTTTTATTGGTAGGTTTATCACAATAAGCACGTGCATTTTCATTTTCACAAATGTCATACGGAACCTTTTACCACGTCTGCTTTCTTAGGTGCGTTTGGTCGAAATGCTTTTTCATCAGAAAACGCATGTTTGAATAACTGTCAATTTGGATTGAAAAACATGTTAACAAAACTGTACAATCATAATAAAAGCACTACCTTGTAAGAACAAAATTTTGCATTTGGTTTGAAAAGTGATGTTTCATTTGCTTTTCAGAATATCAACAAAGCATATGTACAAGTTTCACGCAAACATTATATAACACAAGCTTATTCACATTAACATTGATATCTACAGTCTAATCAGATGTAACACAAAGGTCAACATATTCCACCGGGGTTCTGGCGCCGGAGATCAGTTCAAGCAGATCTTCAAGAGCACGGTACTTCCTCTTACAAGGAGGCAAACGGCCACCTGATGTGATCTAAGTAACAATAACCTCTGTGCTACTCTGCTCATTTTATGAATGAGAAGATAGTGGGATGTGATGTCCCCATCTTACTCATCTTGCTGTGCCAGCCTTCACCATGGATGGTTGTTGGCACCACTGGTATTGAAGTGGTTCTATGTGACTCGACCCACACTCTCCACCTACGGCTCCGTCACGTTGTCGTGAAGTTGAGTACTGCTGGATCACCGAGATCTGCTTCGTCCAGAGCACTCAGCCACAACTCGTCACACAATCGTACAAGAAGCAAAGCAGATGCCAGTCTCACAACCAGATTCACAGATGGTACGTTGTGGAACCAGGTTTGGAGACCAAAGCGTTGTACGCTGCGCCATATGGCCTGTCTGAAGTGGAGCAGGCATCCCCTCAGCTGGCACTGGAACACTTGTTGAGAAGTTCGTTGGGCAGCTACCTCGAAGTCTGTGGCAATGTAGCAGGTGCAGGTGATGGTCATACTCTGCTGCCGTTACTTTCACGGTTTGGAAAAGTATCTGGAAGCTCCGGCAATATTACACGAGAACATCGGCGATTTCCGTGTTTTAATCTGTAAGCACCACTGCCGTCCGTCTATAATGGTTAATGGTGGTTGACACTGTTGTTCACATATCGCTGTACATCCTCCTTGTCAAGCGAAAATGTAAAACTTCAAACCTGATAGTAATGGTTCAATCCCAAACTTTGAAGTCTGATTCTACACCTCACATTGTGTGATGGACTTGATGGCATCATCTTTTCGGGGTTTTTGTGTAATTACTTACTGGCACGGGATCAGATGGCTGCCAAGAACAGCCAACAGTCCTCATCTCAACATACGGAACATACACGCACTCTCTATCTTCATCCCACGGGTACATAACCCTCAGAACTGCTACCGGTATTTTCACCAGGTTACATGAACCCGCAAGCTCTTTATTGCGTTTCCTGCACTGAATAAAAGTTTGTTTTGAAGGATATCTTAGCCTATTGACTTCTAACAAAATAGATTTAACACAAGGCTCCGAGTCTCTGTTGATGTTTTCCACCAAACCAAAAGTTTTGGGTATCGTTTCAGGAAAGCGATCTTTCTGCTTGTACCATTTCGCTCGTGTCCTCACCTCGGGGATGGTGTACAGTAGCAGATAGGGTATACTTTTCGTAAAGTTTACCAGTCTTTTATGCAAATGTCTTTTATTTGGCCTATTGCATAGGCGTTTATTCACGACGTAGGTCTTCCCATTTGTTAGACTGTTAATCCAGACCAAACTGACAAAATGGATGACCAGCATTCGAATCTGAAACATGAGTGAGTGGGTTATGATATTTCGTCACCTTGAAGGATATTCAAGTTGTACCACTTATCATTCAGGATGATATTACCTATATTGATTCCTATACTCTTTTGTTGTTTATGTGTAATGCTTGTAATGCTTCCAATGTTTAACATACCCCAGATACCTGTTTTACAGGACTATGAAGAGATAATATATTCTTACGAATAGGACTTACTACAGCAACATGCAACATGGCAGTTATATCTGACTGTATTTTAAAAAAAATGTTTTACAGTCGGGTAATTTACGAATCAAATGTTATCGAGGATTCTTTGTACGATGTGTGGTATTCCAAATGTTCTTTCAAACGTTTATATTATTTTCCATACTGAAGAGCAACAGAAGTGAGAACATGTGGCATCATGAGCTCTGTACCCAGACTGAAAGAGCATTGATTGATCTAGAAGAAGAAGCATTTTGTGTGATGACTTCTAACTTTTTGCTGGTATTGAGCGTAAACGCTAAAACCAAGTATTTAAAGGAACCATATACTGACTGACTGACTGAGTTTGGTTTTACGCCGCTTTTAGCAATATTCCAGCAACATCACGGAGGGTGACACAAGAAATGGGCTTCACACATTGTGCCCATGTGGGGTTTCGAACCCGGGTCTTCGGCGTGACGAGCGAACGCTTTGACCATTAGGCTACCCCACCGCCCCAGGAACCATATACACATCTGCTTCGCCATTAATCAAGGTTTCATGTGGAATATAATTATCAAATCCGATATACCAACTTAAATTTTTAATATTTTTCAATTATGTTTTTTGTTATTATTTAGTTTGTAAAATGAAACGTTTACATGAACTACTGCGTTTCCACTAGACAAGAGGTCGGTCACATGACCGCGAAACTGACACTCTTAGGCCAATTAACGACAAATTTAGCTGTCCATACGTTTTTTACGTGACTGTATTCTTGGGAATTCCAAGCACGAGTAAATACACAATACATCTACGAATCCCTTCAATCTTGAATGCTTGTAAAATATAGGGACAGTGAAAGATTTTTCTTGCAGCGGCCTATCCTTAAGCTTGTAAACAAACACAAGTCCAAAATTAGCATTCACCTCCTGTGAGGTCAAAGAAGATTTCCATAGACAGAGTGAAGGCAAAACATTCAATACATGCCGTTTCAAGGTAAACGTCACTTCTTAAAGTACACATAACGAAAAATGTGATTCCTTAAACATCTTTTATTGGAAACAATAACATGAAATGAGACAGTTATTCGGCAAATTATTCACCTTTTTCATGGAATACACACTTGATAGAAAACATTGTAACATGAAACAGCTATATGGAGGGCAACAATCTGCAAATGAGATGTCCTATATGTTACAGTAAAATTACAATGTGTTTGTACAAACAAACTGAACGTTTAAATGAACACAAACGCAAGGTCTACGTTCATATTTGAACTTCGCGAAACCGATACTCTCCATGCTTGCAAAAGTGAATGTATGACTGACAAAACTTTGCAGCTCTGTGTAGACAGCATTGTGGTAAAATACATGTGCCAGGATACAACTCAATGTTTACCTGGAGTAATCAAGTAGTTCACCATGACCAACACCCTGATTCATTGTGTTATTGTTGCACGCATGTTTGAATTAGTAAAATCACAGGGACGATATGCACTTATTCAAAATCATGAAAAACAGGTTTGTGTGTACGTTTGGGGCTTGGTTGATGAATATGTATCTATGTGTATGCCTAAATGTGAGTGTCAATACGCAGGTGAAGAGGTGCATGTGTGCAGCTGCACATTGATGTTGGGGCATACTGACATACGTGTGCATGTGCACGTGGATATAAACTGACATATAACGTTAGATTTGATTCAGCGAATTAAAATTCAGCGACAGTTTTATTCGTTGGTTATCTTATGTGTACTCTAGCCATCGAAGTGCCCACTTTGCCAAGGATTTAGTAAATGATTGAAGGGTGTCATGGTTGATGTGCCCGAAGAATTGGCCACTATGTACGAAGGTATAGGTAATTAGCACAAAGGTATGTGTCACTAATACCTTTTCGTAAAATTGATATTGTATCATGTGACTTTATCGGACCTTAACATCCCTTGCAATGGAACCCGTACCTGCTGAGATTTGCATCTCTCGTTTATTTGGCTTATAGGTAGCCAGCACACGAATATATTACATGATGTGTCCGATCTTGAATACCCTTCAACTTTCTCTCATACGATAGATGTTATGTCAACCAGTGCAATTAATAGTCATTCCAGTGATAGGTGGCTCCTTAAAATGTCCATCATCAACCTAACAACCTAACACCGGCGTTCTTGGTTTGCGAGTTCGTTTGCATGCACGATAAATCTCGACCATTCATCGATCAGGGTCGATATTGCCACAGTGTCTTCGGGGGAGCAATAACCGTGTGGTTTGGTCGGCGTAATTCCTGCACTACCAGGGAACGTATCGGAGTATTCACGACATTGTAGAATATTAGTTGTCGTGAGGCAGTGTTATATGGTATGCAACTGTTGCACATTGTACCTGTAGTATCGGCTGGGTACAGCGTGTTGGAACGAAACACAATTCACATATCGATTGTGATATATCAGTCTGAGGTTTTAAGTCATTAGGTCGACCTCTGACAAACAGTTCACATTGTAGATGTGTCATTAGCAACGTCACACAAAAACATCCTTCTGGAAACTCGTTCCTTTCGATTCTTCTGAGCTTGTCAACTGTAAGCTCCCAATAATTACATCCAAACACTATTGTTAGGCCTACTACTAAGCAGCTCAGCCACAAGGCAAGACGTCTTTATATCGAGTGCACAAGCCTAGGTCGTATTCCGGAAACTTGTTGAATTATCAGGTTCATACGAACACCCTACAGTTTTAAAATAGAAATCCCATACAACGCACGGACAATGTCTGTCGATGACCTGTAGGACGTGTATAGGAATGGTGACGGGCCTGCAATGGCCTCCCTGGTCTTTCGGCGCTGGACAACATTTGTATTCATGCATGCGTCGCGGATATCGCCACCTACTGTACGTCAAAACATCCATTTTACGACATATGTCGAAATAGTCTTCGTGCCAATACCCCGTGCACCTTTTCGTTGGATCATCAAACATATATGTCGTCCTAGGTTGTCTGATCGATAGCACCCCAAAGTCTCTTTCAAGTTTTTTTCTAAACTTGTCCCTCTTTTGGGGGATATTGTAGAGAAGTGCGTCCTTGAACGTTGGATTTCTCTTGAATCTCATAAGTTCACTCCTTAAGTTTCTTCTCTGTGGCCATGTACAATCGGTACTATAGCTGTTGATGCCGTTGCGTGCTGTTGATGATGCACAGTTGATCGATGTAGTTTTCTCAACAAGCCTCGTGACTGCAACACATCCAAGGAGTATCAACACCTGCTGAAGACAAAACATACCAAGAAATGTTTGATAACAATACAGGTTGGTGTATGAAGAGATGTCTGTCAAGCGATTAAAGTGTCCGTGTACTGTGATATATCCCGTTGTTGCATTCTGCAGTCCTACACTAGGCTTTGATGTAACAGCCACTTACGTGATTTAGTGATTGTTTACTGACTATTTACCAAATCCACAGAGGAAAATCTTGTCATGGGCCTAATGTGAACCGTGTCTCAGACTTATTAATACCCGAGCACTGGTTTACTTGGTTAAGCGATAATTGAACACAGATATCTAAACATATATCCAAAGATTGATCTTCAAAGTATGCGGGGCGGTGGGGTAGGCTAGTGGTTAAAGCGTTCGCTCGTCACGCCGAAGACCCGGGTTCGAAACCCCACATGAGTGTAATGTGTGAAGCCTATCTCTGGTGTTCCCCGCCGCGATTTTTCTGGAATATTGCTAAAAGTTGCGTAAAACCATACTCACTCACTCACTCAAAGTATGCCATACATGTATCATGCATTTAGCAGCGAACCCTTTTTGATAACATCAGCGTGTTAAATGTTAATTCAAAATAAATATCTTACAAAGTAATTCCAAAGTTGGGGATGTTCATATCATATTAACATCGTACATACAGTAGCTTCTGCAGTGATAGGGCGTACTATACGATATGCCTTGTTCCTGTGTTTTTAAGAACCATACCCCTGATTCCATGCAAACATTATGCATAATAGTACAAATCTTTTCACCTGTACATTACACAACCCAGTAACATGTTAAACAAATATCACAGGTAAAGGTATTTAACTATGCACATAAAGATACTAGCGGAAAGAAATTTTGTGTACCATAAAACTTCACATCAAAATATATTTACCATGGATTGGTTAGATACAATCACTTTGTCATAATTAACCATGATGAACCTGAAATTGCACCGTCTATATATGCATACATCTAATTGAGCAGGGAATGTGTCACACATTCAGGGTTCATTCAGGGTGCAACCTAACAAAATGAATGATACCTGTGAGACTTGGTCTTCAGGAAGGCTAAGCTACGACTAACGTGATCTGGTGGTGGTCAAGCCTGCCCACCTGGTTGACACATGTCATCGTAACGCATTTGATAGATCGATGCTCATGATGTTGATCCCACTCGACTATTTACAGACCGCAGTTATATACGTTGTCGACCTTGGGAATTTCTTATGGTGGTCGAAAGCACTCCTGACTTGCAAACTCAGCCCACTTTTCTCACAGCCAGAGATAAAGTGTACATGTGTTGAATCTGTCTCAACACATTGTTCCGCTGCAAAATCGTTCTTTGGTTTGAGTTAATGTATTGTTTTCCTTTATAGTTACTGATGCACAAGAACATCTTTCCGCTAGTATTTAATCGTCAAAGGTCATATTTGAACAAAACATAGATTCAGCAACTGATCATGAAGTTCCTGTACCCATAGAATACCTGCCGGACAGATGAAGTGATGAAATTCACGCCGCTTTTAAATTCCCACTAAGCGTTGATGATACAAAGGCTTCTTCGGTCTTGTGTTTATTTCCTCTCTTATTAACCGCTACCTCTCTTTGATGTGTTTAAAAATGTTCCCAAAATGATCTACGTCTACTGCTCCAGGAACTGATCCTTTTGTAGTGATCCATTCAGAGACTCCATAGGTAAAATCAGTTCAAAACCTCATGGCCAAAGTCTTGAAACATCTTTCCTGTAGTGCGTAAGAAGTAAAACGGTGATAAGGGTTTACTGCTATTCCGGTAACAGTCGGTACGCTCGCTCGTTGCCTGTAAGAACCTTATTATTGAAAGGCCATGATTTTGTTATTAGTTCAATAGGATCACATTTGTTTGCTTTTGAGGGGCCGTTGAAAAAATATGTGTTTTCGTCAGTTATAAGTTACCACAATATAAATCATACTTTCATCATATTAATCGGTTGTCTATTTTATTTTGTATCCACTTGAATGAACTTACTGCTTAAAGGATTTTTAAAAAGGTCTCTTCACATTGTTTATTTTCGCTCTTAATGAACCCCTGGGTATATACAATAATCACAAAATACAGTTAAAACGGTAATATTTCATTATACAGCTTGTATTAGGAATATAAAACGTACCTCCCTCGACAGCATTTCACGATTACGCAAGATAATGGGGTAGATGGTCACGTGGTCCCGTGACGTCATACCCGAGAGTCGCTACATCAACACACGGAAAATACAGTGGTACCGAGCCTGTTCGCTTACTGAGGTCTGCTTCCAGTTTAGCAAATAAATCAATCCACGAAGTCAACCCTGGAATTGGATGGCATACTAGATACAGATAATATCACATACCTTTTCAATTTGAAAGTATTTCTAGCGGCAAGACCGACAGGAATACTGACGACGATTGCACCAGTTGACAACATACAGCCGTGGGACGATCCCGATATGACTATGTTTTGAATAGACCTACTGCAGACTGGTATGAAAGTCACTTGCCTATCACACGTTCATGGAAATCTGGTTAGATACTGAATTCATTTTTCCGCGGTCACGGTAAAATTTGCAGTCATGATAACGGCAATGTTCGATCATTGTGCTGAGCCTGTCTTCCGGTATACCTCTGTATGGGAAGGTAAACACTATAATAGTTACGTTCGAGGTTCATGATTTATGAAGGTTATTGAGTAATTTTCAGCTCTATTTCATAAAATGTGTCTTCTGATTAAATTTATCTGTAAAGGTTTTAGTATAGTGATAATCTTTCCTATGAAATATGTACCGTTACGGAAGTCGATAAGTTCGATCTCACTACTGTATTGTAGAGAATTGTTTTCGGAGAAGTCGGTGTATCATCTCTGATCGATATGGTAAATCAAACATCAGTTTTATTACATTTTCAATTTCCATACACGTGTAAAGCATTGGTTATATGTTGTGATACTTAGTCATATAAATCTGCAAAACATACATAAAATGTAAAATGATAAAGACCTGTAACCTCCTTAACAGCTGATAATAGATATAATAAATAAATATACATACAAAAAAAAATAGAACTGACAAATCCTTATCTTTCTCTGTAACTGTCAGCTAGTGAAAAGAAAAGCCTTCATTGTGTTCTAGTAGTAATGTGTAAAGTGTGATCAGTCCCAAAGAAAGACCATCAATCAAATCAAGAAACCAGCACACAAAAATTAAAACAAATAATTTATTTGCATACAAACTATTTATGACAAAATAATGAATACAGTGTGTACACCAACATCATGAAGGCAAAGACGTGCGTGTGAATTAACTGGATGGACTGGTAAAAGCCTAAGAAAACAAGATCTCCAATAACACCATGTGACACAGTGGTGACTGCAATTTGGAAACATTTACCATCTGAACAAGTCCCAGGATTCAAACAGACGAATACAATAGATCTTAAGACATCAGGCACAACTGGTTTCAGTTCACACCCTAGACACATATACATGATTTTATTATATCTTGATGTCTGAGAATTCACCAGTTCCTGTTTACTAGTAATAAATGAAAGTGTCTAGCAGAATATCCTGGAAAAATAGGCTGTTGTGTCCTGCAAGTCTGTAGTAAGGAAACTTTCTTCTCTCAAGAATGGCCCTGAGTAGGAATTCCACATACTCTGTGAATAAATTTTACATTGAATTACATTTTGTAACACAATTTCAGTATATTTTGTTTTGGCAACCATAATAATAATTTTCTTTGAAATCTGCACTAAAAAAGTAAGTACTTTTGTCTTAACAAATGCTGAGAGGAAAAATAGATATAAGGATTAAAAACCAGTGTCTTTGCAAACAAAACCGAGTGTTGACTCATTAGTTAGGGGGAAATATGCAGCAATAGGAACAGTGGGTTTTTTCAAAATGGATTGCACCAGTTCAACAAATAATTATTGATTGTCTGAATTATATTTACCACCTGTTGGTTTCTTGTTCAATGGCTTGACCTCTTGGTTTAGGCCTAGGGGTAGCTGATTGCCTACTTTGGTTCTCAAGTCTTGGTCACTTCTAGGGTATTTAGGCTGTTTTCATTGATGTGAAATGCTGCCATGTACATCCTAAAAAATAGCATTAAAGTAGCATTTTTACATTTGCCAAAAACAAAACCCACAAAGAAATACATTATCTGAATGAACATATTTCCCTGGTTTCCTATTTTTGAAAGTGGTTTAAAGTTACCTATATATACAGCTTCCATGATGTTTTTACAAGGGGTCCATAAATACCTAAGTTTTATGCCAGTGCAGAGCAGTCATTTTCGTCTTATTTATTGTACATTGCCTTAAAGAGATAAAGTGTGAGAGTCAACATTTTAATCATACCCTAACACACACGCACACACACAATTCAAATACCATTTTTACACGGTAGGGGACCAGTCCCTGGTGGATAATTATCTGATATGACTCATTTTTAATTATGTTTTAATAATTATGTGCTGTCTCTCACCAATGCAACCATATGTTGCAAGTTCTCATTTGTCCATGCACACACCCATCTTAATTCCTCCACACACACTCACACCACAACACACCCGTCTCGGGAAATAGATGACTTGGCCCTACTGAGTAACAGTGACAGTGGCTGTGAAAATATACCTCTGATCGAAAATAGGACATGAGCGCAAATTATGACGTACTTTTTCATTAACTATTGCTTTATATAGCTAGCTACTGGAGTGTTTATGTTGCTCCAAAACAACTACATCTTAACACTCACCTGCAACCAATGTAGCGTCCGGAATGCAACTCTCTTGGTCTCAGTTCCAAGTTGACATTTCGGCCTCTGTGTTTGTATGGAATGTCGAAAGGATTGACCGATATAGAGCATTCTTGTAAAGTTTAAGTTTTGCCTATTCGTATCCATATTTCGTCAAAGGTTAGGTCTCTTTCATAGCACTTCTTCAAAAAGTGTAACGAACACAGATGACCATGCTTGGAGGTGTTCACAAAATCCGCACGACGACAGTAAACAATCTATGCCCTTCCTCTTGTCAAACAGAATTTCTCAGGAAATGTATCGATACATCCGTGTTGTTTACGCAGTTGAATAATCATCAAAATTCGAAGTGCAGTTGTCAGTTTCTAATACATAATCACAACAACGTTTCATTCAAAATATTGCGCTTTGTGTCACTTTCAACTCGATGGCGTATTCGCTACTGAAATGTCAACACACTGAGCGGACTCTCGGGTATGACGTCACACCCACAGACGGCAGACCGCAAAAAATACAAAATATGCATACGAGTGGGCGGGGCTACAGTGGTTTTAGTTTTGGTCCATATTTATGATTTTTACGACTATTTTTCGTAAATGGATGGTGCAGATATGGTATATATTCATGTTTGAATGGCATTATGTAATAAAAATGCATAGTGTTTAACCTTTTTAGAAATCCTTTAAGGTTGTGGAATTATAAATTGCAATTTCTGGAAAAGAAATCCACTCGCCAAATTTAACATTTATTTTCCCATGCTGGTGTGATGGCCGAGCGACCAAGGAAAATACTCGAAATTTCCAAAAAATATTTGAAATGACGAGAAGATACTCGAAGCAACGAGAAAATAATCGGAGAAAATACCCGAAATTTCATGTTTTTAACGAAAGTTGAAGTAATGAGAAAATACTCGAAGCAAAGAGAAATTATTCGAAGTAAAGGGGAAAATACGTTATGCTACAAAGGTTGCAACTTAGACTTTCGTAGCAATGAACTGGCAGGATGTTTCTGATTTACCGCCATGTCAGATTGTCAGAGTATAAACCGTTCCAGTCAAAAGGTTCCATTTGGAAGAATTTTGCTAAACTAATCTATGCTAATTCATGCTGAATTGAGCCTTTATCGTCGTAACAATAATAATATGAATATGAATATTATCAGCAAGGAAAATTAGAAACAGGTAACTCAGATACCAACCAAAAGAGTCATTAGTGTTGATTATGATCCAATTGTAGTTTTCAACAGGCTCCTGAAACACACCAATTGAACATATATATAAACAACACATCAATGCCAGTGAATAACCAGTCTCGATTATCCGTTAAAGCATATTCCAATGGATGTAAAATACAAAACAGCGGCAACAATTATATGATCGTTCCACTGAATATCAGTGATGACAAAGGGTACTTGCTCTACCATTAGCGCAGTGTTCCTGCCATGCGACAGCGATCTAAAACCGATCGAAACAATCAAGGGGTCATGATAACATAGAACGCCACAGTGGCGCGCTTGCTGTGTACAAGAGCATAGATGCTGATGCTTGTTAGTAAAGTAATATAAAGGAAATATCTCGTATGCTACCGAGATTATAATGAAACTCGCTGCAACTGTAGAGCCATCTCGACTAATTGCATCATGAATACATGTGAGACTTTATAGGACATTAATGACTGATGATTGTAACTGGAATTGTGTGGGTTCGAATCTCGGATGGGACTCAACCCAACAACAGTGCTAGGATCTGTACTTAAAGGTCACATGCAACCAAAAAAATCAAACATAATTAAAACACAATTATCACTTCTTCATGACATATAATATGCATTGCTGATTATGAAAAAACAAATAAACAAAATTATAAGCGTATAATCGCAAATCAAAAGTGCAATATTTTGTACTTGGGTTTACCTCCCTCGAAACGAAGTAGCCGGATACCGAACCCAGTCAGAGCGGGTGGGTGTGCACTCAAGTGTAACGGCTGGTTCATTAGCAGATGCCGGCTTCACGGCTCATTGTGTGTGTATATATAGAGATGTTGGGTTTTGTAAATACATGCTCATTTTTTTGTGTATAACATTTTGCAATCAACAGACATCATAACATGTCATGTGTTCAAGTATCACACCTGCCTGTCTGTGTAATTACATAATGTGACAGAGACCGAACTCGGGCCATAAATCAATGCGTTTTGTTTATGGTGTATAGCCTGATTGGTGTTAAGTTAAAATTGCATGTGGTCAGTGATCGCAGTTGTGTATTGAATATTGTCATTAGCAGACAGGCAGGCAGACACACAGGTGTCAATAAAACAAGACATTGAGTTTTGTCTGTGACATCGACATATCTATATCACAGCTAGAAATTGTGTCAACGCTAAATAATGACATTGCTTTTAAGTATCGAACTGAGAAAGTGACTCGTTAAGAAGAACGTGTGGTGAAATAGACAAATGAAATTATATTAACAGTTTATTTACTGTCATAACATATAAAAAGCTCGCGCCTGTGAGATATCAACAAAACATTATGAAAATAGCTCACACCAAAGCCTTCACCGAGTATTCACCAGACAGCCCGCTTCCAAGTTGCGCGAACCTATTTCACTGTGCACGTGCTATGAGCGCAGCCCAGCTGTTGAAACCCGTGTTCCCCAGAAAAGTCGGGGGAAAATTAGCGAAACGTTTGAACTCCGATTTCGCGCGTTTTTTTTCATCGCGTTATTTTTCAACTTTATAAGTTGAATTTGCATTTTTGACGCTTTGTTTCGGTAAGTCCATACCGAAAGGTATCAGAATCTGCAAAGTTGTGTTTTACGTTGCATGTGACCTTTAACATGGAATGTGTATTACCAAATATAACATGTCTTACATTGTAACTGGAACTATATTCATCCCTCGAAAAACAGAACAAAATGTCCGTCCCGAGTCGTTTCTGGTCCCAGCTAGACACAAGGACTGGTAACATGTAGCGAGGTCATTCATGACAAGTTATTGGAACAAATTCTGGACATTCATAAGTGACTGACGTTTGTAAAGGGCTTGTTATTTATTGGTCGTGTGATGTACTTGACCCACTGTGTTGCATTTTATGATTGTAAATCAAATTCCGTGTCAGTAAAATTGTATTCATGTGCTGACTTCATAATTTAGTACGTGGAGATTTATTAGCGTTAGCGTTTCAAAGAGGGAATCAACACGATACAATGTGTGTGTTCATCAACAATTTGTTTGCCCTGGTTCTGTAGGAAGGTTGATAAGTATCAGTTTCGAAAGTCGTACTTGAATCATTGCTTTCCGTTTGTCTGGACATAATCGAACGAGGGAACGACGGTTCAGCATATATCGCTAAGTACATTATCACAATGCTGGAACGTACCACGTCAAGTAACGTTCTGAATTATAATGCTCATTCGAATGTAAATATTATTTTACCAAGGTACCGAAAAGGGATGAGCTGAGTGAGTTGAGTTAGGTTTAACGCAGTAGCGTATGATGCTAAAAAGTCCAAAAAAACCATCAGATTAAACCTGGATTCATACACACGATCACATGGTTCAGACCTGACCAATGGATGTTGTTGTTTGTGTTTTTTGTTTAAGACCCCACCCAGCAATATTCCAGCTACATGGCGGCGGTCTGTAAATAATCGAGTCTGGACCAGACAATCCAGTGATCAACATCATGAACATCGATCTACGCAACTGGGATACGATGACATGTGTCAACCAAATCAGCGAGCCTGACCACCCGACCCCGTTTGTCGCCTCTTACGACAAGCATGGGTTACTGAAGACCAATTCTAACCCAGATCTCCACGGATCACAAGGCTGAGTGCGCTTTTGAAAAGGAATGTTGTTTGCTGTGTAATTGTGTTTGGAATTGTTACTGAGTGCATTGAAGCGAAGTATTAATCATTTCCAAACCACTTCAAACGCAATTCAGTTGTCTCATAACACAAGGTACTGAACCACATTTCAAAATGTAAATGTTCCCTTTATTAAGTCATTTGCGATGACATGTACATGCAAACATACCATCGTTGGTGGTCATGAATAACCGTTTAACGTCTTCGGCTGAGAACACGTGTGTACATGTATCACACCCGTTTCATATCACTGAAGTAATACTCAACCATCCAACCGAACGAACGAAAAGACGCCAGGCTGCGAAATGAGCCTCAGCCATCTGATGAACCGGACCGAATGTTGTCAGGCATGTTACTGAACTGATACTCAACCACATACACGTACGGACAATTACTGAATTGATACTCAACCACATACACGTCCGGATAGTTACTGAACTGATACTCAACCACATACATGTACGGAGAGTTACTGAACTGATACTCAACCACATACATGTACGAACAGTTACTGAATTGATACTCAACCACATACACGTACGGTCAGTTACTGAATTGGTACTCAACCAAATAGAAGTTCGGATAGTTACTGAATTCATACTCAACCATATAAACAGACAGATAGTTACTGAATTGATACTCAACCACATACACGTATGGACAGTTACTGAATTGATACTCAACCACATACACGTACCGACAGTTACTAAATTGATACTCAACCATATAAACGTACGGACAGTTACTGAATTGATACTCAACCACATACACATTCGGACAGTTACTGAATTGATACTCAACCACATAAACGTACGGTCAGTTACTGAGTTGATACTCAACCACATACACATTCGGACAATTACTGAATTGATACTCAACAACATACACGTACGGACAGTTACTGAATTGATACTCAACCACATACACGTATGGACAGTTACTGAATTGATACTCAACCATATAAACGTACGGTCAGTTACTGAGTTGATACTCAACCACATACACATTTGGACAATTACTGAATTGATACTCAACCACATACACATTCGGACAGTTACTGAATTGATACTCAACCACATACACGTACGGACAGTTACTGAATTGATACTCAACCACATACACTTACGGACAGTTACTGAATTGATACTCAACCACATACACGTACGGACAGTTACTGAATTGATACTCAACCAAATAAACGTACGGTCAGTTACTGAGTTGATACTCAACCACATACACATTTGGACAATTACTGAATTGATACTCAACCACATACACATTCGGACAGTTACTCAATTGATACTCAACAACATACACGTACGGACAGTTACTGAATTGATACTCAACCACATACACGTACGGACAGTTACTAAATTGATACTCAACCATATAAACGTACGGACAATTACTGAATTGATACTCAACCACATACACATTCGGACAGTTACTGAATTGATACTCAACCACATAAACGTACGGTCAGTTACTGAGTTGATACTCAACCACATACACATTCGGACAATTACTGAATTGATACTCAACAACATACACGTACGGACAGTTACTGAATTGATACTCAACCACATACACGTATGGACAGTTACTGAATTGATACTCAACCATATAAACGTACGGTCAGTTACTGAGTTGATACTCAACCACATACACATTTGGACAATTACTGAATTGATACTCAACCACATACACATTCGGACAGTTACTGAATTGATACTCAACCACATACACATTCGGACAATTACTGAATTGATACTCAACAACATACACGTACGGACAGTTACTGAATTGATACTCAACCACATACACGTATGGACAGTTACTGAATTGATACTCAACCATATAAACGTACGGTCAGTTACTGAGTTGATACTCAACCACATACACATTCGGACAGTTACTGAATTGATACTCAACCACATACACATACGGACAGTTACTGAATTGATACTCAACAACATACACGTACGGACAGTTACTGAATTGATACTCAACCACATACACGTACGGACAGTTACTGAATTGATACTCAACCACATACACGTACGGACAGTTACTGAATTGAAACTCAACCAAATAAACGTACGGTCAGTTACTGAGTTGATACTCAACCACATACACATTTGGACAATTACTGAATTGATACTCAACCACATACACATTCGGACAGTTACTGAATTGATACTCAACAACATACACGTACGGACAGTTACTGAATTGATACTCAACCACATACACGTACGGACAGTTACTAAATTGATACTCAACCATATAAACGTACGGACAATTACTGAATTGATACTCAACCACATACACATTCGGACAGTTACTGAATTGATACTCAACCACATAAACGTACGGTCAGTTACTGAGTTGATACTCAACCACATACACATTCGGACAATTACTGAATTGATACTCAACAACATACACGTACGGACAGTTACTGAATTGATACTCAACCACATACACGTATGGACAGTTACTGAATTGATACTCAACCATATAAACGTACGGTCAGTTACTGAGTTGATACTCAACCACATACACATTTGGACAATTACTGAATTGATACTCAACCACATACACATTCGGACAGTTACTCAATTGATACTCAACCACATACACGTACGGACAGTTACTGAATTGATACTCAACCACATACACGTACGGACAGTTACTGAATTGATACTCAACCACATATAAACGTACGGACAGTTACTGAATTGATCAACTCAAATTACACATACACATACACATACGGACAGTTACTGAATTGATACTCAACCACATACACGTACGGACAGTTACTGAATTGATACTCAACCACATACACGTACGGACAGTTACTGAATTGATACTCAACCACATAAACGTACGGACAGTTACTGAATTGATACTCAACCACATACACACGTACGGACAATTACTGAATTGATACTCAAACATAACATACACGTACGGACAGTTACTGAATTGATACTCAACCACATACACGTATGGACAGTTACTGAATTGATACTCAACCACATAAACATTACGGACAGTTACTGAGTTGATACTCAACCACACATTCGGACAATTACTGAACAATTACGGACAGTTACTGAATGATACTCAACCACATACACACGGTCAGTTACTGAGTTGATACCACATACACATTTGGACAATTACGGACAGTTACTGAATTGATACTCAACATACACGTAACAGTTACTGAATTGATACTCAACCACATACACGTACGGTCAGTTACTGAGTTGATACTCAACCACACATACGGACAGTTACTGAATTGATACTCAACATTACATGGACAATTGACAGTTACTCAATTGATGATACTCAACCACATACACGTACGGACAGTTACTGAATTGATACTCAACCACATACACGTACGGACAGTTACTGAATTGATACTCAACCATATAAACGTACGGACAGTTACTGAATTGATACTCAACCACATACACGTACGGACAGTTACTGAATTGATACTCAACCACATACACATTCGGACAGTTACTGAATTGATACTCAACCACATACACATTCGGACAGTTACTGAATTGATACTCAACCACATACACGTACGGACAGTTACTGAATTGATACTCAACCACATACACGTACGGACAGTTACTGAATTGATACTCAACCATATAAACGTACGGTCAGTTACTGAGTTGATACTCAACCACATACACATTTGGACAATTACTGAATTGATACTACTCAACCACATACACATTCGGACAGTTACTCAACAACATACACGTACGGACAGTTACTGAATTGATACTCAACCACATACACGTACGGACAGTTACTGAATTGATACTCAACCATATACACGTACGGACAGTTACTGAATTGATACTCAACCACATACACGTACGGACAGTTACTGAATTGATACTCAACCACATACACATTCGGACAATTACTGAATTGATACTCAACAACATACACGTACGGACAGTTACTGAATTGATACTCAACCACATACACGTATGGACAGTTACTGAATTGATACTCAACCATATAAACGTACGGTCAGTTACTGAATTGATACTCAACCACATACACATTTGGACAATTACTGAATTGATACTCAACCACATACACATTCGGACAGTTACTCAATTGATACTCAACAACATACACGTACGGACAGTTACTGAATTGATACTCAACCACATACACGTACGGACAGTTACTGAATTGATACTCAACCACATACACGTACGGTCAGTTACTGAGTTGATACTCAACCACATACACATTTGGACAATTACTGAATTGATACTCAACCACATACACATTTTGGACAATTACTGAATTGATACTCAACCACATACACATTCGGACAGTTACTGAATTGATACTCAACAACATACACGTACGGACAGTTACTGAATTGATACTCAACCACATACACGTACGGACAGTTACTGAATTGATACTCAACCACATACACGTACGGACAGTTACTGAATTGATACTCAACCAAATACACGTACGGACAGTTACTGAATTGATACTCAACAACATACACGTACGGACAGTTACTAAATTGATACTCAACCATATGATACTCAACCACATAAACGTACGGACAATTACTGAATTGATACTCAACCACATACACATTCGGACAGTTACTGAATTGATACTCAACAACATACACGTACGGACAGTTACTGAATTGATACAACCATATAAAAGTTCTTTCAGTAACTGAATTGATACTCAACCACATATTCGGACATTCGATGACAATTACTGAATTGATACTCAACACACAAACGTATGGACGGACATTTCATTACTGAGAGCGATGATACTCTAACATATTCCGACATATGAGGCGTTACGTTAATCAATAGTGATGACGCTACGTGTTCTCCAAAAGCACTCATGGGCGAGACCTCGAATACATCGCAGGACACTCCAACTGGACAAAAGGCTTGATAAGGCTTATATTACATGTTAGTACCACTTACCTCAGGGAAATACAAATTCGTGTTCGCCCACAGCCGCAATCAGTATCCCTGGCCCTCACCCTCAACCCCGTCACTGTGTCTCCCTTGCAGTGAACCGGATATTTGAAACACTGTGTCGTAGTTGAACAACGACAACCTTACAGACAGGCATGGTCGTTTTTTCGGGGTTTTTTTCTTTTTCAGATAACGATAGCGTATTCTCGGAGAATATCCGAAGGAAAAGGGAAATGGCAGGTTGTAACGTTACACGGGCAATACCTTTATCACCCTGATCTGTCTTCAGTCAAGGGTTCGAGCAGTATGTTCACGTGAAGTGTTGAATCACGTAGCTACATGTATTCCAAATTTGCCCCTGCTTGTAAAGTAAACAGCAGCTGATGTTACTAGTGATTGGAAAAACCAGGCTCCGAGTATGTATGTATGCATGTATGTATGTATGTACATACGCACGCACGCACGCACGCACGCATGCATACATGCAAATATGTATGTATGTATGTATGTACGTACGTATGTATCTCTCTCTCTCTCTCTCTCTCTCTATTTGCAGTTAGAGTTTGCTTTTATGATCAACCGAGATATAATTGTAAACATGTACACCTTCTTTATAACAATGAAAGTGATATTTCGGCGTAGCTGCAAACACAATAAAGTCATGTGATAATATGCTGAATATGTGGACCAATTAAAAATAATACTAGGTGGTACTTGGTAGTAATACTTTAGGCCACTCAGACCGTATGCAAAGAAAACTGGTTTCAATCCAGAGTATTGGGGGCATGCTAAATGAATTATTCACATATTCTTTTGAAAGAACGTTCAAGTACAAATATAAAAATGCAATAAACCGATCTCTGCTGTATTTTACACAAACGGAGGCATCAACAAATATGTTGATGTTGCATACACTACTACCATTATGATATTAAACAGTGATATTGACCATGTACATAGACTGCAGTACTGTCAAGGTGACCTATTAATTCAAGAATCGGCTGTCAGTATTTTAGTCTGCTATTACAGATCGATTTGTTTAGAGCGTTTGAAACTTCCTAATTAAAACCAATCAGTCCTAGTTGAATATATGTACAACACCTATGATTTGTAACCCCACAGAGCCAGCTGTAGTCATATTATAGTGATGTTTGTATGATTTTTATCATACAATTATTTTAGATGTGCACCTGCTTCGATAAAAGATGAGCATCACCTGCAATACGTGTACCCGTCATTAAGCAAATACCAAGTTTCTGAAAACTGTTCTTACAGCTCGATAACGTGGAAAACCATTTGACGTCATGGTTGATAAGTAGATAAGGAGCCTGTGCATCTGACAACAGTTCAATGCAAATTATTGGTGTACGGAATGATGGCATGTCATTGCTAGGTAATGCAAGCTATGTTGGTTGTCATCCATCGACTGTCAGATGATTGGCCAGAGAACGAATGACGTCAAGGGAAGTCAAGCGTTCAGGTCGACCAGGAGCGACAACACCCAGGGACGATACAGCCCTTTTCAGAATCACAAGACTTCATGAGTTTGCGTCAACGTGTTAAAACTAAATGGCTTCCACGTCACCGCTTTTTCCAACAGAACGGCCCGAAAACGTCTACAACGGTAAGTATAGAGGCAGACGGCTTATCCATTTATCCCCAGAGCAAACCTCAGTACAAGTACCTTGGTGTCAACATCGACGTCATTGGAATTTGACGTCATAGGGTCCACTGGTCGGACAAAGGTCGGTGTCTTTTGATCATGATTAATGGCTGAGCTTGAGTTAGACGAAACATATGCACAACGGAATATAATGGGATATTTTGGGTCAGGGAGATCCTCCAGTACAAAATCGTGATGTATTGGAACATGTATTGCATTTGTTCTCTTGAGGATTGTATGTCACAATCTTCAAAACAGCCGCAGTTGTTAATGTCATACGACTAGCTCTAATGAGTCAATGTTTTTGTCGTGTTTTTACGTTCTTTTGAGTTTCGATTTGTCCTGCAATTAGTCCTTGAGGGTCCATAGGTCCAGATAGTACGATACATTGCAATTGAGGTTTAGGTAAGTTCCTTTACTTAGGTTAATGGTGACATACTGATATATGAAAACTATGTGATGTTGCGATACTTGTTTCCATGTGTATATATTGGCTGGTTAGCTACCAGGTTCACCCTTAGCAACCTGTGCATGGGAAGGATACTTTATATTCTCGCGCGTGTTCATGTCTGGTTTCCCATGGAAACCGTGTGCAACTTTTAGTAATAACCGAAATGGTGAATGAAATGGAATATTTTCATGAGCAAGGACTACAAATATGTTGACAGCATGATTGTTGGCAGTCAGATTAAGATGTCAGGTGGTGTATATAGTGAATGTATTGGTGCTGACAAGAAACATTCATTGGATTCCAGTCACATATAGTTGTGTGTTTGAATAGTAAGATGGTCAAGTGCCGGCATGTTTGCACCGGGTTACCGAGCAGCCGGTGACGTAATGATAAGGATCAGATTACATACTAAAGTGTTCTGGTATAACGAAGAAAGGAACGAATGGCTACTCAAGGACACGCGCAAAAAATACTAGCGTCTGTTTTGTTATTACAATGGAGGACAGATCCCGAGAAATCGACGGGTATTCTCAGAGAGGGGTCGTTCATATTATGCATTATCTCACACAAACAAAAGCTTGTGACCTGCGGTAAACCCAAGGCTTAGCGTCAGGTCGTAAATCTTCTACATTATAGCCTGTACTAATAATAGGCAGCGACTCAAAAAACAACTTTACTTTCAACCTATTGTCACATGTTATTTGATCATTCAATACGTTACAGGTCTTTTGTAATCACAATGTTTAGTCACAGGGGAAACCAAGTATTTCAGTGTTGTTTAAACCACACAGGATTTGGATCAAGTCCTGATGAAATATGTGGAGTGAGTGAGTTTAGTTTTACGCCGATAGTGTATTTTGTTACCCTGGGGGTTGGAAACACTGGAGACTCGGGTACACGTGCCTGAGCAGGGTGTCCGTCACTGTAAACTACTGCATGGAATCTAGTCGGGTAGACAGTAAACCGACATCAGTCAGCGCTAGCTAGTCACGCGTGCACCCATGTCGTGTCGCTACAATAGCTGCATCATTCCCCATTTCATCTAACCCCATCTTCACAGCGGTGAAGCAAACAAGCAGGAGAATACGTACAGTTGTGTTGAGACAACCGTTTGTAACTGGGTCCGCTGGTTTAATGATATAATATGTCCAAGAAATTTACGTCCAGCGGCATTTACAGTCACACAAAATTATTGCAAAATGGCATAACACTTCTAAAATCATCACAAAGCTCTCGTAAGCCTAAGATCTCGTAACTTTTCCTGTAGCAATTGTACCTCCTATACCGTAACGGGGGTACCTCGCTGTGCCTCCGACTTTGTTTCAGGGTGTGAAGCAGTCACCCGTGGTTAACTAACTGACAATGGGGGGACTAATAGTACATCATGTTCTGAAATTTATTGTACCACAGCACATAACATTCACACATGATACATGAAACATGATACTCGCATGTACATCACCATTTTACTTATACACCAACAAATTAAACAATGCATATAACATTCACACGTGATACATGAAACATGATACTCGCATGTACATCACCATTTCACTTATACACCAACAAATTAAACAATGCATATAACATTCACACATGATACATGAAACATGATACTCGCATGTACATCACCATTTCACTTATACACCAACATATTAAACAATGCATATAACATTCACACATGATACATGACACCTTTAAATTCTAATACATACAACATCATACTCCACTTCACTTATACACCAACAATGCGTGATACTGCATCTGCATATTATTCAATCGGAGTGATTCTACCTTGCAGCAGATGGGACACAGTGATGTTAAACCGTTATACATGAGTTATTGGCGATAGTCGTAGCGCTACCATAGCTTTCTGAAACGGGCCTAGGTTCCTTAACCATTAAAATCAGTGTATAACATATAAGATTGTCCATTACAATTTTATTAACCGAAACATCAGCTCATGGAGATCAGTGACAAACGTCCTTGCGATCGAAGATCCTGAATGTTTAGTTAACATACATATGTAACACCTGCAAGGGATCTGTTAGGGACAGGCAGGGGGCAAACATTTATCTCAGATATGTACACAGGACTTATTCGGTGGAAGCTCTGGAGGTTATAAATATGATACTGAGATCCATGCTAAAGTCATTCTAAAGTCAATAAATCTTCACGACGTTGACTACAGATTCAGACACGGCTACCGTGTCGTTATAAACACGTATTTAGAAATCCCTTTCCCGCTTATCATCTCATGTGGAAGTAGTCATTCAGTGATAACAACAAGTCCCGTAAGAAACGTGTGAACGTCAAAATATGTTCAAATCTTTGAAGGGCATTTAGAAGTGGAATGCTTAAGAAAAACAAGATTTATGGATGCCAACATCTTTTTGTCAATAACACGACATCGGAGTGTATGCTTACTCCTACGTCAGATGATAAATCGAGCCTGATGAAGGAGCAAGCATCCGAAACGTCGTGTTTTCACAATAGAGAAGTTGGCATCCATAAATCTTGCTTTTCTTGTCAAAATATGTTGTTCATTCACTTCTAATCTTAAGTGTCGGAACTACGTGGCCTACTTCTCGTCCACGTGGAAGCCGTACTTCGTGTAACCTTCATATCACAAATAGATTCCGTGAGCCGCAAAACAAATTTAACAAAGAATAAGTAGAAGAATAATGACAATTATTATGGATATACAACTTCTTTTATTGTGTGGAGGCGACGTTTCGACATAGGTTCTAATGTCGTTGTCAAGCAAGTGATGAAACGTCGCCTCCACAGAATAAAGAAGTTGTATATCCATAATAATTGTCATTATTCTTCATCAACTCAACTTTTAAAATGCCCATCAATGACAGAATAAGTAGTAACAATACGATATTTATAGAACACAAAACTCTACGCTCTGTTTGATAAAAGCACCATTATTCCGATCTACAGGCAAATGTGCATTTTATTTGCAACCTCATCTCTGGGCTATGATGTAGACTGGTGGTTAAAGCTTACGCTCGATTCGATTCCGGGTTCGATCCCCAACGTGTGTAGGTTGTGTGAAGCTCATTTCTGGTATCTCCCGCCGTGATATCGCGCCAATATTGCTAAAAGTAAAACACTCCAGGGATTGGTCTGTCTGTTCACACAGCCATCGTTAGACTAAAGATTAATAGTCACTCGATATATATATATATATATATATATATATATATATATATATATATATATATATATGTGTGTGTGTGTGTGAGAGAGAGAGAGAGAGAGAGAGAGAGAGAGAGAGAGAGAGATGTTGATTTAAAGGCGTCCCATTGAAATGAGAGGTTCCATTGAGAATATCTAGACCTGCCTTAGCACAACTGAAACGGCAGGAGGGGACAGCAATGCGGTTCAGGGAGTGTGATACAGACAAAGTCCACGTAAGAGGCCACTGCTGTCTGAATATGGTCAAATGGCTGGATTAAGGCACACCACGAGTGTGATTCAGCGTGGGGCAAAGTCAAGGTTTGGGAAAATGTCG
This sequence comes from Haliotis rubra, assembly GCF_003918875.1. Taxonomy (NCBI): domain Eukaryota; kingdom Metazoa; phylum Mollusca; class Gastropoda; order Lepetellida; family Haliotidae; genus Haliotis; species Haliotis rubra. Next base: position 219,434 of record NW_025767533.1, read on the forward strand.
CGAGTGACACCTGCCGGGAAGAGTACTCCGCCCGCGAAGATCTGGGTTAGAATTGGTCTTCAGTAACCCATGCTTGTCGTAAGAGGCGACTAACGGTATCGGGTGGTCAGGCTCGCTGATTTGGTTGACACATGTCATCGTATCCCATTTGGGTTGATCGATGCTAATGATGCCGATGACTGGATTGTTTGGTCCAGAATTTATTATTTACAGATCGTCGCAACATAGCTGGAATATTACTCAATGCGGAGTTAAACAACAAACCATCTGACTAATCTCCAGCCGTAATGATATATCCAGTATCATAGGCTACCGATTGTTTATAATATACTACAACCTTGGTTCAACAGAGGAAAGAAGCACGAAAAGCTATACTTGTAACGAACGATCAACACAAAGTCTGGATTGTAAACATTACAGTTGCAAAACCTTGTTTCGGATCAAATAGTAATGCCCATACATTTGCATAAATATGTGAGACACGGGCAATAATTCCTAGATTGTGTTTTTTGACAGGAATGGTTTTATATTTTTCTATGAACTATATTAAAATAATGGTTCAGAACGTCTTTCAAATTGCCATTAACAACGTTGAGCTGCCCCATGGTGATGCCCGCGCACTTGTCTCGTTAAACTGAGGACGTGGAGTCACACAAGTGTCGCTAAAACGTTGCTCACGACGCCTGTAGAACCTTGCCTGGGGAGAAGTTAAACGAATATTCTTCCATCACCTTGAAGAATGCTTCATTCCGATCGATCAGAATTTAATAATAGCAGGTATCTAATACAGTTCGATAACTCAAAATCAGCATGCATGTCCATACAAAAGAAAGAAGAACATCGTTCCTTCGACAGTATACACATCGATGCATATGATAATGTCCGCCGATAAACCATTAGATATCAATTCCTTCGATATCGGATGTTATCAAACGTGATGAAAACGAATACAAAGATTACAAAGGACGGTGTGGCAGCCTAGAGGTTAAAGTGTTCGCTCGTCATTTCCGGTGTGATATTGCTGGAATATTACCAAAAATGACGTAAAGTCATACTTACTTACTCACTCACTCATTTACATATAATTCAGAAAACGTGCACCAACCACTGTGTCACATCCCAGTTTCCATGTCGCCCAGCGCCCGCCATTTACATATTAATATTCAGTTATCAGTCATACCCCATTTGCGTAGACCGATACTTATGATGTCAATCACTGGATTGTAAGGTCTAGACACGACCTTTTATAGACCGTCGTCATTCAGCTTGGTTATTGCTTAGTGCGGCGTAAACAACTAGCAAACACATAAAGACACACATCGACACAGAAACACCTTACACAGTTTGTGCGTTGGCGTCATCACGGGCTAAGATGTAAAGAAGCTGAAAGCTCACAGATTATGTTTACAAAATAACAATGACTCGGCTACTTGTTCCGCGAGCCATAGCTTCATACGGAATCGTATCAACGATATCACGTTTCTACAACTACAGTCAGATGACACGTAGCAGCGTTCAATACGACCATGGCTTTCGAAACGTATTTTTGGGCCGCTATTGGGGAATACCCCTTTCTTTCCCTCCATGAGATTACATCATGTAACGTCACTACACACAGATGTCACGGACAACAGATAAGAACGTGGGTGTGTTTCGCCCATTTATGTGTACAGAAGCCTGGCAACAAAGTAAAGATGGAGGGCCGCGAGTTAATTATACTTATGAACCGGATCATTAGTTTGAGTTTTCAGTATATTACGATTCGGGTCTGCGTTCATTTTCGATCACACCCTACTCAGTACCCATACTCTGCTGACAACATTGACATCTGAAAATAAATGTTTACATAGAGGGCATATGAATGTGTATCAAAATTGGGATACGCCTTTTTACAAAATCGCCCCAAACTATCCGTTCACACGTGAGAATAACACGCTTTCAACATCTTAATGTCTAAAAATATACTGAGAGAAATAAATAAAGGATCACTGGGAAATCCAAGTGTTCCTTAATATTTTCTATTTTCATCACCAGCTTTGAATAGCGCTGTGGTGATGAACACTGGAAAAAAATAAAGGAACGCTTGCATTTTCCTGTGACCCTTTATTTCTTTCTCTCAGTGTATAATTAATACTGAAGGAATTTGTTTTCTCCAATGGTGAATGAGAGAGTGAGTTAAGATTTTAGTCACATACGCAGTATTTTATTCTTATTGTAACACGTCCTACCTATATACTCAAGGATTAAGTCCATTTAGCATAAAGTTTAATGTCTGGCCATATTTATGGGTAAGGCGCCGGCTTGAACAAAGCAAGGTTCCTCTCTCAGATGGCATACCCGCCCATATCCGGCCTATCACTTCCAGGAATCTGCCACTTAAATAGTTAACCCACATACATGTACACCCTGACGTCTCCAGCTATGTCATGGTTGGTGCGTCTGTACTTTCAGATATAACCTGATGCTGTACAATATGGCCTGTAAGTCTCTCGAGGCGCTACTCCCGGTACTAAGATAGTTCCCTGCTCCCTTTGCGCGTGCCAACTTGCGATATGCGAGACGAGCCCAGCTTACTTCCGGTACCAAATTTGCGGTGACAGGCGTATATTCAAGAACCAGTTCTGGTTCCAAATTTCGCGACCGCCAAATATGACTTTACTAGACCGGGCCAAGTGTACAACCATGTTTGACTGTCAAAGCTGTTGACAACCGTAATAGTTGGCTATTTTGGGGGTGATTGGATCGAAGAATTGCTGTTTCTGCAAGGATTATCGGTTCATTACTACCATGAGACCATTCGAAAAGGTATGAAACGTTGTTTGTCACCGGAAGTACTAACCAACGTAAGGTCTCGTGAAGTGACGTGACCCAGTTACGGGCCCTATAATATTTGTGATGGTAGGGAGTCATCTGTCATTTAATATTTTTACTACATTCGATATTAATTGTACCATAATGATTATTTGCTGTATGTTATACATATTCATTGATATCAACTAAATGTATTTTCTCTGAACAATGTGTGACGCCCATTTCTGGTGTGATATTGCTGGAATGTTGATAAAAGCGACGTAAAACTAAACTCACTCACTCTTTTATCTGAATGTATGTGCACTTTATGTGCATCAAGTACTGGGTGACCTGCGTCAACATCTTAATCTGTTCAAAGCAGTGTGTGGTCCCCGAAGAAAACATGAATACATTTCCTGCCCGGTGGATCAAGGTATTCACATTGATCGTCAATACGGATCTATTCAATGCTGTCTTTATACACTTTAGCAAACGTCTTAACTTGCCAAGGCATATCTATAACAGGAAACGTCTATTCGTCAAGGACTACATGGTATGGATGGCAGATGACCAGGATGATATATATAGCATTACATAAACCTATATTCATCTGAATGAGTGAGTTGGATTTAACAGTATTATCCGTGAATATTTGTTAAGCGCCAATGGCCACCCACTCATGTATGCTCATGGCGCATTGAAACTATTTACAGAAGAATGGAAAAGTGTATTTCACTTGTATCACATCGTTTCACAGTTTGTTGTGTCGGGAGAAAAAAAGACGCACGGGTATGGCGCCGACAAAGAAACGCAGTCAGATAGGAAAGAAATAATACCCTATGTACTCCCTGAAGAGTCATCATAGTATTATTGTATGATATTTATATAGCGCACATATCCAGGCAACTAGTGCTTGCTTAAGGCGCTGGTATTTTTTACCTCGATCATTGTATGTCAGTCTCAACGGCACATCGTGGTATCAATTTCAGCTCCCTGGGGATCATACAACTCATGCAGCCACTAGGCGCACCGAGTTATTGTGGCCTGCTCATCCTAACGAGGTACCCATTCACAGCTGGGTGGACTGGGACACATAGTCACAGTACTTTGTCCAAGTTCACTGCACGTTGCTGTACCCGCAACTTGGGGTTTGCACGTATTCATGTGGCCACCATCTGGTCATATACCAACGGATTCGTGGGTTCAGGGATGTGTACTGTACACTAGGGGTTGTGACAACACTGAAAGGTTTTTACGCCCGGTCACAGGTGGGCTCGATCCCGACACCTCAAGCTCGCTGGATCACTAGCCTGGCACCTTAGCCAGCTCGCCCACCGCGCCCATAGTATGGAAGTTAAATGTAGACCTGATGTTATGCTGTCAGGTGATTTCAATAGTCTAGAGGCTAAGGCCTGTAGGAGGCTCAGAAAAAAACTACTACATAAACGGTCTGACTACATAGTTTGATCCAATGCTAAAATACCAGAACTAAACCTGGCATTGTCAACGTTGAAGAAAATGATGAACTGATGAGGATATAAACACACTGTTATGAAATACGCTGACTTTTACATGAAATTGATCCCGTCTGTTTAGCGTTCGGTTTCAAATGTCACATTTACTGTGATCATTTCATGCAAAACTCATCATTTAAAAACAAAGTCCGTTTATCTCCATTCTACCATAACGTATTTTCAAAGTACACTTTAGCCTCACGAATGATGTCGCGATATGATCCTTTACTCCATGACGTAAACCGAGTTACAGTTTAGGATCGTTGACACCACTCAACAAGGACATATGCTTCAAGAGAATTTCTATTTTGCAATGTCAGTATATTTCATATTTTCACGAAGAAATAAAATTTTACTTCATTGATTCACTAAAAATTTATGTCAAACTGTCCCGTCATCGCTCATCAGAATGAAACCTTCCGTGACATACATGCAATTACTTTCATTGAAGTAGTTGTTCACACCTGGAGGATGAATCCGACCAGGGTACTTGGCATTCTTCTTTTAGAGGCATTTTAGAGTGAGTGAGTGAGTTTAGTTTTACGCCGCACTCAGCAATATTCCAACTATATGGCGGCGGTCTGTAAATAATTGCGTCTAGACCAGACAATCCAGTGATCAACAACATGAGCATCGATCTGCGCAATTGGTTAGAAGTGGTATAGATGAAGAAAACCAAGTTCTATGGATAGTCAACTTCAATTTGCAATGGAGTGCGACGTTTCGGTGTAGGTACTATAACCGTTATCAAGCCAGTGATGGCATGAAGGAAAACCAAGTTCTATGGATAGTCAACTTATTTTATTGCAATGAGTGCGGCTTGGTTTTCCTCCGTACTTGGCATTGCCAACACTCGAACATACAGTGATTCAGTTTATGTAAATAACTTTATAAAATATTATAAACACTTTTCATTTTATTGACAGATTACATCAAGTCAATGTCTTAGTTAAGCCACTTGTAAAGCCATGTTTTGTTGTTCCTTGGCTAATATGTTTTAACTTGTTTGCGTTTAAATCTAGTTATTGATAGCCTGTACAATTTCTGCTGTTTCTGCTAATCCCAGAAACATATATAACTTGTCGACATTGATAAAAGTTTGAAACAGACTTATTCTTGACATTGTAAATAAATCAAAATAACAATGAACAATCTGTCTTCACGTTTTATGACGAACATTCTCTTTAGAGATAACACACTTGCCGCCCCTCGTATTCCACAGAAAGTGTCGGACAGGGATTAATCCCGTAGGCAGACAACTGAAGCCATCTTCAGTGTTGTTACTTAAATGATAAGGTGACATAAGTTGAGGACTGGGTAACCAAACGGATTGGACACAAAATGCCTTAATGCGATTAAAACATCCCAGGCGGAAGGAGGCATCGGCCTGATCGTTCAAATTGCGCACTGGATAAACTCTGGGAACCCGTTTTGACCCCAAAGACGGGAATCCGCTCAGGTACGGATCTTTGAGTAAAGGCTTACTTTTTGTATGTTCAGTTTTGATTAGGATTTTGTAATTGAGACTCCACAAGCAATATTTTTGCAAAGTTGCCATTGTTGAGTTAAAGGTGAAGTTTTAAAGTTCTAAAGATAAACCACCCGTTGGGGATTCATCCCACAAGTCATGACAATTTCGTTGTCAAAATAAACTCCGCCAGGTCGGATCAGCATTAAACAAGCAAAAGTAAAAACACCATCAACATTGGGTGCTCCGTTTACACTTCCCAAATATGTTCAATAAAGGCCGAAGTGGATTTTTAGCCACTGCCTAAACCCGAGGGAAGTAAACCTTTCATTGCATTAGCAATAAAAGGCGGTTGTATCTCTAACGTGTAAGTACACACAATTAACCAACCTTCAAGCAATGATCTCCTTTCAGACGTGACAATTCGCTAACGTACTTTTCTTATTCTGACAATCTATAGCGTTTTTATCACCAAGTTCCATGAGAACATTTCAAGTTAAAACGATTGCCGCCACTTTTCTTATATCTCAGCTCTCACTGTCTAGTGGCTGGCTAGCAATAAAGCCCGTGACATCCCAGCATGCACAATACAGCAGTAAGAAGATGACCGAATGGTGTTTTGGACGTTGAGACATTTTCAAAAAGCGCAATCTGACGGGCGCCAACGATGAAAGGATACATGCAAAAAGACAGAGCCAAAACGGAGTCCTTAAATGTCTCAATCTTCACATTTGTCAGCGAGAATGAATATGTCCTGAAGTTGAAACAGTTTTATGAGGACGATAACAAAGGGTCACACAGATTTGGCACGGCAATAAACACTACGATCATTTACACTTGGACTATCGATACAAGTCGATGCAAGCCAACCGTAATAAAGTCACATGTCCGAAAATGTTGAACACTGAACACACACACCCATCAAAGGTTGCCCTTGACATCACCTCGATGTGCTATCTTTCATCCAGCACAGGTCTCTCCCATCTGAACCGTGAGCGGAGTTAGTACTTTAAAGCCATACACGGAAACTGTGTGAAATATTCATGGTCATAATCGCTAAAGGTATCGCTTGACACTGATTGCCGCGATATGAGACGACGCATGTAATTCTACAGACAATCTGTGTTTGCTCACCTCTTCACTCCATTTTCTTTTTCATCGTTTTTAAATGTTGTATCTACATCAGTCGTTCAACGCTCCAATCTTACACGAAGACACCATTAGGCTTAAGTCATCTAGACGTCTGACAACTGTAGGATTATTGAATTATAAGAAACATGAAATTCACCTTTTACTAAATGGCGATGTGAAATGGAGTTGAGCGTTATGTTCAAGATTATTGCTGTGTGCACGTGTGTTTGTGACAGCGTAAGCTTGTAGTAGTCCGGACTGACGCCGGTTTTACATTATCGTCACACTAACATGTCATGGTGCAAAATAAACTCCCGCCCAAATATCCGCGTTATGCCGAGCGCAAGGAACCCGTGAAGATCCGGGTTAGAATTTGTCTTCAGCATCCAATGATTGTCGTAAGAGGCGACTAATGGAATCGGGTGGTCAGGCTCTCTGACTTGGTTGACACATGTCGTCGTTTCCCACTTACGTAGATAAATGCTCATGCTGTTGATCACTGGAATGGCTGATCCAGACCGCCACCATACAGCTGGCGTATTGCTGAGTGTGGCTTTGAACTACAAACCAACCATCCAACTGAGTGCAAGGCAGGGTAACAAAACACATGATCTTAACGTCTTGTGGTATGACGCGCCAAAGGTTTTGAACAACGTCAGCTATATGCTTGACATTAGCAGTCAACGTGGTTGTACGAATGACAACAAACCAAATCTGGCAGAGTCGTTCCCGCTGAGGTGTTAAACGCGTGGTGTTCCTTAAATAGCTGTTGTTCATTAGCGTATCAGTATGACTTTCCACCATACAGGAAACGGCAACTGACAATATAAGTATCTGAGATCACTCCGATAGACACACAGATCTCTATGACCGCATTAAATGTTTAAGAACATATGGAATGTGTCCCCTTTTAAATTGTCTATAATTAATTTTGAAAGGAGTACGGATGAGAGCGTGTGTGACTTTGCTAGATTTAGAAACACGTTAAGCTGTGTAACAAAACCCTAAACATTGTTGACGTCATACAAAAGTTGTTTCTGCACTGATGCACGTTATACTTGGTGTTACAGGAGGACCCAGGAGCAATCAGATGCTATTTCCTTCACTGCAGGAACAAACGAACGAGCAGTAACCTTCAATTCATCATGCTTTATTACTGCTGCACATGTCGATAGACCTCAAGACACACTGACGCCAGGTGGGGTAGCTTTGTGGTTAAGGCGTTGGGTCATCACGCTGAAACCCGGGTACGATACCCCACATGGGCATAAAGTGTGAAGCCCATTTCTTGTTTCCCCCGCCGTGATATTGCTGGAATATTGCTAAAAGCGGCGTAAAACCCAGCTCATTCACTCACTCAAGACACAATATAGGGAGAGTATGACAGTCGTCGTCAAATGGATAAAATATTATTAAATACAGATACGAACAGACATGATCCGGCCTTCTGTTACTAATAATGCAACAACCTCGTAGCGGTTATTAATATCTCGCATGTGTATTATTAATACCACAATAGACTGTCACGTGCATTAAGCTGGCTAGATCTCTGATCACATGAGGGTTTCTGTATAACTCCGTGAGTGGTATCACTGACACCCGACAAAGTCAATTGTGAGATGTGTCACGGTTTAAGTACACGTTGTAAATTACACGGTTCTTTCTTGAGATGCCCTGCTGCACACGGTCTGTATATAGGATTGAGTATAAACGATCTGTTTTAACTGACCACACGTCCCGTGACCCGATGGTGTGATTATTGATCATGCTGCACCTCCTTGGTCTACTTATAGGATGTCACTGTCTCAGTGTTTTTAATTCTGGTTATTTAACATAATTGAGTCGCTCTTTCCTTACAGATACCTGTCATATAATGCTTATAAATAAGTGTGTAATATAAATAGAAAAAAGGTTAGTTGTTCTAATTTCTCTTGATTTCTCTTGATTAGAGGTGTGGAGAGACTCGGCTATATTTGTAAAAACGCAAAAAAGAGTTTCATTTGCACAAAAACACAACAGTTAGCAGGTATAACCCATGTATCCACTAGTGGCCCGAGCCACATCAGTTTTGGGAAACATCCCAAATGAAACCACAAACACTCGGAACAAAGGAGTGGATTCCATCTGAACAGATCAACTGATCCATGGGGACACAGCTGGACATAATTAAAGCAGCAGGACAAAGGAGTGGATTCCATCTGAACAGATCAACTGATCCATGGGGACACAGCTGGACATAATTAAAGCAGCAGGACAAAGGAGTGGATTCCATCTGAACAGATCAACTGATCCATGGGGACACAGCTGGACATAATTAAAGCAGCAGGACAACGGAGTGGATTCCATCTGAACAGATCAACTGATCCATGGGGACACAGCTGGACATAATTAAAGCAGCAGGACAAAGGAGTAGATTCCATCTGAACAGCACAACTGATCATGGAGACATAACTGGGCACAATTAGAGCAGCAGGACAAAGGAGTGGATTCCATCTGAACAGAACAACTGATCATGGAGACATAACTGGGCACAATTAGAGCAGCAGGACGAAAGAGTGGATTCCATCTGAACAGATCAACTGATCCATGGGGACACAGCTGGACATAATTAAAGCAGCAGGACAAAGGAGTGGATTCCATGTGAACAGAACAACTGATCATGGAGACATAACTGGGCACAATTAGAGCAGCAGGACAAAGGAGTGGATTCCATCTGAACAGAACAACTGATCATGGAGACATAACTGGGCACAATTAGAGCAGCAGGACAAAGGAGTGGATTCCATCTGAACAGAACAGCTGATCATGGAGACATAACTGGGCACAATTAAAGCAGCAGGACAAAGGAGTGGATTCCATCTGAACAGAACAACCGATCCATGGGGACACAGTTGGACATAATTAGAGCAGCAGGACAAAGGAGTGGATTCCATCTGAACAGATCAACTGGTCCATGGGGACACAGCTGGGCACAATTAGAGCAGCAGGACAAAGGAGTGGATTCCATCTGAACAGAACAACTGATCATGGAGACATAACTGGGCACAATTAGAGCAGCAGGACAAAGGAGTGGATTCCATCTGAACAGATCAATTGATCCATGGGGACACAGCTGGACATAATTAAAGCAGCAGGACAAAGGAGTGGTTTCAATCTGAACAGATCAACTGGTCCATGGGGACACAGCTGGACATAATTAAAGCAGCAGGACAAAGGAGTGGTTTCAATCTGAACAGATCAACTGGTCCATGGGGACACAGCTGAACACACTTAGAGCAGCAGGGTGGTCAGCAGGCCAACAGACATGGTTCTTTATGGCGTCAAAAGAACAAACATTTGCATTACTTTGAAACATGACATTAAAGGCACCTGAACATGAACGTTTGGGGCACTAATGTATGACGCTAAATGGAAATAGTGATGACGTTAATACGTAAATTAGCATTGCTGATATTGCAATCATTATGAAATTAAAAAAATACGAAAATGTGGTCAGGAAGCTACTCAAGTAACCGTTAAACCATCAGGAATTACACAGGAAGCCACCGATAAGCCAGTAGTATTTGTATTTTGAATAAGGTATACGCTATATACCTGAAACATTGATATCCACGCCTTCCAATAAGGTCGTCACTACATTTTGTCTATCACATTGATCCTAGTGGATGCAATGCTATGTATTTGCCAATGCTATGTGCAGACACTTTAGTAGAAGGAGACTGTATATGTCGCCATGCGTTATGGTCACATGGTTTCAGTCACATCATAAAATGCAAAGATGAGAAAGCCAATGAAACGCAACATTTGGCTCCGAACAATATAGAAAATTATATAAACGATTACGCCTTCTATATCTGTACTTCAGTACATCTTTTGATAATCACTAATTTATGCGCTTTGTCTGAAAATTAATACAAGGTAAATACCAAGTACGCCATTGTTATGTGTATTGATGCATGCAGTAGACAAACATTAGGAGTAAGAGATCGTCAGTACATGAGATCACTCGGGAAATTAATGTTGGCTGAAACATCTATACAACAGGATTCATCATATATTAATACAAAACTACAAAATGCTCAAATTAAACATTCACACAGTCCAACGTAATACACGACCCTCATTGAGAATTTAATTACAAAACAATAGTGACGCCAAGATGCTACTTAACAGAGAGAAACACAATACTCTATCCTTCAGCAAACACGTACACTCGCCATAACACAGCTGACACCGCGTGTCCCACGTGTGTGAAACCCTAACTTATCTGGTTTTTCAAGTTCAAGACAACCAATAGCCTGTGTGTAATCCCTGCTGTGCATTATGCAAAACGAATCTAGCTACTATGCAGAGAAATGTCATGCATGTTAATGCACTTTGACAAAAGACATTCAATCAGTGTTCATCGTCATGTTATCTATCTCTCCGTTCTGAACTATCGTGATTGAAAAATGGCTAGCAGTTAGTTTGATATAATGTTAATTGGAAAATTAGGAAACAATCACGAAACCTTATTTTTAAACAATCATGTAACCATATTTTAACACGTTTAGAGAAATGTGTATTTAAGAAGAGAATAAAATGTTTGATCTGTATGCAAGCATTATTTATGAAAAGCATTGAAGACAATGTGATTTCATGCCCGAAAATATCATCACTTACCAAACACGATTCGCCAAAACGGTTTCTGTCCGTTCCCCTTCGTCAATCTTAATCCATGAAACAGCAGAGCGCATATGACAGGGTAGAAGTGCAGTTCCCATGGCCTAGCCAATCATAGGCGGGCCAGGTATGTAGGTTAGATCTACTTCCTGGTTGGTTCACGAGCAATTGTTCATATTCATTTACACACGACAGATAAAATATCCTTGCTGTTTGGGTTGTTTTTGGTTTAAAAATTTGGTTTATTATTATTATTAGTATTCTATATTTACTCAAGCTGTTAAACGACCGCTTACAAACTAAATCAGGTTTAAGTTTTTCCACTTAAATAACCAGCTGCATTATATTTATGGGCTATGTTGACACCGGTGTTATGTAGAAGATATCTAAGCAGGTGTACACGACCGTGACATGACATGGCAAGACAGATTATAAAAAACATCACTCAAAGTGAGCATAAGCACACAGCTGTACAATATAAGTGCATCTAAGTTGAGAGATCAGTGGCATAACCTGAATCTCTTCAACATGTCATTACATTTCACTATCCGTTTTTGAAAGGCATGAACTATTTCAGTGTGTACAAGAGTTAAGCAAGTGCTCATTAAAGGTTTCATGCTTTCTGACCAAAATGTTTCATGAACGTCATTTGTATTTATATATTACGTATATTTGTCGATCCCCCAGAGTTTCTCATTGTGTGTCATTATTCCCTCCGACAGGAATCCTTACTCTTGCTATTAGCCATTCAATTTGGATTTCATGAGTTCGTATCTTGCAATCAATCGTGTTTCACCGATGCACTTGAACCAGACTTGATGAATTACAGACTACCAAGAGATCGCTTGGGTATTGCACCTGTGGTATATAACAATATTCACAATCAGACTTGATGAATTACAGACTACCAAGAGATCGCTTGGGTATTGCATCTGTGGTATATAACAATATTCACATTCGTCAATTAGACTTCATGAATTACAGACTACCAAGAGATTGCTTGGGTATTGCACCTGTGGTATATAATAATATTCACATTCGTCAATTAGACTTGATGAATTACAGACTACCAAGAGATCGCTTGGGTATTGCATCTGTGGTATATAACAATATTCACAATTAGACTTGATGAATTACAGACAACCAAGAGATCGCTTGGGTATTGCATCTGTGGTATATAACAATTTTCACAATTAGACTTGATGAATTACAGACTACCAAGAGATCGCTTGGGTATTGCACCTGTAGCATATAACAATATTCACAATCAGCCTTGATGAATTACAGACAACCAAGAGATCGCTTGGGTATTGCACCTGTGGTATATAATAATATTCACAATCAGCCTTGATGAATTACAGACTACCAAGAGATCGCTTGGGTATTGCATCTGTGGTATATAATAATATTCACAATCAGACTTGATGAATTACAGACTACCAAGAGATCGCTTGGGTATTGCATCTGTGGTATATAACAATATTCACAATTAGACTTGGTGAATTACAGACAACCAAGAGATTGCTTGGGTATTGCACCTGTAGCATATAACAATATTCACAATCAGACTTGATGAATTACAGACTACCAAGAGATCGCTTGGGTATTGCATCTGTGGTTTATAACAATATTCACAATAAGACTTGATGAATTACTGACTACCAAGAGATCGCTTGGGTAATGCACCTGTGGTATATAACAATATTCACAATCAGCCTTGGTGAATTACAGACAACCAAGAGATTGCTTGGGTATTGCACCTGTAGCATATAACAATATTCACAATCAGACTTGATGAATTACAGACTACCAAGAGATTGCTTGGGTATTGCATCTGTGGTATATAACAATATTCACAATCAGACTTGATGAATTACTGACTACCAAGAGATCGCTTGGGTAATGCACCTGTGGTATATAACAATATTCACAATCAGCCTTGATGAATTACAGACAACCAAGAGATCGTTTGGGTATTGCACCTGTGGTATATAATAATATTCACAATCAGCCTTGATGAATTACAGACTACCAAGAGATCGCTTGGGTATTGCATATGTGGTATATAACAATATTCACAATCAGACTTGATGAATTACAGACTACCAAGAGATCGCTTGGGTATTGCATCTGTGGTATATAACAATATTCACAATTAGACTTGATGAATTACAGACAACCAAGAGATCGCTTGGGTATTGCATCTGTGGTATATAACAATATTCACAATTAGACTTGATGAATTACAGACTACCAAGAGATCGCTTGGGTATTGCACCTGTGGTATATAACAATATTCACTATTAGACTTGTTGAATTACAGACTTCCAAGAGATCGCTCGGTTATTGCAAGTGTGGCGTAAAACAATATTCACTATCAGACTTGATGAATTATAGATTAGCCAGATATAGCTTGGGTATTGCAAGTGTGGCGTAAAACAATATTCAAGACTCACAAACGCGGGTACGGTCAAGCAAATACGTTGTGCAAAGTTTACCGTGACTTTCATGAACTTTTATGTCTTTATAAGCTACATGCAATGATATACCTTCCTTTGTTGACAATTTAACGCCTACATCGAAACTAAATTCAGCTGGGTTGATATTTCAGGAAGGATTACCAATATTGTGCTGATATTTAGCTTGAGACCTGACATTCTTGATGTAAAAACTACAGGATGAACTCGATATGCTCTCTTTTCTATTTGGAGGTGAAACTGCTTTTAATGATGATGTTGATCAAGAGACATGGGAAACAATTATCTTACGATTTTCTATATACTATTCGACGACATCTCCTACAATTATTCATTGATTGATTTTTGCTGATGCAGTAACTTGTGTATAATCATGTATGTCCATTTGCGGAAGTTTCTTGTATTAATCAATTGTATATACATTTTTACATGTACATGTATGTTCTTATGTAAATTATAACCCTCTCTCCGCCGTGATGTTGCTGGAATATTGCTAAAAGCGGCGTAAAACCAAACTCAGTCAGTCAGTATAACCCCCTCTCTCTCTCTCTGTCTCTCTCTCTCTCTCTCTCTCTCTCTCTCTCTCTCTCTCTCTCACTCTCTGTGCGTGTCTGTGCATGCATCACGCATGCATGCTCGCATGTATGAATTTGCAGTTAGAGTTTGCTTTTATGATCAACCGAGATATAATTGTAAACATGTACACCTTCTTTATAACAATTAAAGTGATATTTCGGCGTAGTTGCAAACACAATAAAGTGATGTGATAATATGCTGAATATGTGGACCAATTCTCTCCCTCGCTGCAGGACAGATGTAATGCATAGTGTAGAGACACGGAGTTTTCACAATACCCCTCGCAGGTTTCAATCACATGTCGCACCGAACCCCGAAAGCGGTTTGTTTCCGAAAATGCCCCGCACTTCGAATTAAGGGCGATCAACTGTATGATATATTCAAGTTTGAGGTGCGTTATTATGCACTCGGCTTAGTTGCATGATCGTGTATCTGCCCACGCGCGTTCATCTTGAACACTCACATGCCCAGTCAGTCAGTCAGTCAGTGGAGGCTCTTGCAAATATCAAATATCATAATGACACCATTTGTATAGTTCTAAAGACGAACATATGCTTTCTTCCAATGGTGCAATACAAGTATCATACTCGAACCAATAGCATACGCAACAAGTGAGATCAAACAACTGATGTCAGGTGGGCAACAGAAGACGCTGTATCACCATGTGTGTGTGGCCAGGAGATAGAAGTGGGGTACAGTAACACCTCTGTGTAGTTAAGCTCCTTGTTGTCACTATCTCACCTTGGCATCAGTGATATTGCAGCTCCCTCACACGGAGAGTTCATGGCCAACATGGGATACTTAACTACAGACACACGTCTTACTGATAACACTTTACCTGCAGCATTTGAAACGTCACGCTGTGTTGACCCAATGATCTGCCTCATTCTTTGATCGCTAGTTCAAACGGTATCTTTGACGCTGAGGTACATTCCTATACTACATTCCTCATTGTACCTTCTGCTACCTTCTGATGTGACTCGCCCAAACCGAGGTTTGCCAGCCTCCTACTGCAACTGCAATGCGACACCAGTGAAGATCGCCTATTCCTTGGGAACCGAGATTATGTTTTAAATAAGTTTGATCCTTAGCACACCACGAGCACATATAATTGTACTTTGGGGCTATTACATGCATCTACAAGTATACACACTCACACACACACACACACTCTCACGATAGATAGATCTCTAGGTAGCTGGGTATCGGTGGAATGGCGGACAATACTAAAGGCCACCATGTTGATCAGCAGAATACCATCATGGTGTGGTGCATGTTTCCATAAATCATGATGTGACTTTGAATCTGCATACGAATATCAATCATGGTGCTTAAAGTAGATGTAGGAAATGAATCAGTCATACAGTTGGAAACCTGAACACGAATGCCATGTACATATCCCTTGCACATGAACCGTACACGAGTCCTAATTTGTAATGATTATACAACCATTCACACAGGTGTTGATCATGATCTTACAACCACTATAAAACCTCATTGAGACCATGTTGATCAGTTGTGACGCAGATATCAAACATGGTGTTACATGTCTGTAGTTTATCTAAAGTCAGCTTTATTCTTCTTGATCACCGAACAAACAATAAACCAACATGGCATAAAGCAAGGGGATTTATCTGAACTTGTAAAGATGCAGTCAAGGTCGTAAATTGTATTCTCCACAGACTCGGTCTACGGCCACACAAGGAAGGAAAGTGATCATCAATAACTGCAGTACTTTTATCAACGAACTAATAGAAATGCTAAGCAACGATGTAGTAGACATCTTCACCGACATACTTCAAGGAACAGCCCTCTGATCGCGAGTGCTACAGCAATTTACACACGCAGACTGCCAAGTTAGACACACACAGACTGCGCGAGTTACACACACACACATGAACACACGCACGCACGCACACACACACACTCACTCACTCCCCCATCGATAGTCTCCTGTTTCACCACCTCAAACTTTAGAAGGAATAGCAGGATCAATGAGCAGGTCCATGGCCTCCCTTGGTTTCCTCTTGCCGCCACCATTCACAATAATGTTCATGACAAATTAAAGAGGTCGTTTTAACATCCTCCACTTTCAACATTGATCCTGGTACAAAAAGTAGATGACATGTTCAACATTCTAGGAACAGGACAGTGAAAACCTCATGAGCAGCCGGATTAAAACATCTAGCTCACCATGGACACAGAATGTCCCCCAACTTCCCCATGTCAGTTACACGGCCTTCAGTCTAACGCAAACCGTTCGCTCGACAAACCGAATACCAGGGTTCGACTCCCCATATAGGTACGATGTCTGTGTCCTCTACCGTAGTGTGGCTGGAATATTGCTTAAAGTGGTGTAAAACCATATTCACTCACACACTCGATCGATAGCCAAAACATCTGGAAGTGGAAAATCTCCAAACAGAGGAAACCCATAAGAAAGCTCCCGTTTAAAGTCCATCCCCAGCCTCCTCTTGCTGATCTGGCTACTGGAGAAACCCTACATGATGTGTGCATGAGACCTTATGAAATTCTGGACACGCTATAGTCACAAAACTAAATGAACACAAGACCCTTGTTGACAAATCATCACGTTCGGATGATCACTCACTGACGAAAGAAGAAACCTTCAAGAAACTAATGGAATCCAAAGAAAGACGTTTGCCAGTAACAGAGGCCAAGTCTTCCTCCAACCCCTGAGTCAGTCTTCCTCGTCATGTCATCAAATACAAATGTATATCTTCATAAGCATGCAACTGGTGTTATTATCGCCAGTGCATTGTTATTACACACAGCCCAATAACTGCATGATCGTAGTATTTCGTTTTCACCTGTTAATCCCCAACCCAGACCTGTGTAAAGATGAATCAGTATTTAACTGATAAACGGGACACGGAGTAGCTGGTTACAAATGAATGAAAACAACATTCCTTTATACGGTGTCTGCTATTAAAAGGATTTCTTTATGAAATGAAAGGGAAACACTGTCACCCACACAAACCCACACAAGTACACATAACCCATTCAAGCATTTGTTACAGCGGCAGATTGTACTACACAAGATACAGACGCGGACACATCCATTGCCCCAGGCAACCGTTGACCTTGTAGAATAACTCAGTGTAAAGGACACAAACTAGTCACTGAATTGTGGGAATGCCCGGTGTCAAAAGGGCTAAAAAAGTTGCAAGAGTAGCTACAAAGTATTTTGTGGCGTTTAAGGGTGGCTAAGCGAAAAGAGAATGTAATATGTCAGATGATAAGACTTTAATACTGGAACAAAGAGTGTCATGGAAACGTTGGGACCTGGGCATGTGTACACAACGATCAGAGGGTAGCATGTTACAAAAGATGCATTAATCAAAGGGTAGAATTTCCTTTGACAGACAGGAAATGCGGTATCCTGTTGTCCTTGAGATTGTTTTACAGTAAATATATAGGGAGGCTGTACAGAATGGCTCATTGTTATGTGCATTCCTAACGAGATTGGTAAGGGGATGACACAATGGAAGCGCTTTTTTTATCTTACCCGTCAATCTTGAGTTAAAATGGAGAACGATCTGTATCGGAACCTTCCAGCTGGATAGTCGGAGTATCCGGACAATTAATTCTTGGAATGATCGGAATATGAATATTATAATGCATTGTAACGTAAGCAAAACATGCACAAACCGCGACGGCGATCTTCTGTTTGTTGTTTAACACTAGCAGTCTCCCTGCCTTACGATAGAGACTGTACCAGACAATTACGTGATCAACACAGGACATCAATCTATGCATAGACATGTGTCAACCAAATCAGCTAGTCTGACCAATCAATCCTGTAAGCTGTCTCTTACGAGAAGAATTAGGTCAATTCTAACTCGCATCTTCACTGGTTTGTTTATTAATTTGTTGTCTCAGCAATATTACAGGTATATGGCCGTATCCTCACCAGTAGCAACATCGTTAAACATATCTGTAGAAATATACCGTGTACGCTTTGAACAAAATAACCATGCAGTATTTACGGTTGACATTATTCACTTTCCATGGTGATTATAATGCTGCTCGTTAATGACAACACCGGGATGTTTCTTGAGGACACAATTCAGGTGCGTTTCTAAAACATAGTAGAGAAGAGACCATCAAGGGTTGTCTCCCTTTACTCACTGGAGCAAATTTTCTGGCGACAGTCGGTTTAAGCCGGGTCACGCAATGCTCTTACGTTTCATTATAATTCTTTCTCATGTCATATGCGGGAGTATGAGATTACGCGATATGTTAATTGATGTATATCTGAGGCTAGAGCTACTGAAAGAAGATCAGGACGGAACATGATTTAAACTTCAAAAGGTTTTATGTTCCCACGAGACTCTGATTCTGGGTTGTATATAACAAAGCGTAATACCAGAGTACACACTGACGCCTGACGTGTGAGTGTTAAACACTGCACGGTTCAGCGACAGTAACTTATCAACAGAGCACGTGATATGCAGGGAAGATGTCATCTAATACAGAGTACTCTCCCCCTATTCAACCCATGTCACATGAAAAATTACCATACCTCTTGATCCTCATTCCTTTCCCCTTTCCTTCTCATTGAACTGTTCCTAATCAGAATTCATATTTATAACCTGTTTATCTGATAAATAAACATTTTTCTCAGTGTAAGATTCTACTGTCAAAAAAAAGAATAATATATGTTTTTGTAATACGGTTTAAACATATTTTTATTCTCAAAGAATCTGGTTTGGTAAACAAGCAATACTTTGCTTTTATTATAAGCCCACCGGTACATATATCATCTAAACAAAATAGTAAGAACTGGATACACAAAAAGGACAGCTTATGAACCTTGCGCTTGCATTTACATTTTATTAATTGTGTGCATATATTGGTCTAGAATAATTTATCAAATCGTTTCGTCTTAAAGATGCGTTCGTGCAGGGATTCTATTATGTTCTTATTGACATTGTTTTTTGCAATACTCCTGGAGTAAACAAATGAATATTTTTAAAAATCATTTCCTTGAAATCAACATAGTGAGTGAGTGAGTGAGTTTAGTTTTACGCCGCACTCAGCAATATTCCAGCTATATGACGGTGGTTTGTAAATAATCGAGTCTGGACCAGACAATCCAGTGAGAAATCAACACAGTGTGTTTCTCCTTCGGACAGCTTCTGTGTTGAGTAATGATTTCTAGTAGGGCTGGGACGGGTAACCCGGATACCCGGGACGGGTGGATAATTAGTTGGACCCGTGTACCCGTCTCAATACCCAGACCCGTTATGATCATGTGACTAAAAGATTAAACAATGCAATCTGTTATTCTTTCATTATTAAAAGGTTGTACTGTCTTGAAGATTTAGACATTATTTACATTTACCTTGAATATAATATACTCTCCCAAAAACGAAACGCATATAGGAATTTCAACTGTATTTGTATGTTTATTTTGAAACATCTTGTAGGCGTTATGAGTCAATGAAATATAGCGAAATTGCACACTGGGAATGCAGACTTATCCGTCTTTGGCACCAACTCGAGGAAAGTCAGTTTGAGTGTCACATGGGGACGTGTGGTGGCGCTGAAGTCAATACCTCGTGTGACCACCGTGGGCATCCAGAAGTGCACGGCATCGCCTCGGCATCGAACGAATAAGTCTCAGAATCTCGTGTTGCCCAATCGCAGCCCACTCTGCCTGTAGTGCCTGTGCGAGTTGCTGAAGTGTCTGGGGCTGAGGGTTACGGCGTCGCACCCGTCTGTCCAGGGCATCCCACAGATGTTCGATCGGGTTTAAGTCCGGTGATCTTGAAGGCCAGGGGAGCACATTGATGTTGTGGTTCTGGAGGAAGTCTCTAGTGCGACGTGCTGTGTGGGGCCTGGCATTGTCCTGTTGAAACAACTCCCTCTGGCGATCAATGATTGGAAGGAGGTGTGGGCGTAGGATTTCGTCACAGTACCGTTGAGCTGTCAGGTTGCCCTGGATTATCACCAAATCACTTCTCCTACGGCAGGTGATCCTCCCCCACATCATAACACTGCCCCGGCCGAATCTGTCCACCTGGGGAACGCAAGCGTCGGCGAAACGTTCACGTCGACGTCTGTACACCCGAATTCTTCCATCGCGTCGTTCCAATAGAAATCGTAATTCATCACTGAACCAGATTCTACGCCAATTCGGTAGGTTCCAGGCCTGAACGTTAGTGCACCATTGAACTCGATGTCGACGATGTTGTTGTCGAAACACAGGGCCAAAATAATTTCTTTTGGCACGTAAACCAGCCTCTCTCAACCTGTTCCTGACGGTCTGTGCAGAAAGCCTCCTCAATCCGGATATTTGTCGAGCGGTACTGGTCGCCGTAGGTGTTCGATGACGCAGGTGATGTACCCGGATGTAGCGATCCTGCGCCGCAGTGGTCGCTCGAGGTCGCCCATTACGAGGGGCATCTGCTACCGCATTCTGTCGGCGATATCGCTCCCAGAGCCGTGAAATGGTGCTTTGGAGAACAGTCATGCGTCGGGCAACTGCACGCTGAGACTGGCAAGCTTCAAGCAAACCAATGGCGATATGACGGTTGGCTTCACTTAGACGTGGCATTTTGCGTTCGTCAACAATATTCCAAATACAGTGAATAATCAACAGACAGCGATCAACCTTTTATACCCATCATTGAGACTATCTGATCCCCAACTTTCACGTGCATTGCATGTGAATTGTGTATTCTGTGACACGACACGCCGAAATTGAAAATCATGCTGTTAAATACGGGTATTTTACGGATGGTGCGTTTTGTTGCGATGTTTCAAAACATAAACACCATAGGACTCATGAACAGAGCAAAACCTTTTGTAAAATGAATCACGTTTTATTTCATTGCTACATGAAATTGCTATTTTCATGATGCGTTTCTTTTTTGGGAGAGTATACATGGTTAAGATATTGAAAAACCTCCGAGCTGAAGAATATATAGCCATTTCTTACAAATTTTATGTCAGGAATTAACATAACGGGTATCCGGGTTGGGTAGGGTAATAGGGGGTGGGGTACCCGGGTAGAAGATTTGGACCCGTCCCAGCCCTAATTCCTAGCTCACCCGTGAAGGTCTGGGTTAGAATATTGATCTTCAGTAACCCATGCTTGACGTAAGAGCCGACTAACGGGATCGGGTTGTCAGGCTCGCTGACTTGGTTGACACATGTCATCGGTTCCCAATTGTGCAGATCGATGCTCATGCTGTTGATCACTGGATTGTCTGGTCCAGGCTCGATTATTTATGTCACCATATAGCTGGAATATTGCTGAGTGCAGCGTAAAACTAAACTCACTCACTCACTAATTCCTAGCTATAGCTCCCAACATAAACGTAATTGTGTTGAAGCAGACATTTGGCAAATGTGATATTATACCTACCGAGTCAATGCCATGGTTATCTCCCAGGCGGTTTAACCCATTGCTGAGGAACGTCCGTTAGGAATGTCAGGATCCTAATTATATAAAACTGTGGGTTAGAAATCCAAATCACCATCACTACTGCCAGCTTATGCAATGTACATGGAATCCCATTGTATACAAGTAACCTCATACCTGTCAGTAATATGTCATTGAAGACCTTCACACAGCGAGAACTTCGGGAAACTTGACAAAAAGGTTAAACACTTTGAAACAACAGTTCTATCAAGGACAGATGTGCAAGCGGCTATACCGGAGTTGAGTTAAACTGTACCTAAAGGTAAGGGTTCTGCTTGTGTTATATAAATACAATTCGTCTATACAGAATCAGTCACAACGGTTAACCCGAATACTGCTGAACCGAGCTTCAGTTCGTTGTATCCGAGGCACGTTTCTCCAAGAAAAAAATACGTCAACTCGTACAGTTTAAGATTTGAATTGATATTAATAACATAAACACATGTTACAGACCCATTTTCCGCCATTTAAAATGTAAAGCAAGTTATATTTACATACCCAGAGCTTCACGCCAGAAAGCTATCATGAGCCTGTATAAGTTTCCGGGTTCTGGCGGGTAACGCTGTTATGCATGTTATGACGCAGGGCTCCAGACACTCAGCATGTGTAAAATGTGTTGAGACACAATGGGCAAGGAATTCGACAGGCTTGTAATTTGTATGACACATCAGTAAATGGACATCCTGTTAAACATTTCAACTGATGTTTTTTTCAATATATCAATAGACCTGCTTTTATAAGGAGAGACTCTTATCGTGGAGAGGGTGGTAAGAGTCACCAAAGATGTGTGTCTGGCTTGGTGAGTGTATGGCTGTGTCTGGTGTGTGCGGCTGTGTGTCTGGTGTATGTCTGGTTTTGTGTGTGTGGTTTGATGTGTCTATGACTGTGTGTCTGGAGTGTGCAGCTGTGTGTGTGGTTTGGTGTACATGGTTGTGTGGATGGCTGTGTGTGTGGTTTGGTGTACATGGTTGTGTGTATGGCTGTATGTGTGTTTTGATGTGTCTATAGATGTGTGTCTGACTCTGTGTGTGGTTTGGTGTACATGGTTGTGTGGATGTCTGTGTGTGGTTTGACATGGTTGTGTACATGTGTGTGTGTATGGCTGGTTACCTTAGTAACGTGTTCAACATTACGGTACATGGTCGACTGTGCAGTTTAATAGACAGATTGTTTCACTGCAGATGTAATGGGTGTGTGTATTGGTGTACATGGTTGTGTGTCTGACTGTGTGTGTGGTTTGATACACTTGATCTGGGTTGATATGATGTTGCAATATTTCATGGCACACAGTTTACAGGTTCACTGAAATACTTCCTGATGCATGGTGCACTGCGATGAACCCAACCAGCCAGCTGATTCGAACTGTCAAACTCTCTCTTACTACAGTTTACGGGGATACCATATTTCTTTCATTGACTTCCAGTCTTTGTCACTGCACATTACAGCTGAGCAGCGCAGTTTTGCCCAAACTAAAACAAATAATCAGATACATCCAAGTGTGTCAATATGTCTGTGTGTCCTCTTTAAACACCAGAAAGAATCTAACGGTATTTCCGTGTTGACAAGTTGACACACAGCTTATGTATGCTCTATGTAGTTACACTTGCTACCACCACACAGAGTGAACACACATTCATCACTCGACACGTGTGTATGTGTGTATGAGTATTTGTGTGTATGTGTGTGAACGTATGTGTTTGAGTGGGTTTGTGTGTATGTGAGTGGGTATGTGTGTGCATGTGTTTCTGGGTATGTGTGTGAGTGTGGCTGTGTGTATCCTTGTGTTTGTATGAGTGTGAGTGAGTGAGTGAGTGAGTGTGCCACTGCGTCATGGAAACACAGGTAAGGTAACATAAATATCGCTGTATATTCCAGTGATATTAAACATAGCGTTTGGGAAAGGGGTATTTCTGACCAATCATTATATAACTGAATACTGTTCAAAGCGGCATAGAGACCAACCTCACTCGTCTACAGACAACACAGAGCACGAATATAACTCACTCTATTTTATTTTAAAAAGCGATGACGTCAAGCTGTCTTAAGGCATATCATCATGGCATTAAAATGCATTGGCAAAATGTACAAAGTGCACAATATGACAAGAACATTCAGCATATCAAATGTAAACAAGTATTAGCAAAAAATTTTTTTTTTTTATAAGATGAATAAACATTCAGAATAAAGGCAAGAAGATATCTACATAGTGTTACATACAGAACGCTCGACACTGGCCACTTCCGCCTCATTAACACAACCGGTCATTCAGGCTTGGGGAACCTTGCACCAAATACACTTTGTCCTTATTCACAACAGTATTGATAAAACATCCATCATTTAACGGCTTCAAGGAAACATATGACCATGAGTTCGAATCCCAGGTGGCCCTAATTATGTTTCCTTGTTTGTCAACTGTGAAGTCACCACATCGAGCGTTTAAACTTTCCAGCAAATCAAACAAATGTTTCTGCTATGTACAAATCCTGTATAAACATTTCGGCAATATTGATTTCCCTGGTATAAAATGTGGGACAAAACACACTGTGTGTGGTAAAGTCAGTAACTGAATTTGTCCACAGTTAAGGTGCGTATGTGTTTAGGCATTGGTATAAAATGAGTTAATGGTGGAATGTGTTCACTTTTTAAGTATTTACATTTGTAGCCCCGGGACTAAACGGCTGTAGTCCGTATCGGAATATGGGCCGCACTGGTATGCTCAGCGGGCCGCACTGGTATATACATTTGGGGTCAATGACGAAAATATGTCCAATGTGTCCACTATTAAAGTACGCTCACCGGGAACAACTGGTATATACTTCTAGAATCCGTAACGAAATGTGTCCACTATTAAAGTACGCTCACCGGGAACAACTGGTATATACTTCTAGAATCCGTAACGAAATGTGTCCACTATTAAAGTACGCTCACCGGGAACAACTGGTATATACTTCTAGAATCCGTAACGACATGTGTCCACTATTAAAGTATGTTCATCGGGCCCTACTGGTATATACTTGTAGAGTCAATCAATCAATCTTTATTTCTTGTAGTGGAGGCCACAGGCCCATTCTATATTTCCAATTGACTATGAGAGAGTATATACAATATAAACAATAACATACGGTTCCGTTATGTTACAATATGTACAAATGATTGTCTAAGACGCATAGCTTTATATATATATACACTGCTAATTTTTTTTAAAGTTTCTGGATTTATCTCTGACATTAACATGCTAAATTTATGTACAGTAGGATTCAAATAATATTTTTTTGGCAAAAGCAAAGAACTTAGATCTTGGTATACATTACATACTAATAAAAAATGGTATTTATCTTCAATGTATCGTTCTTTGCATACTAGACATAATCTATCAAATTTAGTTTCATTAGCATATCTGCCAGTTTCAATTCGAAGCCGGTGTGAAAAGCATCTAAACTGTGCAAACGCAGCCCTGAATTTTGAAATAGTGAGTTCTTTGATTTACAATTCTAAGCCAAATGATGACTTAAACGAAATATATGTTGAATATTTAGTGCTGCTATCGAGGGCTGCATGCCAATCTTGCTCATAAGATACTTTAAGTCTGTATACAAACACCGACATAAAATTGTTAACACCAACTACGCATTGTTCCTCCCAAAGATAGCCAAATCCATACATGTAGAGAACTTTAGTTTTTTCTAAGTTTACTGATAACTGATGACTTTCACAGAAGCCTTCTAGAACATTCATAGGTTTTTGTAGACCATATATAGTATCAGCAAATAACAGAAGGAATATTTGTACAACATCAGAGTGCAACTGTATTGCAATTGTAACAGCTTGACTCAACTTCTAAAGCTAATTCATTGATAAAGAAGGAAAAGAGCAAGGGGCTTAAAACGCACCCTTGACGCAAGCCATGTGGGCGATCAAATAGTTGAGATAAAGATGAAGAGCTATCACGAACCCGTCCCTTGACACAGTTATATATAGAAGTTAATGCGTTAAACATTTTGGGAGAAACGCCTCTACGTTTAAGAACATACCATAATTTGGATCTATTTACAAGATCGAAAGCTTTTTTAAAATCAACAAGAAGCGCATAGATTTTTCCCTTTTTTCTAGATAAATATCGTTGAAGAACTGATTGTAGAATAAAAATATTATCAATTGTGCTGTATCCCTTTCTCAATCCTGCTTGTGATTCAACAATCTTATCCTACGAATCTGCCCAAAACGATAGCCTATTATTAATTACAGATGTATAAAGTTTGCTAAATGTACTCAGCAGTGATATTTCCCCTGTAGTTGTTAGGGTCATTTGGGTCACCCTTTTTATACAATGGTATAATGATTGCTGTGCTCCAGCTATCTGGAAATAAAGAAGAGTCAAACAAAACATTAAATAACAATTCAATATAAGGTAATATTATATCCATTGAGTGTTTAAAAAAATCAGGAATTAAGTTATCCTCACCAGGAGGTTTAGAAGTCCTTAACGAAATGTGTCCACTATTAAAGTATGCTCATAGGGCCCCACTGATATATACTTGTAGAGTCCATAACGAAATGTGTCCACTATTAAAGTATGCTCATCGGGCCCCACTGATATACACTTGTAGAGTTCGTAACGAAATGTGCTCATCGGGCCGTACTCGAAATGTGTCCAGTATTAAAGTATGCTCATCGGGCCCACTGATATACACTTGTAGAGTTCGTAACGAAATGTGTCCAGTATTAAAGTATACTTATCGGGCCCTACTGGTATATACTTGTAGAGCCTGTAACGAAATGTGTCCAGTATTAAAGTCTGCTCAGTGATCCCCACTAGTATATACGTCTGGAGTCAGCCTATGATGTCGAGGTATCCATCAGTGGGGGCAGTGTCCATAACCGACAGGTACTTATTCACATGGACATCCTTGGACCTATAATTCCTCGTATTGTCTCTCAGATAAACCTTCCTTGGCATTTTGGTTTCTCTTGGAATGTGGACATCTTCTCTCACAACGGCCTGGCTCTCGTCGATATTTAAACGTGTCAAACCGCTGACGTCATCAGACATTTCAGGTATTTCCTCGTAGTCATTTTGGCAGGCATATGAATTAGCCGTGGAAGGTACTTCCGGGACAGGGTCTTCTTGGCTTATTTTACGAGCCACAGGAATCATCTCCTCCTTCCTGGGGAAAGAGAACATGAAGCTGTAATTGCCATGACGGGATGAAGTCTGTTTCATTCGTTGGCATATATATATCCATATCCAACTGACAGTTACACATTTGGAAAACAAACAAGTCCACGCCTCTATGGATTCAACTCTACCTCTCGAACTACAAACATGATTTGGATTCCATAAAGTATGAATACATACACAAGTGCGTATTGAGAAAAAAACGTTTGCATGCATTTTAGTCTTATATGATGCCAAGCAGGTAAGGACTATTATTATGCCTTCGGAGACGCCGATTCTTGAATCTTTGGTGGCACACGCCAATGCACGTGAGGACGACGACAGTAGCTACAGCGATGGCGGCGGCAATGCATGACCAAAACACGATGCCGTGTGGACGTCCATTGGGTTCAGATTTCGATTCTCCCAGATTGAACAAGGAGCTGTTCTGGGTGGAGGAACTGACGGCGGGGAGCTGGCCCACTCCTGTAGCGCCATGGTTTTTTTTAGTGACTGAAATTATAAAGATTTCTTTGATTAGGATATTAAATAGAAACAGATGGGGACGTAATTCGAACAATATATTGCCGTTCAACATTAAAACATTTCATTTCAAGTACGAGGGAGTGAGTGAGTTTAGTTTTACGCCGCACTCAGCAATATTCCAGCTATATGGCGATGGTCTGTAAATAATCGAGTCTGGACCAGACAATCCAGTCATCAACAGAATGAGCATCGATCTGCACAATTGGAAACCGATGACATGTGTCAATCAAGTCAGCGAGCCTGACCACCCGATCCCGTTAGTCGCCTCTTACGACAAGCATGGGTTACTGAAGATCAATAGTCTTACCCGGACCTTCACGGGTCCATTTCAAGTACGATGTGATTATCAACAGATCGAGTAGTGGTGCTAAATACGTTGATAAATGGCTCACTCCATATTAGCACTAAGCAGTAACAGTGGAATCTCGGGTGCATTTGTAAATGACACATTAGATAAACACCGATAAGCGGGTCTTACCATCGACGGTAGTGTTTGGGGCCACGCAGACGCCAGTGTACCTCTCACAAGCCAACGTGCATATTGACTCACATCTTAAGTCACAGTTCGGACCGTAATAACCATTTTTACATTCATAGCATCGTCCGTCTCTTGTACACATGTCCTGCTTACAGTTGGTGCAGGAGTTTTCACAGCTTTCCCCATAGTACCCGCTGTTACAGCCATGGCGACATTTGCCTCCTTCCTGAACGCAGATCTTCTGTTTACAGTTCTTGTTACACCTGTGTTGGCACCGTTCTCCAAAATGTCCATCTTTGCAACCCTTTAGACAGGTTCCATCAACACTGTCGCACATCAACAAACTTCTGTTGTTGTTACAAGACTCTAGGCAGTTGCTGCTGCACTGTTTCTGGCAAAAGTCGCCAGTATATCCACAACTGCAACCACCGGAACAACCAGCTTGCGTGCATGTTCCAAGGCAGTTCGAACACAGCTTTTGGCAACTATCCCCTACATAGTTTGACTGGCATTGACTGCAAGTTCCAGTATGGCTGCAAAGACGGCATTTCTGGATACACGTCTTCCCACAAATAACTCCCCCTTCACAGTTCTGAGGACGTTCTTTACACATTCCTTCGTTGTCACACCCGGCTTCTCCACACGTATGGCAACTCCGTTGACAAAAGTCGCCAAAATAGCCGGAGTTGCACTCCAGACAGCGTTCACTCTGATATCTGTCACAACGTTTGCATTGTCCAGGGCATTTGGTACGACAGGATTCTCCAGAGAAGCCGTCATTGCAACCATCCGCACATGCTATTCCTCCGTGGTCCTGTAGAGTACAGGCTCCGTTGAGGCACCCTGGCGCACACTGAGTGTCACATTTATACCCCGTGAATCCAGGAGGACATCCTGAAACTAAACAACCTCTCGTGTATTCTATTTCTAATAATTACATCCACATATAGGTACAACATCATACTATACCGTGTAAAGGAAACAAATGTTTGTCTGTAAATAATCGAGTCTGGACCAGACAATCCAGTGATCAACAGCATGAGCATCGATGTGCGCAATTGGGAGCCGATGACATGTGTCAACCAAGCCAGCGAGCTTGACCACCCGATCCCGTTAGTCGCCTCTTACGACAAGCATGGGTTACTGAAGGTTCATTCTAACCCGGACCTTCACGGGTATCACATTCAGAAATTACCTTATTAACAGTACTGGGAATTCTAACGCGATAGTTTAATGGATCTGACATAACTCATGAGTACTATTCATGATATAATTAATGGAGGTGAGATCAGCGGCGAGTTCCGTAATCTAATACTTGAAGAGAAATTGGGTCATACGTAGTCTCGACAAATTTGGTTACGACGCAGAAGAGCAACTTGTATAAACGGTACCGAACTGATTGCCTCACGCGAGTCACAATCAATATTTTGAAAAACGATGTCCTTATCATGGACACCGAATGTCCCATATTTTTCATATGCCATTGTGCAACTATGGGTGTAGAGCTCCGGGAAATTAGCACTTGTTCCATCTTCCGTGTCACAACGTTGTGTAGTTACTTTGTCTTGTTTCTATTAGTTCAGGGACAAATATCTAATAGCCACACTTCGTTGCCAATTATCTTTAATTTCTAAAGCGTCGATGTGTGCATTCGTGATTGAATAATCACACTAATTCCAAACGCTATTGCCATAACATTGAAACCAGTATGACCAAATAACGCACCATGACATGGGGTAATGTACTTCCGTGTTTACCAACATTCAGTTACTTCGTTTCAAGGACAAATCCACCCATAAAACCACTAATGTGACCAATAAATGTTGTTTCATATCTCAGGTGCAGATCCCTAGTGTTGGAGTGTTGTGCTGAATCACGACCTTCACCCCAGCTAGGGGATGCCTACCCCAGCTAGATTACATGGGATGTTGAAACTGATAGTAATAGTTACCTCCATGGACAGTTGCAACAAGGAAACCAAATACGGCGAAGTACAACGACATTGTGCAGCTGAATGTAGACAACCTGAAACCAAAATATTCAATATGTTATCGACCATCACTGTCAAATGTGGAAATCAGCGTTCCTATTTTCATAAATGTGTCTAACTTTCACACAGGTTCGCTATTTCCTGATAGTAGTATTAGCGTACTCTATCGTGAGCAGGGAGGCAACTGCGGGTCCACTGTGTTGCTTTAGTGTGTACGAGTATAAATGTAATCCTGCCTGTTACATCGGAAGATAGTTAGCACAGAAAATGTTAATCATTAGTATTATTCAGATACGAATTCTCCTACACTCGGTTTTTTCAAGTTGTTGAAGACCAGAAACTATTAAACCCGGTTTGCAAAGCCATTTGCTATCAGGAATGATCATCTCCAATAGCAAACTGTGACGTTTTGTACGCATACACTACATTTTATATATTATTGCTCCTGAGTTCTAGCATCTTCGCAACTACGGGGATCCTTAACAAAGTTCAGGGGTGGTATCTTTAGTTCACATATCCGTTTAGAAAATCAAATTTTGATGATATTACTGTAGCTGTGTGTCAGTTTGAAATTGTTTAAATCTGCAGAAAGATGATTTTTCATGTTTGTTGAAGAAAAACAAAACTATATCTCTACCAGTAACCAAACCCAACAGAACGTTTTACTCCTTTCCAAACCCCATTTACCAACAAGGATTACGACTCACCATTTATAAAGTGTCCAAGTATATATAGAAATTGACTCTGACTGTATAGAAAAGGATCTAAGTGACCGTTGTACATAAACATTTTGTGGAAATTGGCACTGTACTATTTGCAAGATGGCAAAAGATACGAACAATTGTTGAACGGAGCCCCAAAATTATTCGAATCTAGGCCAGACAATCAAAATACGAATAAAATGGCTGTCTTAACCTTTAGAACATAATTTCCTTCGAAGCTAATTGTCAGAATAAATGGAATCGGATAATTGGTCTAAAGCTGATGCAAAGGAGCCGTTTCTCTAAGTCTTTTGAAGTTACAAAAATTGTGTCTGCAAGTCTTCAGCTAATTAATCAGTGCAATGAGGTATCATCAGTACTGCCACGTGCATCGTGAAGGAATATAACGTCCGAAAGCAGCAGTAAGACAACTCGGTCATGTTAAGACAATTAAGTCAATCTTTCTACGTTGGCGGTAACAAGGCCACATGAGTGAGTGAGTGAGTATAGTTTTACGCCGCTTTTTTGCAAATATTCCAGCAATATCATGGCGGGGAACACCAGAAATGAGCTTTACACATTGTCCCCCATATGGGGAATCGAACCCGGGTCTTCGGCATAGCGAGCGAACGCTTTAACCTCTAGGCCATGTGACATTAACACTTGCCGCTATTAACATATAACTGTATTGATGTGTATAACATTTACATTAACACTTGCCGCTATTAACATATAACTGTATTGATGTGTATAACATTTACATTAACACTTGCCGCTATTAACATAACACTGTATTGATGTGTATAACATTTACATTAACACTTGCCGCTATTATCATAACACTGTATTGATGCGTATAAAATTTACATCACAACTCGAGCTTACAAAGGAGAACATGACAAGTTGTTATTTTCTATCATCTCAGAGGTGAAAATAATTATGAATTGTTTTACAATGCAAAAAGTAGACTAAAACATGCTGATAATTTTCCATTGGTAATCAGCTTAATTAACTATGAATTAAACCAATTAAACTAACCGAGGATTGAAACAGTTGCTAAAAAGTATGTCTCTCGCGTTGACAATTTTCAAGATACACGGTGCATTAGCAGCATAGTGACCATCACAAAAGAATAGTACCTTTATTTAAAAAATAAGCAACTATATGTCAAATCATCACTGCATAACAGAGACGAGAAGCATATAAAAATAGTTTCTTTGGTTGCATTCTCCTTCTATTTGCAAACTCTAGGTGAAAAAAATTACAGATAAAGATTGCCAAGCAGCAGAAACGGCACATGTGACTTACCACTCTTGCAGCTCCCAACATAATGATGGCAAACCAGGCTTGTCGAAGGAAATAGAAACATACAAGCCTTGACCCAATCAAGGAAACAATTACTACTTACCTTTGTCATGGACACTGATGACAAGTTTAAGCATCCTTTGCCCTCTGGCGACCTATTGACATGACCCTGTATTGTAGAATGTTTCATATCTCCTCATTTTACAAAACGGAAGTGCGCCATTGCCGTGTAGAGTGAGTGAGGGAGTGCGATTAGTTCTACGCCGCACTCAGCAATATTCCAGCTATATGGCGGCGGTCTGTAAATAATCCAGTCTGGTCCAGACAATCCAGTGATCAACACCATGAACATCGATCTACGTAATTGGGATACATGTGTCAATCAAGTCACCCGATCCCGTTAGTCGCCTCTTACAATAAGCATGGGTTACTGAAGGTCAATTCTAACCCGGATCTTCACGGGTCTGCCGTGTAGAAGATCTCGGGGGTTTTCAGCGACAATATTATCTAAACTTTCAACTGGTTAGTGTTCATTCGTGGCCCTGGGAGTTGATGAAGTTGATTGACTAATGGAACATGATTTTGAGGGTGAATTTCAGGAGGGAAAGGAAGGGTGTTAATCATAGTGGATGTCTGCTAAACTTGCCGTATTTCCCTAATTATACGACCCGTGAAGATCCGGGTTCGAATTGGCCTTCAGTAGCCCATGTTTGTCGTAAGAGGCGACGAACGGGATCGGGTTATCAGGCTCACTGACTTGATTGACACATGTCATCGTATCCCAATTACGTAGAATGATGCTCATTCTGTTGATTACTGGATTGTCTGGCCCAGACTCGATTATTTACATACCGCAGCCATATAGCTGGAATATTGTTGAGTGCGGCGTAAAACAACAAACCAACCAATACTAATTACACAGATACGTGAGGGAAACTCTCACGATTGGGTTTCCAAGTTGTTTTAGGCGCCGCTAGTCGCAATGTTGAGTTGTTGAGTTGTTGAGTTATTATTTAAAAACAAATTCTATTAAATCATCGTTTCCATCAATTGTCAGCAATAATATAGTTTATGACAACGAACAAGATATTGCTGATATACCCAACTCATTTTTCTCAGAACAATCCCAAGTTGCTGATCCAACCGCCGATCTGCCTGATATCGAGCATCGTGAAATCAATCATCTTTTATCATTAATCACAATAAGTATTGAAGATGTTCGAGATATTCTTTTGAGTTTAGACACACCTAAAGCCACGGGGCCAAATGGCATTGGAAACATTGTATTGAAATTATCTTCAGTCTCTCTAACGCCGTTGTTAGCTAAGTTGTTTAACGTCTCCATTCGTAATAAAACTTTCCCTTCAACTTGGAAACTAGCCTCGGTAATCCCGCTTCATAAGAAAGGCGATGAGCACGACTGTTCAAACTATAGGCCAGTTGCGCTAACTAGCTGTGTCGCTAAGGTTTTTGAAAAATGCCTTTTTAAAGACGTCTTCAACTTCTTTAGAGATAACAATATTCTGTCAAACTTACAATCTGGATTTATGCCTGGCGATTCTACAGTAAATCAATTAACTTATCTCTATAACTACATCGCAGATGCAGTAGATAAAGGAAAGGAAATTAGAGCCGTATTTTGCGATATAAGTAAAGTCTTTGATAGAGTTTGGCATAGGGGCATTATTCATAAACTTCATGCTTACAGTATAAGGAGTGAACTCATGGAATGGTTTGAAAGTTATCTAGATAGTAGAATGCAGAGAGTAGTAATAAGTGGATACAGTTCAGATATTAAACTTGTGGAAGCTGGCGTGCCCCAAGGTTCCGTTTTTTGGACCGCTTTTGTTCATCATCTATATTAGTGACATTGTGGATGGTATAGATAGTAACATCCGTCTTTTTGCGGCAGCCGCAATTATCAACAATGATTTGGCAAAAAATTCAGATTGGGCTAAAAAGTGGCAAGTTAGCTTTAATCCTAGTAGGACTGAGAGTATAACATTCACTCAAAAAAACGAAAATCTATGTCAGACCAAACTTATTAATGAATGGTGAAATTATTAAAGAAGTGGATAACCATAAACACTTTGGTATAACATGACATGATAAAGAAAATTAGTCCAATGATCAATTGTCTGAGAAGTTTGAAATATCGTTTATCTCGGAAAACGCTTAATACTTTATACAACTCCTTTATCTTACCACTTTTTGATTACTGCTGTCATATATGGGATAATTGTACGATTGAACAGGCGATTTTACTGGAACATTTACATTTAGACGCCTTAAGAACTATAAGCGGTGCGTATCGTGGCTCCAGTCACGATAACATATACAGGGAAACTAATCATAGCACACTGAAACAAAGACGACATCGCTCTAAACTCATAACTTTCTATTAAATGTATCATCGTCTGACTCCTGATTATTTGAACGATCTTGTACCAGGTAGAGTACTCGAACAAAGTAACTATAATCTTAGAAATAGTACTTCCATTCAAACTATTAATTGTAGAACGCGAAGATATTCTCAATCATTTTAACCGAGCGCGATTATGACGTGGAATTCATTGCCTGATAGAGCTGTTAACGCTATAAACACGACAGAAACTCACAATTTCTTTGATTTGAATTTTGGAACTAGATTTTGTCAAATCATTCATTGTCGCCTCAAGTTTGGCTGCAGTGATCTAAACGCAGACAGATATAATCGGCATGTATCGGACACACCCAGGTGCTCATGTGGTTATTATAACCAAGACGTTATTCAATACCTTTTTACATGTCGGAACTAACAAAATTTAAGAATAACTGTGTATTTTTATATTCAAGAATATGATATTAACACTACGTTATACGGTAACGGCGCATTCTTAACTCATTACACCAGTTCATTTCTAAAAGTAACCGCTTCCAGTGATTAACACCTCAACATATATATTCAGTGTAAGACAAATTTTATATAACGTGATTTTCTGCGGCAGCCCATTTCATTGCTAGGTATAACCAACACCAGAACGAACATATTTGTTACTCAATCATATATTTGTTATGGTATTATTCTTTTGTTGTCAAACTATTTCATTATGTCCAGCTATTAATTTTGAACAATGTCCTGGAGTGGCGTTAATATAAGCCTCTAGGCTTGTTCGCCTATCCAGATTTCTGCTTTGGCGAAATAAAAATATGTTTAGATCCCACAGAATAATAAGACGCCAGATCCCACAGGTGTCGTCTACCAGATAGCATGCGACTGCGGCGAATCCTACATTGGTGAAACCTCAAGACCAGTCACCATTAGGATCAAAGAACACCAGGCCTCAGTAAGAAACAAAGACTCTAAATCCGCCATAGCTGACCACCTGAAAGCCAATCCAAACCACAACATCAGTTGGAACACCACCAAGATCATCGAGAGGAACAAAACTGACTTCAAAACCCGCAAACTACTTGAAGCTGTCCATATAAAGAAGATTACCCCATCTATCAACGGAGATGAAGGATATTTCATCCCCAAGGCCTATCATCACTCGCTGAATTAATTTTCATGTAACCCTACCATTGTACATTATCCCTTGTGTCCATCACTACTGACTTCCCAACAGTACCTTATCACCAATGTATACACCTGTGTACATCACCCCCTACTGGCTGCCAATCAACATCCTTAATCCCTTATGTATACAACCATGTACTTCCATCACTGGCTTCCATCAACCTACTTAATCATGTATACTATCTGTGTTATGAGCCTCTTCTATTCTATAAACACTCATTTTCGCCTCATCCTTCATCTGTTGTCCAAACATCTCATGTATATATATCACCCAAAATTACTTCTCATGTATCACTTGCTTGACAACGACATTAGAATCTATGTCGAAACGTCCCTATACAGAATAAAGAAGTTGAACATGTATATCCATAAAAATAGTCCTCATCCTTCAAGGGTGTTTGCCTGAGACATATAAATAAGCAGATCACTCACTCACTCATGTTTTAAACAATACACACGTATCTACATACACTTAGATTGCTGTACAAATGTACCCGTACTAGACTTTAGACGTGACTTGACGTTATGTACATATGTCGCCGTTCTCTATGACGCAGTTACTTGGTACATAAACAATATGTTTTGTTTTAACATCAGGACACCTTGATTACACTCCACTGACCTTGACAGTTTCTGTTTCCACCAGCGCAGAACCCTACCACTGTGTTATTGTTGACACTAGTTTCAAATATACGTCATTGTCATTGTTGATTTCACGCTGATACGAAATACTTCACGTTTAAATGGTTAAAGTTAAAACACGTCAATTGACTTACTATGAGGACGCAAGTGACATGTAGATTTAAACATACTTTCTTGCGTTACCAGAACTGTTATATATATTTACAGACAAGTTTGATTGTTTCGTGATGGATATTACAACAACTCGTTGATTATGTGATTTTCATTTAATGTCTGATTGTCTTTATTGATAATGTTAATAATCCGATTCCTAAATAATACATTTTCAAATCTATATGACTCAAGGGTAACATTTGTATGTCGTATACAGGGAAGGATTTGCGAAGGATTCTTTTCTTACATATACAGTCAAAGTATAACATTCCTTCTCTGTTCTCTCGCGCTGCTCAGATACACAGTCATTGCGGCACGGGCTCGATCTGTGTGACCCGATGGTGAAACATTTTTCGGGGAATCTGTATTTTATGAAAAGCTTTGATTTACATTTCGCCAGCTTTCCTTAGAATCGGAAGTCGACGTTAGCTGGTGTTGTTGAATAGGCTTTAAGTTATGTCAGCTCAAGAGTTGAAAAGATGTTTAATCTAATTTACATGAATTTCAACTGAATTGTGGTATTCAGATCAACGCCAATTTCATGCTTAGTGTTCTTCTTTACGCAGATGATATTGCGCTCATTGCAGGAGACGAAGATTCTTTACAGTCTATATTAGACTGTGTCAATCAATGGTGCAGAAGATGGCGTTTGCAGATTAATGCTTCGAAGACCAAAATAGTTCATTATAGACCTGTTTCTATGGCAAGAACCGAGTTCAGATTTTCTTGTGGCAACGACGACATCGATGTATGTAACCCCTATAAATATCTAGGATTGGGTATCTTAATTAGTAAATTCAAAGCAGTTGGTGGGATGCATTATGATGTGTTTAACAAACTTTATGATAACTTAGTTCAACCAATACTCTCGTATGGCTCTGCTGTTTGGGGGTCACGTGAATTCAGTTGTATAAATGCTATCCGAAATAGGGCATGTCTTTTCTTTTTGGGTGTAGGTCGTAATACCCCGAACTTAGCCGTAAGAGGCGAGATGGGTTGGTTTTCTAACCTCACAAAACATCGTATTGAATCTGTCCGTTATTGGAAGCGCCTACAATCTTTAAGCTCAATAGTATTATAAGCAATATTCACAACTGGTCATTGTCCTTCCGTAAGT
This sequence comes from Haliotis rubra, assembly GCF_003918875.1. Lineage (NCBI taxonomy): Eukaryota > Metazoa > Mollusca > Gastropoda > Lepetellida > Haliotidae > Haliotis > Haliotis rubra. The sequence continues at coordinate 257,151 of NW_025767533.1, forward strand.
CATGGGATAACAAAGTTTTACAATTATTGATCTCTTTGGATTTACCTCTTGTTGACATGCTGCGTATTTCTACAATCGATTTCATTTTCATAAAAGAGAAGTTGTTTGATATTGATTATTCTAACTGGTATTCACAACTATGGGATGATACTGGCTGTTGTAACGGCAACAAACTACGAACGTTCCGGCTGTTTAAGACCTCTTTATCAGTATCAACATATGCCCGCACTATTTTCAATAGTTCTCAACGAAGTATCCTGGCCAAACTACGATGTGGAACTTTACCTCTGGAGATTGAACTTGGTCGTTTCTCACGGCCTAAAACCCCTCTTGAACAACGACTTTGTAAATATTGTAAGAATAGAGCAGTTGAAGACGAGGTCCATTTTTTATCGAAATGTAATATATATTCCGATATAAGGTCAGTTTTATGGTAAAAAGGCACGCTCTCTTAATCCTCTGTTTAGCTTGATGACTCCTGTCGACCAGACTATTTTTATTATGGAATGTGATAACCTAGTATATTCCTCTCTCTCTCTCTCTCTCTAATTTACATGTACAATTTCACGTAAGCTTCCAAGTGATGCTCCTTCTTCATCATGCCACCTTTTATCAACAGTCACAAATACTTAATGTCTGATAGTATCGTACGATCGAGAATTGTGAAGAGTATACGGCAAGATAATTACTTATCTTCTGCAAACATGAAATATTTTTTGGTTTCATATGGAGTTATGTCCCTTGCCGTCTTAAGCATCCCTATTGTCGGACAGGGGGATAGTTTATCAGACATAAACCAACGTTCATCTATGCATTGTTTTATGGCACCGTGTTATAATCTCCACAAAAATTATGAACCTTGACATACTGGAATAACTAGAGAAAGTATAATTTAAGTAAATCAGTTCTAAAGGAATAGAATCACACAGCATTATGTCTATGCCCATGACGTGATTATACTCATAACTGAGTAAAAGAAATACAGAAACTTGTAAGTGCCTATTGTCAGTAAATCTGTCATTGTTGATTGGTATTGCTACCCACGGCCTTACAATTATGCCTCCTCTTAAGATGTTCGACGTGTTTAGGATAAAAAATGAAGGATTTAGTTTGCATATATATGACATTGTTTTTTTCCTGTGACTACGACACATAAAAGGCTTCGCCGCACATTCTTTTGCATCCTTGTTTACGTAGTAATATACAGATTCATCAACATCTAAATGTTCGTTATTGTGACACGTTGTATTTGTCGACACGTGAGTGAGCGTGGGGATGTTGGCATCACGCCCCGGCCGTGCAGATATACCTCAGAAGACGCACCATGTAGGGTAATCGACGGACTCTTGGAAATGCTGGCGTGGCTTGGGGTGCTACTCTATAAACACCAAGTCGCCCAACCTCTTGGAAAATTAATTTTGGGTTCTCGAAAGAAGAATATATAGAGTGAGTGAGTGAGTTTACTTTTACGCCGCTTTAAGCAATATTCCAGCAATATCACGGCAGGGGACACCAGAAATGGACTTAACACATTGTGCCCATGTGGGGAATCGAACCTGGGTTTTCGGCGTGACGAGCGAACGCCTTAACCACTAGGCTACCCCACCCCCAGAATATATAGAGAGAATATCTGCTTCATCTGTTATCTCCAATTATTAAGATTCACATAACATGTCAAGCATCCTAAATTTGCAAAGTATTACAGGAACACGAAATATTTATAGAAGTTTATTCAATATTTTGTTTCAGTAAACCAAACAGTTCAATAGTGTATGTGACAATATTGAATTCTTGAAAGTGGACAATTTATGGGTTTCTGATTGGTTTATTTAATTTTTTCCATTTTTGGGGGGGTTTGTTTGGTCATACTAGATTTCCTACAGAACACAATTGCCCTGTTAACCTAACACCCTGTTCACGAACCTCAACCGTGCAGGTGTATTTGGCATTTTGTAAGAGAGAAAATAGACAGCAGTATTTGACTTTACAAAATGCTCTGTTTATTACAAAAATATCATGATAATAATAAAGCACATAAGCACATCTTACATTAAACAAATTCGACTGCATATGCACAGGTTATAGTATAGATCAATAAAACAACATTCCTGTCAATAGATATGTACTCAATTATGTTGAAGATTATGTACAAAACATAGGCAAACCAGATAATTGGAATATATTGCTATGCTTGTCCAGGCCCCGATTTCTCGAAATAAACTTAAGTCTGAGTTTTGACTTAAGTTAGAGGTTTTGCTCAAATCTGAGAAAATGTATTTCCCAGAATGAACTAAAATCGATGTTAAACTCAAACATAGTAGACATTTGAGTTTGGTGGATAGATGTTAAGTTGTTAGGGCTTGTTTATGTAAATAATGCAGTTGAGTTAAAAATACAGCTGTTTCAAGTTGTCAAACTCAGTTTGAAATTTGAGTAAAAACGTAAGTTTGTTTCGAGAAATCAGGGCCAGATCACACAATACTACATTATATACATGGGCACATCTTCTCCAGACCTGCATACTGAACCAGTTACTTATGGACATTATCGTATATTACTTAATACAAAATATGATATTTAAACAACATCGGACTGCATCTGTACAACAACCGATTCTTGCATATCATAACACCCTACCTGTGTTTAATGTTTCTCAGTTTGACATAACATAAACATGCTCATTTACTTACATTGACTTTACTACTTTATTCACAAAACCAGGGACTGCATTTATTTCTCACCATCAATTCAACTCAGAAAGGAAATCAATATGGCCTTTATGCACCGGGGATTCCGGGAAGGCATATTAGCCGCCCACGACCTGTATTAAGGTTTGGTCAATGGACTGATTGCACGCATCGTATCCTAATTACGTGGATCGGTGCTCATGACATCGACCACTGGTTTTGCCTGATCCAGATTTGTATAGCGTCGTTGTACAGCTGGAGTATTGTTAACTACAACGTGAACAGTAAAATATATAAAAACAATAATGAAGGCGGGATATTGAAAGGAAACATAAAAAGCAAATCATGTCCACACATCATGACTGAAGTATATGCAGTTGCCTATCAATCACCCTATGAGGTCAATGTATCCCTCTGTGGTTACAACATCAGTAACAGACAGGTATTTAACATCCTTTCCTGTCCTCACACCGTCCCTGGTCATTATCCCGCCTACGTTGGCAGTGTCCACAACAGAGTGAGCCACTCCAACTCTCAGAACATTCTGACCTTCATCGACATAAACTTGTCTCCTACCAGAGAATTCATCAGACATTTCAGGTATTTCATCATAGTCATTACTGAAGACATTGGTTCTTACTGGAGAAGGCACCTCCGGGATGGGGTCATTCCTGTGACTTATACTACGGGTCAGGAGAGCGATGTTTTTCTTCCTGAGGAAACAGAACATTAAAGTGTAGTTACCATGACGATACGCCTTCACATCTATTGAAACAGTTGGATCATTGACAATTGTTATTACTGCGTCTCAAAGAAATGTTTCTTCGGATTTCAATTAATTGAAGGTCTCAGTCGAAAAGGATATGGCGGTTTGATACAGGTTACAATTGCATGGTGTCAAAAAGGTGAAAATTTGTATTATGCCTTCGCCTGTTCTTTGCTCTGTTGCAGCAGATGCCGATGGTGGCCAGGGAGATGACGGTCAGAACACCCAAGGCGACGCACAGCCAGATCACGAAGGATGGTAGACCCCTCGACTCTTCCGATTTCGTTTCCGCTGACTTGATTTCAGGACCTGCAACAATCACGAAACAGTCCTCAGATTTATTTCTTCAACAGATCAGATCAATGCAGCTTAACCTACAGTAGTAATGGGTGTTTCGGTGAATAAATAGCTTGGAAATGCAACATGAGTATTGATTAACTCAAACATAAAACTGCTACGTATTTTAAACAGAAACATGTTTCAGTTTTGCATTACGCTGTTTGTTTTACAAGTAAAATGGTAACTTGTTCATACTGTCAAATACTTCTAATTTCAAGTTCCTACCGCCGTGATGTTGCTGGAATATTGCTAAAAGCAGCGTAAAACCAACCTCAGTCAGTCAGTCAAATTCCTACTTAAGTATACTAGTTCTATGAATGATGCATTGACTTTGATCATCCGTTTAACTGACAAAATGTTTGTAAATAATCTAATGAATGTACAATAATCGACTACATAAATGATTTATAGACAAGTTACCATAACTATCCATTGCTGTCCTCTGGCTCTGTGTCGGGGTTCTGGTGACCACTTGTGGAACCTTGGGTACAGTGCCGCCATCTAAAAATATAAATAAACGTTTAGAAGTTTTAAACCACAAGTTTTCAAAATACTGTCGACATGTTCATCTGTAGAATGAAACAATCTTCCCGAGCATCTCCGCCTCTGTACTGATCTCTCCTCGTTCAGCAGCCAACTCAAGACATACATCTACAAATTAGAATTAGCTTTTCACCAGTGACTCCCAAAATCTCTCTTCTCTGACTCTCTTATATACAGTGACGCCGGAACTCGTTGTTGTGCTCTTTGAACATGCCACTCACATGGATATCTGCGATACATGAATAGTCTATTTTTTTATTATTATATACGACACACTATACGTCACACTATATGCCGTAGTTAATGGAACCAAATCTATATGAACGCCTCCTGAATCGAGTACTGGACAACAGTGGGTAATGCCCTTGAGATTTAATTATAAAGTTCCACACCGTCAGTGAAAGAGGAATATCAAATGTCAATATCGAGGGTTATTTGATGGGCGAGTAAGTGAGTTTGGTTTTACGCCGCTTGTAGCAACATTCCGGCAATATCACGACGGGGGACACCAGAAATGGGCTTCACGCATTGTACCCATGTGGGAAATCGAACCCGGGTCTTCGGCGTGACGAGCGAACGCTTTAACCACAAGGCTACGGCACCGCCCCGTTATTAGATGAAGTTCAATAAACACCTCTTACCATCGCCAGTCAGGTTTTGTGGCTGACAGACCCCATTGTACCTCTCACAGGACGTGCATATAAGATCACATTGTCTGTTGCAGTTCTTCCCGTAATAACCATCTAGACATTGGTAGCAAAGTCCATCGTTGGAACATTTGTCGTGTTTACAGTTGCGGCAGTTGTGTTCGCAGCTCTCGCCGTAGTGGCCATCGTTGCATCTACCAGTGCAGTGTCCGCTTGTCTGTTGGCAGGCTCTGCAGTTGGTGTTACACCTGTGCTGGCACCGTTCTCCGAAATGTCCATCTTTGCAACCGTTCAGACAACTCCCATTATCCCTGACGCACATGTCCCTGACTGACTCTGCGCTGTTGTCAGAGGGTTCCAAGCACATGGTCCTACATTTGTTGCCACAGAACTTTCCGTAATACCCCCACCGGCAGCCATCGGTACAGCCGTCCCCGTGTACACATCCCACGACGACAGTTGGGGCAAGTTATGTCACAACTGTCCCCTGTATAGTTTCTCTGACATACGCTGCAGGTTGCAGGTGCAGTTGCGTCTGTGTTGCAAAATCGGCATTTCTTAATACAATTCTTGCCACACATTACTCCACCGTCACAATTGGCCGGTCTGTCTTTACACATCCCATCTTTATCGCAACCCGCTGGTCCGCACGTCTCGCATTTGTGACTGCATGTCTCACCGTAATAGGAATGCTGGCATTGTTCACAGTCTTTGCTCTGTGTACGGTTGCAGTGTTTGCAGTGCTTTGCGCAGGGTGTGCGACAGGATTCCCCTGCCCATCCGTCCTTACACCCATGTGAGCACACAATACCGCCGTGCCTGTGTAGAATGCATGCACCATCGACACACCCGTCACTGCACTTCGTCTTACACCACGGTCCCGTGTACCCTAGTCCACATTCTGAAACATGAACATACAGAATAATGGGGTTTTTTTCACATTACTCAGGAATGAAAGTGAAATACATCTGTATTCTAATAAAGAAACTGTGCATACAAAAATGTAAATCAAATTCCTGTGTAGACACATAAGGATTTAAACTCAGAGATTAGTGACATGTATCCAACATGCATGCACGTGCCACACGTTCTGTGACGTCAGTGGGTTCATCCTTGAGACGTGCAATACGTTGTTGCACGTGCATTCCGGGAAAGAGAAACAGAGCAAATGAATGCCACACAATACTGTCACTTTGGAAAGCTCAACCCCTGCCCTTGCGATCGTTCAAAAAATTAAACGGCTATTGAAACGCATAGCATGCCAAGGCTCACGTCTGCACAACGTCATGAGGCCATTGGGATGGTCCGTGGGGGAATGTCTCAACGACAAGTGGCTGCACATTTCCACTGACACCGGAACACCATTTCTGCACTGGTGAGACACTACCAGAACACAAATGACGTCATCGATTGGCCACGTTCTGGACGTCCACGTGTAACAACGCCAAGACTGACTGACTGAGTTTGGTTTTACGCCGCTTTTAGCAATAACAACGCCCAGACAGGACAGATGGATAAGGGTGACCCATCTTCGCAACAGGTTTCAGACTGCAGTGAGGACTGCCCGAACCATCCCAGGACTTCGCCGTATCCACCCCAACACAGTTCGACAACGTTTACGTCATCACAGGATCAGACCACGACGTCCCGCCATACGGCCTATCCTGACACAACGTCATCGACAAGCTCGCCGAAATCATGTCCGCAGACCCTTGTTTTGGTGGAGAAATGTTGTTTTTTACAGATGAGTCCAGGTTTAACATTTCCCATAGTGATGGACGTCAACGTGCCTAAAGACGCGTGGGAGAACGTTATGCTCAGGCCTGTGTCTTGGAGAGGAATCGCTTTGGTGGTGGTTCCGTGATGGTTTGGGGTGGACTAACAGCACGCCAAAGAACTCCTTTGGTGATTGGTCAGGGCAACTTAACGGGTGTGGACTACAGGGATCGGATTCTTCGATCTGTGACAATTCCTTTTCTGCAACGTCATGGCCCTGGGTTAACATTCCAACAGGACAATGCCCACCCTCATACGGTAAGGGTTGCTATGGATTTCTTGCAACACCACAACGTTGACTTACTGCCTTGGCCTGCAAATTCACCGGATCTCTCCCCGGTAGAGCATGTTTGGGACGAGATGGATCGACGTCTACGCCGTCTTCCTCATCCGCCAGATAACGTCCTTGACCTTGCAACAGAACTTGAGAGAATCTGACGTGACATCCCACAAGCCTTCCTTGCACGTTTGATAGGCTCTATGCGTCGTCGATGCACTGCTGTTCTCAATGCCGATGGTGGACATACCCGTTATTGAGCTTGTGACATGGTCGTTTGACCCCTGTCCCGCTTGTGGACTCGTGACATCATTGTGATTGACTTCTCCCGACTTGTTATGGTCTCATGATCCTTCCATTAAAGTTTATATGTACCTTTGACATTGTTATCGTACTTATCAACTGGGATAATATTTTGACAATGCACAGTTTCTTTATGTGGCTAGTATACAATACCCCTTACCGAGAGCCACTAAATTGTAATTTCCGAGGGGCTCTTGTGAGGAATTTCAATTTACAGTTAATGCTTTAGGAAGGTTGCGTGAATGACTTTGCTTTGCTTTCTTTTGTATTTCAATTACTTCACAACATCTCAACGTCATCACCTGTTGAACGAGGAAGCATATATTCCGAACAGTAATAATTCCCCAAACATAGAAACTGACATCAGAAAAGTCTCTCAGTAATGATGTTTATCCAAACAGAATAGTAGGCGGATCCAGAGGGGGTGGGTCGGGGGTGGGGCACAGGTGCGCACCCCAGACCCTTTTGTCCTGAGAGTTTATTAAATGACCGTTTGGAACTCTCATCAAAAAGAAGTGTGCACCCCTCTTTCTCATTAGTGTGCACCCACAACCCCCACCCACAACCCCCTCTTCCTCAAAAAGCTGTATCCGCCCCTGAGAATAACTAGGTAGCGATATTTCGCCCCCGTATAAGGATAAAGGTGTTTGTTAAGACATCTGACACATGACATCCAGCATCATGTTCTGAAAGTCGCACTTATGTTCTGTATCTCCGCTCTTCAATAATAGTATTACGTATTTTACGTTGAACTAACAATGCGACACGAATTCTACATATTCCCAAAACTGTAAAGGTTTTATGGAAATCGATGATTTTGACAGTGGTGTCTGGGATTTGGGGGACGAGGACAAAGCAATTGCACGACAACCTCACTCACGGAAATACCGAACACACGGTAGGTTTCTGTCTAACTCACATCTAATCAATTACTGCCGAAAGGTACATAATGAATGTTGAAGGGTTGTATGATCCTGTTTGGCAACATGGAAATGGAAACTGAAGGTTGTAATTACCTGCTTGAACAGTTGCAGTAAGGACGCAGAATACACACCCCAAGAAAACCAACATTTCGCTGCTGAAATAAAATGGACACAATTAAGAAAAGACTACCATTAAGATTGTATACAGTCGCACAGAATGCACATGAATTGATTAAAGTATTTCATATGTATAGGGTGAACAATTTCAACGGACGCAGGTGATCGATGCTATTTGAATGTGGACAAACTTCATTGTTCCTGACTTGGGGTCATGTTACAAGTCTATAGGCTGCTTTTTGCAATATTCATTGTATCGCTAATATCTCAGTAAAATGACAAGTTCAACCGTCTAGGTTTACATATAACGTTCTACGCTATGGCAACTGTCCGATACATCAAATAGAGTTAAGATGTATATTTATATGGGTACAGATATTTACATGAACTTTATCACCAACGCTTGCAATAATATAGCAAACATCATAAGTGAGAGACATCATGTATATATGCTCCTGCATACAGAGAGCACAAGTATATTTTCCGGTTAACATCTTATCAGAAAGAAAATGTGATATTGCACTGCAATTGAAAAGATATCAATCTAGAGTTGAAATACACATTGTGGAGGAAGTACTCGACTTCCTTTGTGCCCAGCAAGATACTACGAGGCTTTCTACTTGGAAAAAGTGTTCACGAACTGTTAGAACAAAAGGCAATAGTAGAAAACCTTCACGATCGCTTATATGCCCCAACTGCAGAAATATTTACATCATGTATAAATGAGACAGACTCAATGCTGTTCTTCAGCAGGCATTTCCTCTGATCTATCCATGATGGAACTCTATCAATATTTTTGCGTCATATATATGTGTATAGCATCCCTCTCTGTGAGGTTGAACCACCATGATGAAACATAGGAAAGAAAAACGATTAACACGTCTTACCTCTATGGAAGCCCACAAGACACTGCTAAGATTTGTCCAGGGTTCTGAGGAAATAGAAAAGAGATTAGCCTTCGAACATGGTAAAGGAAATCTATACTTGTTAAGATAAACAGATCACATGATCGGTGCAGCGAATAGTAAATCTCCTCTTAATTTCCCAGGCCTCTGTAATCATATATATTATGCATATATTCTGATTCGACAAAAATAACTTAAAACTTAAAAACCTAAATTTGATATAAATATGAATATTTATTGCACATCTTAATGTGCATGCAAGGTTGTGATCAGCGGGCAGTTAGCAACTGCATATTGATGTTGCAATAACATATCAACAATCAAATTAAATGTATGCCCCACACTTGTACAGGATCTGTAGCAATAATGGGCACCAAACACTGATACGTTTGTTTAGTTTAACGCCGAACTGAGCAATATTCAGGCTTCATGACGGCGATCTATAAATAGTCGTGTCAGGACCAGGCACTCTAGTGATTGACGGCATGAGCATTGATTTATGCAACTGGGATGCGATGAGATGCATCAACCATGGTTTTAATCACTGTAAACACGGCTCACTGTCGCTAGATATTTATACTAGAGAATGTAAGCCTTTAGCAACAGGGCGGCATGCGCCCGAGTAGGTCAGCTAAAACTAATTATTGCTTCCATATATAATAGTAACATACACATAACGTGGCGTGAGATGTACTGATGTTTTGTGTAATGTGTATAATATACAGAGAGAGGGGGGTAGAGAGTTAGAGAGGTTTGTTTGCTTGATGTGTTAGTCCCTTGGGGCGTTAGTACCATACATATACAATTCGTAATGATACTTTTACAAATTGGCACCTTGGATTACGATACCTTTATAATCCGGATGCTCGTCCAGATCTAGTCTTCTATCTTCCAGCCAAGGATGTCCTACATATCGTTAATTCAATGTCCACGCGTTGTGTTTCCATAAAGTACAGAAAACTTTAACAATAATGAAATATACTCATGGAAACAAATAAGGAATCACATGGAAGTAAAAGTGTTCCTTTATTCTTTTCCTGGTTTCGTCATTAGGTATGTATTGCACTGTGGGTGAAATTCTGGAATTAAATAAAGGAACACTCATATTTTCATGTGTTCCCTTATTTGTTTCTATGAGTATATTTATTACAAATGTGACCTCCTCCTCAGTTTAGTGGCTGGAGCGTCTGTCCGGATGGAGGAAGTTCCGTAGTTCGATACCCTGGTGACGTCATAAAGGATGGTACTTGCTGTTCCCCTGTCTCGCTTACGTCATCAAGGGTGTAAAAACAAGCTTAAGAGGTGTCGATTGGGAGTCAGCGTTAGTAGCGGGATAGTATCGAAGGATCTTTGGGGTATTACTGTAAGATTGGGGTAGCACTATAAGATTTTAGCATAGTAGTGAATGGGTGAGTGAGTTGGGGTTTACGCCGCTTTTAGCAATATTCCAACAATATCACGGCAGGGGACACAAGAAATGGGCTTTACTAAATGCACCTATGTGGGGGATTTGAATCCGGATCTCCGGCGCGACGAACAAGTCAAACCATTGATTAACACAACAGTCTCGTTTCCTGTTGACTGGGTTCCGTCCTATTGCTCACTTAGTACAATAACCAGTCCAGAATTTTGAGACCAATTCATTTAAGTGGATACATAAATATTAACCAGTATCATTTGATACATCTAAACACTACGCTCCTTATTATCCTTGCAAACACGTCGTGCAGCGTTCTCTGTCGTACAGCGAGCTCTGACAAACGGAAATCTGGAAATCGTGGAAATCTCAAAACGAGGCTCTGTCGCTAGAAAAGTTTGGCGGTCTAGTACGAACTTGATATTATATCAATCACATTGTGCGTTGCAAAACTACATTGAATAAGCACAAGGAACACATAACAGATGTAACCAGTGAGCCAGATGCATTGTGGATCATTTTACGACCTCATCAAACAGGGGCAGTCTGTGACGTCTTAGTTAAGGTCATGCTGCCTACACCTCGCCATAAAATATAGAAATACGATGTTATTACAGGTTTAAATTAAAATTCATTTGTAAATATCATTTTCTTATGAAACAAGGAATGGAATTCAGTGTAACCATAGTTGTCTGTGATGTCTATTTTCACTTTCACACGAGAAAATTCGGATCGGCTGAAAAGTAGGTCATAGTCTGAATAGGTTAATGAGACTCATGTTTCGGTTTTCAACGCTTTAACCATTAGGTTATCCCACTGCCCCATTTAGCATAGTAAATGCCAAGGGTATCACTTTTAAATTTTCTACAAAGCTATTACCACGCCAGACTGTCCCCAATACATGCCTTAGACAAGGATATCATTAATTCAGTTGCCTTCTTCGGTTTCTTAAGTTACTCTCAAGGTTATATGCAAATCATTTTTCGGTTTGTCTCAGCTAAAACATTTGTGTGTGAAAAGCAGCGCGGTGTTGCCCCCCAAAAATGTAAGACACAGATAGCTGATTAAACTTTTCAGTTAATTAGAAATATTTTACCTGCTTGTGTTTTATGAGATATGGATGTACCTCATGTGTAATCATGGCATGATGTGAATCCACAGAGCACCACATGTCGTATGAGTTAGTGGGTGTGTTTTACGCCACTTTTAGCACTATTCCTGCAATATCAGGGCGGGGGACACCAGAAATGGGCTTCACACATTGTACCTATGTGGGGATTTGAACCCGGATCTTCGGATTGACCAGCAAACGCATTAACCACTGGGCTACCCCACCGCCCAACGTGTAGTATGAAGCGACTGAGCGGATCGGGCGGTCGTTCGATGGGTTGGTGCATGTATCCTGTCATCATAACTCGGCGGGGTCGGGCAGCGCTCTTGATATCAACCACAGGTCTGTCTGTTCAGCGCTCGTGCACTTACAGATCGAAGCGACATGTTCAGAATATTCCGGATTGCAGTGCGAAACAAGAAATACAGAAATCACAGGAAAATTATCATCTTTGCAGATCTTTAGATATTGTGGAAAACGTTTCCACTGTTGGCAACACAAGTTGCATGAGCAGTGTTGAACACGGAGATCACCTGAACAGGTTTTAGATAATATGTTTTCCACTTAAGTAGTGTCTACAAATAAACACTGTGTAGTAACCATTTAATGAAGCAGGATATTGGGAATATTTGCCTGTCAGCATGTCCAAATGACACCCTGGGTGTACTTCATATAATCTATTTAGAAGCTTTAGCGACTGTAACATTTTATTATCTTTAAGCTGTGTCAAAGTAAACTATCATCACACGGTTTCTTGCAACACATTTTATTGATTATATTTTGCTTAATGTGACGTTCAGTAGGTAGCAGACATCCATCACTTATCTGATAGCATGTATGGTACGGAGAAACCATGGCTCAGTTCCAGTCTACCTCCATAATCTCCAGGGTATACGTTCCGATAACTCTCCATTATACCCTGGATGCATCTACGCACGGCTCGGCCCGATGATTTTACTACCTCCTTTGGTTGGATTTTTATCCAATCAGGTGTCTACGCTGGGAAGTTCAGCGTACCAATCACAACTCACTTTCGTTTTTTAAATTATCTAACCGATTAAACTTGGCAACACAATAATATATTGTTGCAGAGGTACTCTGAAAGAGGTAGAAGGAGTTCTTGCATATATTACTTTAAGGTTTCAGACCTAACAAATTGTCTGTATGTTTTCCCCAAATCTGAGTCGCACTGCGGGCAAACTTTCGCGGCTGAGACCGCTATCTTTGTTGACACTGGCAAGCTCGATTGTAACGGCGGCTTATCTGATTGGCTACTGTGAGAATACGGAGCCAGCAAAGGGAGGTAATAAAATCATCGGGCTGAGCCGTAAATGCATCCAGGTTATAGTGGAGAGTTATCGGAACGCATACCCTGGAGATTATCGAGGATGATTTCCAGTACAAATGTGAGATTTGAACACACGGTATAAGGATCCTGTCAAGAAGGCACACAACTCTTCAAATCAACTTCAGACGAACTGTGCCCTCTTCTTCTTTTTATATTAAACATTCTCAATCTAATTAAAAACGAATAATTTAGCGCCAGTATCCAGCTCAGCTGCTCAAAGGCGCTTTGTTTTTCTCTTGATCATTGGATGTCAATCTCAAATGGCACATCGTATTACCCCACCATTTGCGTTACTGATCGAACAGGTATAAAGCACATTATCGTTTTGAAAGTTTTGGTAGACCTGTTTAAGAAGGTATTTTGGAAACATCAAGAGATCGATACAAGAATAACTGTTAAATGCAGTCATCTGTTGTCTATTTTCAAGCATTAACACAACCTTTGCTCTTTGTCTACTTGCGCATGCAACATTTTGCATGAGCTACAGTTTCAACGTGTTCGCTTGCTCGATCGTTGAGGCTACTAAACACTTAAATACTTTATGCACGTATATACGGTACACAGTGCGGCGCGTTTACTTCCGGGTTGAGGAAACTTGCCTATTGCCATTATCGTGGTCCTCATAGCTGTTTATGATCATACAATGCGACGTCTCAGTTACATATAAGACTTGTTTAAGTTGCTACCATAGTGCATGTTTAGCTCTTTGCTCGGCTAAAACAACACGTATCCTCTGTCCTCATTTCGTGACTTGGTCCATCAAAATCGTCAGGATATGGCGGATACATTGCTGATGTGACGTTAAATATTAACCCACTCACTGATCCATCACAAGTTAATGGAAATAGTATATGTTACTGATCTTAGGTTTAGTAAGCATGGTGTCACGACAGCACTTCTTTATTAATTACGCTTTAAGAAAGGTGTATGATGGAACTCGGTTAACGTGGCTCCCGTTACATATATACATTTAGGGACACATGCATATATATGTACATGTGGCACTCTGTATATACAGGAGGGTAGCCAATCGGTTACAGCGTTCGCTCGTCACGCCGAAGACCTGGGTTCGACTCCCCACATTGGTACAATGTGTGAAGCCCATTTGTGGTGTCTTCCGACGTGATATTGCTGAAATATTGCTAAAGGCGGCTAAACTCACTCACCCAATGTATTTGCATGTGTATTTACACTGATTAAAAGTAGTTAACGTTCGGGACCTGCAAGTGTACATTTCGGACATATCAAATTTCTAAAAAAGTGAAAGAACCCATTTCCATAATTATAGGACTCTCTGCACGAGTCCAATGTACAATGATGACCGATGACAAATAGTGAGGATACATGCTCTTCGTTAAACCATGACTTCCGTATCGCGACCAGATACAGTGAGTTGGAGACAGTGAGCAAGAGGTTTGCCCCATTTGCTTTTAAATATCAGCTCATATAGATATATAATAAGCTGGTGTTGTTGTTTTTAGAATTAGTAGGCAGTGCTCATATTATGCGGTGTACTACTGTTCAAATGAAGACTGCCAAATATATTTTGTTGTAAAAAAAATATACATCCCCGTCATGCACACTTGTTCCATTTGTGTCTCGTGGCATACATGGCCCGTGAAGATCCGGGTTAGAATTGATCTTCAGTAACCCATGTTTGTCGTAAGAGGCGACTAACGGAGTCGGTGGTCAGGCTCACTGACTTGGTTGACACATGTCATCGCATCCGAATTGCGTAGATCGATGCTCATGCTGTTGATCACTGGATTGTCTGGTCAAGACTCGAATAGTGTTACGGACCGCCGCCATGTAGCTGGAATATTGCTGAGTGCGGCGTAAAACTAAACTCACTCGCTAACTCGTGACACTCAGGAATGTTCATGCTGTCATTAACTGGTCTGCCGCACAAATGTATTTTCTACCACTGCCCATGGCATGGGTTTTCTTCATGTAGGGTAACGCAACAGTCAAATAACTGTTGACAAACAATGTGAGCAGTGTGTCATCCCCGGGGCCCGAGCTTGTCTTTATCGGTGCAGGACACTGACTAGAAGCGAAAGTGAGCCCCGCCACTTCATCCTGGTTTCAGTACGTTAACAGAAAGCTTTGTCATGGGCTGAGTAGATTCAGAATGTTCGACCCGATATTTGCAAAAATAAAAAACATTTTACAACCTTGTCTAATTATGCATGAATTATAAATCACAATGCAATCACATAATCCATTATTGCATTATGCATGTAATGCAAAGTATAATAATTGTTGACAGTTGACTGTCATTATCAGGCACACACATTGCTCAACCAGTCGTGTACCGGTAGATAGGTCAACGGCGGCAAAGCTATGGTAGATCACGTGATGTTATTGGGTTATGTGTTCACCCCGCTGGGTGTTGTGTGTCAGTTCTCGGGAAATCATATCAGTTTCTAAGTAGTACACAGGGCTCGATGTGCACCTTCCTTGATCGGCTGGTGGTCTATTCAGATCATTCTGTGCATGATGAATGTGTACGGGTGACGCGGCGTTGAGCAATGGTTCGGGTTAAACCATGTCGCGTCAACTTCATGCTGGGGGAAGGCCTTAGACGTCTAAACAAGAACACGACTATATATGTCTTAGTCACTCTACTACCCCACACGTCCAGCTCTATGGGGGCGGTGGGGTAGCCTAGTGGTTAAAGTGTTCGCTCTTTACGCCTAAGACAAGGTTCGATTCTCCACATGGCTACAACGTGTGAAGCCCAATTCTGTGTTCCCCGCCGTGATATTGCTGGAATATTGCTAAAATCGGCGTAAAACTAAACTCACTCACTCCAGTTATATCATCGACATCATTTGTAGGTTCGATATCTTTGAAGAAGTCCCAGCTATATAACAGGGTCAGGTGTTCTAAACTAAAACAAAACTGAATGACTTAATCTTTCGAGGTTCGGGGAAACCAGGTTACAAAAACAAAATCAACTTCAACATACTAGTTAATATGTTACGTGTCCATAACACAATGACGTCATAGCGTATCTTTCAAACAAGTGTAATATATTTCTAGGTCGTAGGACAACACATGGCCTGACAATTGGTTTGTTTGTTTCCCAATGTATATTTGGAAATTATTTTCGGCCTGTAAAGCTGACAAATGATGTTTGTATACCCTCGTAAGGGTCAGCATTATATGGACCACAGTCTCTTGGATGTGCAATACATTGCAGAAAACATTAATGGATGTTGACATGGTGGTTCGAGATGACAGCAGGTGTATATGTGGGACTGACTTGTTGTTATCAATTTTACAGTGGTTTTAAACAATATTCCAGCAATATCACGGCGGGGCACACCAGGAATGGGTCTCACACATTTTACTCATGTCCTCTACTTGACGAGTGAACGCTTTAACCACTAGGCCACCAGGCCGCCTCGGTTACTTTCAGCTTTAATAATATAACTTGCTTTATCATTGTACAGTCGGTCTGTCTGTGCATAAATATGTTTTCCTTCTCACTGTGACTGGGATATACTGATCGTGGCTTGACGGTAAAGTGGACTGGGACAATCTGCGTTGTTAATTAGAACTGAAAGATCATCAGACCGGTGACCACCACCATAAATACACCCCGTTGCATAATATTTTATATAACGTACATAGCTTCTTTTATCTTCATCACTAAATATCCTTCATCACCTCTTGCCTTATTTAAAGATGGAAACAGTAAGGACATACATTTTTGTATTTTAATGGATACTAGATATTTAATGGATTAAACACAAAGTTACCTCATACAATTTAGTAAGTTACATGCAAGATATTCAGCTCAGAGATCAACCTACAGAGACGAGGTGCAGTAGTTATTGTCACATTATACACAGAAGCATTGGCAGAGAGCCACACATGTGATCTTCTACCGATACAGCCCAGTACATGTATACCTGTTCTTGACAACTCATAGCTATAAATATAATCTCACTTTGACTCAGCGACACTTACACAGGACAGGTAGATCGACAGGTGGCGCGTTTCGGCGGGTAGAGGGTATTGTAACATGCACTGATTAATTCATGGTTGTATCCTAAACGACGGATGATACCCGATATGTTCCATCTGCTCATCATTATTCATCTGACTGTCATCGGTAAGGAATTATCACCTGTAATCTTGAACAAGTATTGTAATAATAGGACGACATTTGTGTGTGTCTGTCCCGGTGAGACTACACCACATTTGTCCTGTAGATGCCATGTGTTTTAAAAGATATGTTCACTTATCAGATTTATCTAAATACAACTGTTCACATTTGAAGTATTCATGTTCATATAAACCGTTTGGGTGTTCATCTCCTTATACATTTAATGAGTCAGATCTACATTCTGTATATAGTCATGTGGTTAGGGCAGTTAGATGTACATGGTTACAACATCTAGAATCATTCAGAAGTACTGAATCCTATTATGATCCTATCACAGTCTATTTCGTGAACTCCACAGGTGCCGCTTCACTAACCCCTGATTCAAACCTCACTCGATGTTCCAATGGATGCCAGGAACGATATGGCGGGTTGACCTGCCAAGCATGTATTGGCGAATGTTATGGGGAAAGGTGCACACAGCACTGCAGCAACTGTGACAGGGATGAGTGTCACAGACATACGGGTGAATGCTATAGATGTAAACCTGGCTACTACGGCAGGGCATGTGATACCAGATGTCCTGGACATTGCTGGGACACTACAACGAAACATCATGCTTTCTGTGACCGACATACAGGTAGATGCTCACAAACATGCACAGAGGGATATTACGGCGAGTCATGTAAACAGGAATGTCCCGGCCTCTGTTTACATTCTATCTGTGACAAGCAAACAGGACACTGTCTCCGAGGTTGTCACCGTGGCTGGAGAGGCTCCCGATGCAAGAAGAAATGCCCTACAAACTGTCTGAGAGGCAAATGTAACACCGATGGCACATGCAAGGATGGCTGTACGCCTGGGTTCCATGGACTGATGTGTAACGAGAGATGTTCCAACTGTTACTCTTCTGGATGCGACAGACTGTCGGGAAGATGTGACCAGTGTCGTCCGGGCAACTGTGGGGACAAGTGTGACAAAACATGCAACAGTGGGTGTTATACTGAACGGGACGGCTCAACCAATTGTCACCGCGATACAGGAACATGCTCAGGTGGATGTAAGGATGGATGGCATGGAACACATTGTAATCTCACGTGCAGCGCTACATGTAAAACTGCATTGTGTTATCGTGACGGCTCCTGTTACGAAGGCTGCCAAAATGGCTGGAAAGGGTCATCCTGCAACGAGAGAATGTGCTCATCAAACTGCCTCAACGATATCTGCAAAGGCGATGGAAGATGTACACATGGATGTAAACCCGGTTTCCATGGTGACACTTGCGATACGAAGAGGTGTTCATACCCAGGGTGTTACCATGTCAACCCGGATGATTGTGGTCCGGGTGTTTACGGCGAAACGTGCGAATTGTCATGCAGCACCAACTGTAAAGCAGGGCCGGACAATCTAAAACGTTGCCACAAAGTCACTGGTAGTTGTACGCACGGCTGTCTGGCTGGTTGGCAAGGCGACTACTGTGATAGAAGCTGCAAAAGACAAAGAAGAAGTCTGGAGGTGGACAAAGACGAAATACATTGCTCGGAACAACTGCTTAAATCAGGTTGGGGGCCACTTTGACCTTGACTTCATTTGTTTGAACCAAGAAAACAAAGCTTTTGTTTTCTTTTTCATAATTTTTGAGAATTTACTTTCATAGCGTAATTGATCTTCATGATGTAATGGGATATCGATTCTCCTCGTCGCATCTATGTTACTCAGTCGTATTATTAGTAAAATGATTTATTGTGTTGTGTTGCAGCGGCTGATCAGAAGAAAGTGGCTGTGGTACTGTTACCGTTGATGCTGTCCCTCACACAGCGTCATCTACTTACCTAGCAGCGCAGTGCCCGACATCCCCACCGCGTCAGCTTGCTGTTGGGTAACCTCGTGGTCATGTGGTTGTATCGAGGCATCTAAACTGCACTTGGAAGGGTGTGGTTAGACGATGTCCTTGAGAACACTGCTTGACATTCACTTCCCATCATCATACATTACATCGAATTAATACTCAGTTTTTCGGTTTTAGTCATTACTGGTACATGCTGATTAGAAAATACTGACCTACCTGTAGCTTTGGGTTTATGTGAAAGGAAACCAACGTAAATATTTTCAGAAGTATTTTGATATGAATACAGTTTTGTAATATGAACTATGAACAATAAAACCATGTAAAATATATCACACTCTCCCTGTGTTTTGGGTTCTGGTCGTTGTGATTTGACTCTCCGCGAACCACTTCTATTACTAGTTGGTTTGGAGGGTTTTGGGGTTTTTTTTCAGAAAGCTTTGTTATTTTCTTAAGACGGTTTAACACTTTACACTAATGATACGGTAAATTAATATTGCTATATTGCTATGTAAGGACGGATGTGTCGTCAATATCATCAAGTTCACTAGTTACGAAAACACCCTGCAATCGGATGACAAGACATTTATTTATCACTTAACTGGCCTTCATCAGCCCATGATTGCCGTCAGAGACGATTCTGGGTGGTCAGACTCATGGTTGGTGCATATCATCGAATCCTAGTCGCGTTGATGGGTGTTCATGATGCCAGTCACTGGATTGTATGGTCCAGGTTCGATTATTTACAGACCACCTTCGTATAGTTGGAATAGTGTCCAGTGCGGCGTTAAACAAACAAATACGGCACATGGCCTATTGACAGACATGTATTGATATCTGCGTTGTACTTACACCTATCAACAGGAAGGGGTCTATCTATCCCTGAAGCCTAGTCTGTCTCACAGTCCCTGAACCACATTATTTTCCCTTCCATCCAGCTCTCCCTGCAACACTAAAGCTCTAAATGAAGCAAGTCTAGATTTCCTCATGTTCTGAATCTCCCATCTCACTGGGGCTCCTTTCCAATTTAAATGGGATTATTGGTTACTATCCAAATGTTATGTATTGAGAGACTAAGCGTTAGTCTACCTGAAGCCATGCAGCTCTGGTCGTTCCTATCCAGATAGGGATAGCCCTCAACCTTAATGAAGCCATGCAGCTCTGGTCGTTCCTATCCAGATAGGGATAGCACTCAACCTTAATGAAGCCATGCAGCTCTGGTCGTTCCTATCCAGATAGGGATAGCACTCAACCTTAATGAAGCCATGCAGCTCTGGTCGTTCCTATCCAGATAGGGATAGCACTCAACCTTAATGAAGCCATGCAGCTCTGGTTGTTCCTATCCAGATAGGGATAGCACTCAACCTTAATGAAGCCATGCAGCTCTGGTTGTTCCTATCCAGATAGGGATAGCCCTCAACCTTAATGAAGCCATGCAGCTCTGGTCGTTCCTATCCAGCTAGGGATAGCACTCAACCTTATTGAAGCCATGCAGCTCTGGTTGTTCCTATCCAGATAGGGATAGCACTCAACCTTAATGAAGCCATGCAGCTCTGGTTGTTCCTATCCAGATAGGGATAGCACTCAACCTTAATGAAGCCATGCAGCTCTGGTTGTTCCTATCCAGATAGGGATAGCCCTCAACCTTAATGAAGCCATGCAGCTCTGGTCGTTCCTATCCAGATAGGGATAGCACTCAACCTTAATGAAGCCATGCAGCTCTGGTCGTTCCTATCCAGATAGGGATAGCACTCACCCTTAATGAAGCCATGCAGCTCTGGTTGTTCCTATCCAGCTAGGGATAGCACTCAACCTTAATGAAGCCATGCAGCTCTGGTCGTTCCTATCCAGCTAGGGATAGCCCTCAACCTTAATGAAGCCATGCAGCTCTGGTCGTTCCTATCCAGATGGTGATAGCCCTCAACCTTAATGAAGCCATGCAGCTCTGGTCGTTCCTATCCAGCTAGGGATAGCACTCAACCTTAATGAAGCCATGCAGCTCTGGTCGTTCCTATCCAGCTAGGGATAGCACTCAACCTTAATGAAGCCATGCAGCTCTGGTCGTTCCTATCCAGCTAGGGATAGCACTCAACCTTAATGAAGCCATGCAGCTCTGGTCGTTCCTATCCAGATAGGGATAGCACTCAACCTTAATGATAACGTTTATGTACACACTAACATAGCGGGCTTTCCCTTTTTGTTTTTGTGCAAACCATTTAAATATGTTTCTGTGTATTTTCATTATTCCTAAATACTTAATTGTTTTGATTGTCAAGTGCGCCGAAAATCTCCTTTAGTTTACTGGATTTACAAACATTTGGTATATCCCCATTATTCAATACTATATATAAGCATGAAAAACACGACTGTTGGAAGTGCTCATATATTACAATTTGGTAATCTGAGAGGAATACACAATACCGGAAAGTATGTTCACCATGGCTACTCCACCAAAACCTAAATCACCTAGTTGTCAAATAAAAACCCACTAGCGATCACATCAGTACCTGGTGTAACAACCACTCACACAGTTAACATGGACCAGTCTCCTATTATACCAGCAAGGGAGCGTCGTCTTCTAGGCATCGGACTTCTCTACCATTCCTCATGGGTTGTGCCTCAGTTCCTGCAGAAGGATCTCCATCTCGAACTTGGCGTCCAAGATAGTCCCAAAGATGTTCGATGGGGGTTCATATCGGGGCTCCTTGTAGGTCCTGGTAATGTTTTCATGGCGTTGTTCTTGGTTATTATCTCAATTTCTAAAAATGCCCTTGGATTCAATTTGCACATTAATTAATGCTCACGTGATCTCATCGGTTAAAGACAGACATCAACGAGTAAAGGTCCTCTTGTTAACGGAACAAATACCCCCATAACGCCAAAAGAATATGATGAAACTTTTAATACCTATTCGCTTCGCTGACAAACCTCGATACAATCCAATATATGTCTCTACAAAGAGTGGGACGAGCATGTATGTACCACACATACGACGAGTAAACCATACATGTTTATCCACAGTATAAGTGTTCAATTGTGTTATTGGGTTCTATTTTGCCTACATGTTTCGTTATTTCAGGGATGGTGGAACTAATTTTTACAACGTAGGCAACAATATTCCCGTTACATAGGGAGAATGTCTAAGACCTCTGAAAATATAAAATAATCAGGTAAACTCGGTGGTTGATGTCATGAACAAGTCTATTGACAATGACAACCAATCCGTCTGGTCCCGTTATATCCCCATGGTACCAGGAACCTTGCTGTTCAGGAATACCTACAGGGCAGACAGACGTGGAAAAAGGTGGAATATCTCCCGTTAACGTATTGAGAACTTGACGTTATTGTCTTGGACCCCAGTACGTGATCAGTCGGTGTTAATGGGGTAAAGTACATACTAAATCAGTAGATAAAATACAGATAGGTATGACAGAGTGACATGTGCAGCTAGACTGACATGCGCAGCAGACCGGCGCATGATAACCCTGTACACTTAAGTCGATACTTACCGTACTTCGCATTAGATCATATTACAATGTGCACAAATTCGGCATTCAAATAATTAAAAAACTATAACACGCATCGACGCCGTTTTTCTCCATTCATTAACGCAAATGCATGTGCCTATCAGGATGGACATAATGAATCAGATGTATTTGTCAACAAAACACCAATTTGGTTGTTTGCAGTAAGTTAGTTCACTAAATAAAATATCCAAATATGTATTGTTCGGCTGACAGTTTTACCACAAATGGAAGGAAATCTGACCTTCATTTATACAGGGAGTGATAATCCTATCCACCTACCAAAACAGACAACATTATTTATCCGATACAAAACATTTAGATTAAAGATTTTAATGATTAAGAATACAAATGAAATACAATCATTTCACATATGAGACACCGTATTGAAATGTAAACCAGAAAAGAAAGCAGAAAGACGGGTTTAGGCATGCTTCGTGCTGTTGGCAGCCCGCCAGACATAGAGTCAGATCTTTAAAATCAAGCAGTGTTTAAAATGACAAGTCATAGTTATATATAGAGCACCTGTAGTATCAAAGTGTACACTGGTCCAGGTGAGCGGTTCTGGGCCCGCATAAGCTGCACATCTACCAGGCGATAGTGTTCCCTCCAGCGGACACCCCAAACACTGGGACACGGTGATGTGTTTTCTCCGATACTTTACATTTGAAAAACAACACTCGTATTGATGTTTCATCTTTGGAAGATGGAAAGATTTCTCAGTCGCATTGTGACTATCATCGCTTTGATATACGCATGTGTTCATGGTAAGAAGTTTCTTAATCAGTTTCAAGTGTATGTTTGTTTGTTGGTTAACGCCGCAAGCAGCAATGTTCAAGCTGTGTAAGGCGGCAATTTGAAGTGACTGTAGTATTATGCCGCTTTTAGCAATATTCCAGCAGTATCACGGGGACGGCACCAGAAATGGGCTTCACATATTGTACCCATGTGGGATGTGGGGAATCGAGCCCGGGCCTTCGATTCGGTGCGGCGAGCGAACGTTTTAACCACTGTATGCTGTATGGTGTATATGAATCGTATGAAATATCGCCTTTCACCAGTAAATTATCACTTCTTCCTTCAATACCCGTGAAGATCGGGGTTAGAATTGGTCAGGATTGGTCTTCAGCAACCCATGCTTGTCGTAAAAGGCAACTAACGGGATCGGGTGGTCAAGCTCGCTGACTTGGTTGACACATGTCATCATATTTAAATTGCGAAGATCGATGCTTATGTTGTTGATCACTGGATTGTCTGGACCAGACTCGATTATTTACACACCGCCGGAATATTGCTGAATGCGACGTAAAACTAAACTCACTCACTCCCTCACTTCTTTCAGCATAATGCAAATATACCAGATTTAAAGCTTGGACCTTAAGTTACTAGTATAAAGCTATCAAAAATGAAATATTCCATTGTGAATTGTCTAACACTCTTGATGTTATTCCACAGGAATCACCGGCAAATGTAGTGATGGGTGCACCGCTCCGTATGGGGGGATTAACTTGTCAAGCGTGCCGACACGGTTGCTTTGGAGACAGGTGTACCAAACACTGCAGCCACTGTGACACTGGCGGGTGTGACAGAGATACGGGCAGGTGTTACAGATGTAAACCAGGTTACTATGGTGACGACTGCAGCACTCTGTGTCCAGTAGACTGTCCTGCAGATTACAAGGGTCAATATTATTGCAACAGAACCACGGGGAGCTGTATGGAGACCTGCCCCAAGGGACACTTCGGGAACACATGCCAGAACCCTTGTCCACAACACTGCAAACACTCGTCTTGTGCCAAAACCAATGGGGACTGTCTTGCTGGCTGTGAGCATGGGTGGACGGGGTCTTTCTGTCGTGAGAAGTGCTCTGCCCATTGTCTGCGAGGAATATGCCACATCGACGGCAAGTGCAAAGAGGGATGCGAAGCTGGTTACTATGGATGGTTCTGTGACCAGAAATGTTCCAACTGTTACACCACAGGATGTGACAGATTTTCAGGAAGATGTGATCAATGCTTACCTGGTCTCCATGGCGACAACTGTAACATGACATGCAGTAACTACTGTTACACAGAACGGGATGGCTACAGGCACTGTGCGCGAGAAGACGGAAAGTGTTTACAGGGATGTATACGCGGACGACATGGATCTCACTGTGGAAGAAAGTGTAGCATCAACTGTAAGAATTCCGCATGCTATCCAGAAGACGGGTCTTGCGTTGACGGTTGTACGCACGGACGGAAAGGGTCTTTCTGTAACCAAACCTGCTCGAACCATTGTCGAACTGGCGCCTGTTATACAGATGGAAGATGTAAATATGGATGCGAACCAGGGTTCTATGGTCTATTTTGTGATCGGCAATGTCCACACTGTGATAGTACGGGATGCGACAGAACATCGGGCAGGTGTGAGGAATGCTCCCCGGGCAGATATGGCAACGGTTGCAATCAGATGTGCAACAACTGTTATGCAGGACGATATAGTTCGGGTATTTGTCAGCGGGAAACCGGAAGATGTCTAGAGGGATGTAAGGACGGTTGGTATGGACCAACATGCAGTCAGCGATGCAACCAGAACTGTAGACCCCAGATCTGTAATACAGATGGCGCCTGTATAAATGGCTGTATGCATGGATGGAGTGGAACCCACTGCAATATCACGTGTCCTGGCAACTGTTTCGATCACGACTGCCTCACTGATGGAAGGTGTAAGCAGGGATGCAGGGATGGGTTCTCAGGAAGATTCTGCGAGGAAGAATGTCCTACTTGTAAAACTTACAGGATTCATGTAATTGAGCCTTTCACAAGTAGTGAGTCGTCTCATCTAGCGCCCATATCAGGTACGAGTTTCAAATCTACAAACATATATTTCTGATATCTAAATATAAACAATGGATCTGTGAAGTACGCAACTTTGAACAGTTCACATGATGTTACCTTCTGACATACAGATAATGAGCTGTGTATATATAATATACTGGACAAATATAGCTAGGGATCTATGTAAATTTTGAAATTATGAATAATGATCTATTTATTCATTGACACACTGATAAAATATCAATCATAAAAATACCAATATCCCTAACTTATTTTGTCCAGTATAGATGAAAGACATGTTTTACTTTATTTGATTGAACCATTTGTGTTAAGTTATGATATTTATTGATAACTTGTAAAGGTTTCCCAATTTTAAATGAGCATTCATGTTACAGGGATTTGGATTCAAGTGGCTGCCATCGTGGTTTGGGCGTATCACCGCTGTCCAGTGGGCTGCCAGGACATCTGAACTGCAATCACGTCGGGGGTAGTTAGAAGGGTCCTGGACAGAACACTGACAGCTGAACCAACGTACGAGCACATACGTGACTGATATCCGCTCTGATGACACCATCCACACAAAGAACGAATGCATCGTAACTAATTACGGATATGCATTCAATCAATGTATAAATTGTATATTCTTGTACATTTTGTTTGACTGTGTACAGATGTGTTTATGTAAATATGTCAGAACACTGTACATATAAATTTCCTCAAATTGAGTAAATTTGTATTTATATATTTTCATGTGTGTATAATCATTGTGAACAACAATGTGAGAAAACATAACTTTATAAACATAAGGACATTCTAAAGTTTGTTCCTGAATGTAAAAAGATGACAATAAATTTATTTTATAAAAAAAACTTTGTTTAATAAATTTCCCTTTTGGGATTTGGGTTAAAATCAGGCCCAGAATGCATGCAAGGTAACGAGTTTACTGAAGGACTAGTTGGTAAGACCATGGGATAATGGCGGTGTTTAGCCATCTTCGCAACAACGTCACTATCCATGCTATCATCCGCTGAATTGTTTGGTCCATAATTCATTGAGAACAAGCCAGAGCGTGCAAATAAGGCATGATGGGGCAGAAAAGAGAGACCAGTATCCCAACATCAAACCTTGCCACAGGAATAATTGTTGTCATTATTCTCATAGATCAGGGAAAGAGTTACCACCAGGTAATTTACATTATGTAATTGTCAGTGGGATAATCAAATCTAGGACAGAAACTGGCGACTGCGTGATATGTGCTATAAACTGATATTATCACTCTCAAGAGTGTGGCTACCTGTTGCACAGACAGACCAGAAGATACCCTTTGACACCGATTATTATCGGTGTCAAAGGGTATCTTCTGGTCTGTCTGTTGCTGTTCTAATTTCAATACAAGTGTTCACCATGGTGCACTGCCTTGTATTGTAAGCTGTTAGATTTCCTCGTTCATTACACATCTTTCCCCTAAAGCACAACTATGGTAGTCTTCAGTTTGGGTATATCACGTTATCGGTTGAAGTTTTATTTACTAATATTCTAAATTTGGAGAATGTATCCCTGAATTATTCTAGTCCCAAAACGAGGTCTGAGAAGAACAAAATCAAGCTAGTGAGCTTGTGTTACATGTTTGTATATTAAAACTAACCACGCAGCTCGGTGAGATATACAACGTATTTGGTAACAACCGTTAAGTCTGCTGTGGTCAGTATGTGATCCCATCACGACGTATTGGCTTCATGCAGGAAGAGAATGAGCATGAGCACGGGTACGGTCCAGGCATGCCTGTCATAGACCGAAATCAGGGATTCGAACCTCGACCACTGACTAAAAGGGAGGCCCTGAATCCCCTTCGCAATGTATCCACATCTGGGATCACTCACTCACACCACTGGGTTTTGAGGTAATTAGGGTATGTATTGTTAGGATATTGATGGGGCATATATTTGAAGTAAACTGTGTTCATACAGCTACTTCACTCACTCACTCATTCACTCATTCACTCATGATTCAGTCATGATGCAGTCATGGTGCATTCATGAAGGAAGACATTTGAATGTACCAAATATGTTTTACAAATGTTAACTTTGATACCGTAATTTATAGTCTCCTTAAACGTGCACATTGTGCTGTAGATATATAGCAGCCGGTAACGACTACCACACACAGAGATTAGAAAGTCCAGAGTCTGAGAAGCAGGCAGTCGATTTGTGCACGTAACAGTTTCACTCCATAATCAATACACTAGCCTTTTTTGCTCACAGTACCGTATGACACATTGTCTTTATCTGCATGTGTGTGTCTCTGTGTGTGTGCGTGCATGCGTGTACGTCGAAAGTGATATCTGTTGATATACGTGCATGTATGTTTATAAAGCCTTTTCCACTAGTCTATTCAGAACATGTATGAACGACCGAACCTTAACTTGAGTTTATTTAAGATCGGGTTATCGGAGTTTGAGACACCTAGTACAGACATGACGTCAGCGATTGTCGAATGTAGATTAAGTGGGGTATATACACTCACTCGTGATTTCATATTGACAGAATGCAGTTATCAGTAATGTATTATGTAATGTAAGAGGGTTGCAATAAAGAATAGATGGCACGTACCCAAGTTTTCAAACACGCTTATATTTAGCAAACCAAAAAACACAATGTCTTACGAGCACAAAGATTTACAGTGGTTCCCGGGACTGAATTCAGCCTTGAGTGTCAACGGTATTATATCTGTCAAATCGGTCTGTGGTCGTTGCGTGGTCAAAAGAATCACGACGTGTATGCCATTGGTCGTCGTGTGCAACAAAGGGATCCTCCTGTTCTGAACCTGGCCCAATTGGAAGCTGTTTTACACGAGGAATGGCGTAGACTGCCCCTTCAGAGGACCAGGAGGGGTATGAGGAGGAGAGTGCAGGAGGTTACACTCGGTATTGACCTTGAATCGTGTAAGACACGCAAAATGACATTTTGAATGTTCACATTCACCGATAAATTCAACATAAAACATTCCAGGGCCATAGTTGTACAGACATGGTTTTGTATGAAAATAAGTGTGCTTTTTTCAAAATAGGCAATTATTCATCATAAACTCAACATGGATTCCAATCATTTTGTCGTTTTTTATGAATCAAAGGATCATACAGGTCAGAAAAACGCATGGTTTTTTTTCAATCGTGGTCACCACGAGATGTTTTATGTAAGTGTTGAAAAAACCTATCATTCCAAAAATACTTAATTAAGTTCTTTGTGTATAAATGTATATTAAGGATATTACTGATACGAGACAAATGAGCAGGTGAGACAACTTGAATCAGCTTCAGTACCCTGCCCTCTTCCATGTTTCCATTGCTTTGACGACTGTGGGATGAAGACGTAGAACACAATTCGAAGGTTGAATAGTAAACATGGAGGACGAGTTACACGTTACAGAGTAGTAGTATTTATATATTTATTTTATTTATATATATTTATATAGTGCCAATATCCAGATCACCTGCTCAAAGGCGCTTTGTTTTTCCCTCGACCATTGGATGTCAGTCTCAAATGGCACAACGCATTATCAATCTCAACTCCCTGGGGATCATACAACTCTTGCAGCCACTAGGCGCACCGAGTTAATGTGGCTTTCCCATCCTTACGAGGTACCCATTCACAGCTGGGTGGACTGGGACACGTAGTCACAGTATTTTGTCCAAGTTTACTGCACGTTGCTGTACCCGCAACTAGGTGTTTGCACGTATTCATGTGGCCACCATCTGGTCATATACCAACGGATTCGTGGTTTCGTTTAAGTGCACAGGGTTGTGTACTGTACACTAGGGGTTGTGACAACACTGAGAGAGTCTGCACGCAAAGTTGACTCCAAAGGTTTTTACGCCCGGTCACAGGTGGGCTCGATCCCGTCACCTCAGGTTCGCTGGATCACCCACCACGCCCTCGTAGTATTTCGTGGCGTTTCGGACAACATAGAAGAACATTCTATTTAAAGTTGACTTGCAGTGAAATAGTTTGGAAGGAAATATAATATGTTGTTCTCAGTTTCATTTTACAGAGCAGTTAGGTAAGTTAACCAGTAACAACAATCTAAAACTTGCATTTAGATGAAACTAACAGTCATATATCACGTGGATCAGAGCATGCTGTTTTACATGGTCAACTTCAAGTTCAACACAAATAGCTAGACGCACTCCCCTCCCAAACCACAAGGAAATATTTGTGTGCACAGAGAATGCATACAAGTAGGTCACCATGAGTTGACGGATACCAGCGATACTATAGAGTGGCAATGACAGCATGCAGTGCCTACGTGCAAAAGGATTGGAGTGAAACAGTACATACATGGGGGGTTGCAGTTACATTATAAACTTGTTTACCTCTCAGCTACTATCGAACAAAGTTGCAGAAGCATATCTATTATAAACATGTACTGGAACACGACCTTCACTCGGTTTCATCTTCCCGCTCATATTCAAGGGTTTGCCTTCGTGTTACTAGATACCCAGGTCAGCGTGTCTGAATAATGTGCATCACTAGTGCATGTACGCCTATAGTTTGAGAGTAAAGTCTTTGTATCCATTAAACAGGTGAGACAGGAAAGCGTTAAAGCATCATGTTTTTAATAAACAAATTCATAAATGCAACCGTGCAGATGTAGCAGTGTTCCCTTAAAAGTTGCAGAGAGATATTAATCTATATATTTCATTTCCATAGAAAATAATATAAGAACGTCCGCATGAACTTCTGTGAGATATATCGTGCAAGGAAAGAGGGTCAGTATTTGACCTATAAACATTTCCTGTAGAGACAGATACAAGTTTATCTCCAGACTGCATCTGATGCCACCGCAGTACAAATAATTAAGTTTCACATTGTCTGCTTGTGACCCGGCCGTAAAAGTCATCACTTTTAAATAGTAACAAATAAAGTTCACTGGAAACAATCCGGCTGAACTGTACAGCGAACATGTTTCATGTACATGCCACTTCTGTAATGGAGACAATATTAAACTTGCGGGTAGTTCAACACGATGCAAGACAACATCACAATCTGTAAGATAAACATTAGCGTGCAATAGGGTTATCTCTGTTAGTACAAGACTAAAGTGTCCTAAAGTATTACACTTTATTCAGAGGATCTCTAACAATAACTAATCCTTTCTGCTTATGTATTTATAATTCCTCAATAGACATTTCTTATAGGTGAGCGAGTATGTATTACGGCGCTTCTAACAACATTCCAGTAATATGGCTTGGAACACCAGAAAAAGTCAAGAGAAAGAGAATCGAATCCGGTGTCGAGCGATTTCTGTAAACATTAGGTTACACTGTAACTCCTGCGCATACCGTTATAAAAGTCTTTCTCTGCGGACAGAATGTGTCACATAATAAAGTTGCAAAACAAATTTGTACTGACGGATTTTGCTTATTCTAATATTAGGGGGTTACACCAAACACTGACTTTGGCCAACTGAGCACATTTGTACAACGAGTTGAAGTGAAGTCAAATCATATTTTATAATTAAATACATGTGTTGTTGCATACTGAGTGCTCGTACTTGCTGCTTATAGAATGCGGGTGTAGTTGTAAAGTATGCGCGTGATGCTGTGTACTGACTGACTGACTGAGTTTAGTTTTACGCCGCTTTTAGCAGTATTCCAGCAATATCACGGCGGGGGACACCAGAAATGGGCTTCACACATTGTGCGCATGTGGGGAATCGAACCCGGGTCTTCGGCGTGACGAGCGAACGCTTTAACCACTAGGCTACCCTACCGCCCCCTGTGTACTAAATGCACGGGTTGGTGTATAGTGAATGCACATGAGGCAATAGCGTGAATGCTCGTGTTGCTGCATACGGAATGCAGGTGTTGTATACTGGATGTACGTGTTGTGTATACTGAATAGACCGAAAGCACGTGTTGTTGTATACCGAATGCACGTGTTGTTGTATGGTGAATGTCGCGATGCTTCATACTGAATGTATTAGATGCTGTAGAGTGAATGCACTCGTTGCTGTTGGCTGAATGTTCTTTTTGCGGTACATTGAATGCATGTGTATGGTGAATGCTCTTGATGCGGTACACTGAATGTACATGCTGTTGTATGGTGAATGCTCTTGATGCGGTACACTGAATGTACATGCTGTTGTATGGTGAATGCACGTGATGCGGTACACTGAATGTACATGCTGTTGTATGGTGAATGCACGTGATGCGGTACACTGAATGTACATGCTGTTGTATGGTGAATGCACGTGATGCGGTACACTGAATGTACATGCTGTTGTATGGTGAATGCACGTGATGCGGTACACTGAATGTACATGCTGTTGTATGGTGAATGCACGTGATGCGGTACACTGAATGTACATGCTGTTGTATGGTGAATGCACGTGTTGCTCTTGAATGAATGCACATGTTTTCTCACAGTTTATTGCTAACTACGACTGGTCCTGATTCCATCCGACTCACGGAGGACAGTTCACAATGCTTGTCTCGGGAAGGAAGGAACCAGGACTTACATATAACAGTCATCAAGACAATACCTATTTCTGCTCTGCCTCTGTTTTGTATCAACATATTTCATCGAACATGACACAGCTGTTTTAAGTTTCGTTTTCCATACACAAAAATACTTCCCCGATGTGCATGACTGTTTGTCCTCTACAAATGTGTTCGAATAGCCGATGTCATGTGCCTGATTCTTTTGCATGCACAATATGTCCATCGCCTTCCCACACAGTGAATCCTGGTGTATTTAATGGGAACAACCCTGCACAACAGTCAATATTGGCAAAAACTTAGGGGAAGCCCCATAACAACACAAATTTAACTTATTTTTTAAACATTTTATTTCCTTCAAGCCGTATTATACACGGTTTGGCATTAGATAAAATGTCTTGTACATCTCAGAAGGTTAAAAATATCATGGCTTTTAACACTACAGGCTCTACCTATAATTAAATATTTTCGTTGTTGAAAAAAGTGTCACTAGAACAGAATAATAACCCACCTAGGATCTGCAACTAATCAGTTACTGAGATATGATAATCACTACTTTGTGTCGCTCGAACTTCCTCCTTCGATTACTGCATCATTCGAGACAACCAACCCTGTCTCGGGCGCGTTGTTCTCGCTTGTACAGCGACCTCCATCCGTTAATTCGAACCCAGCGTCTCCACGAACAGTTTTTCGATAGAGGAATGGAATTCTCTTGGCTAAACTGGTGTCTCTGAAAAATGCATTCAGATCGTTAGTGATTTCTGATGTATTGCGGTATATTTACAAACGGGCATATGTGTGGGTTCTTCTATGCTAACCTGTTGAAACAAAATAGCTACTTTGGTTACCTACCCAGAAAATCAGTCACTTTCTACTTGTATGTTCACACTAAGCTGAGACACACGAGACAACGTCATACACGGTAATTGACAGACAGATCAATACTGGGACATAGCACTACAACACAATGACATGCATGTGTGAGTGAGTGAGTTTAGTTTTATGCCGCAATCAGCAATATTCCAGCTATATGGCGGCGGGCTGTAAATAATCAAGTCTGGACCAGACAATCCAGTGATCAACAGCATGGGCATCGATTATGGGATACGATGACATGTGTCAACCAAGTCAGCGAGCCTCACCACCCAATCCCGTTAGTCGCCTCTTACGACAAGCATGGGTTGCTGAAGATTAATTCTAACCCGGATTGCTTACGTGCCATGTGAGAGAATTCAGTACTTCCCGTACATCGTTATATTTGAAGGTCATTTCATGATACAGTCTGACGCAATGTATACCAGTTTTTATTAAGGTATAATAAAGACAATATATATCTTACCTGATGACCCATACACCCAGGACAGCGGCAGCTACAAAACACAGACCGATGTACACCAGGAGAGCCCTGTACATCGTGGTCAACGATTGTGGACAATCACCAGTAACCCCACACTGGCAAGTTGGTAAACTGGCTGAAAATACACGATTTAACATTGGATGTTAGATGGTTCTTGTCCTTCATTGTCGAGTTAAGGTGAATGGAATCTAACAAATATAACAATATATTTTATAAAACAATGTGTGTAGAAAGAATCCATGATTTCTAAAATATCATAGAAATAATATATTTACAGTAACGTACGCAATAATATTCGACGGAAAGTTTGATTAGGAACTTTTAAGTGACAGTTTTATGATACAAAATTCTTTCTTCGCTTTATGTATATTAGCATGGTGGGGGAGAAATAAAAATTGTTGAATATGCATGACATAGATAATTCATCCTCGTTGTATAAATATACGTTTAACTTATTAAATTGTTTAGATAAACGGAATTGTCGGTCACAGCGTCTATCATCACAAAGCAGGACTCTGTTCTGGAGCTAGCGTGCATCAACATGTTATAATTCCCTGTGACAAAGGGTATCTGTGGGTTACTTGTGCCCATTGACAGTGTACATTGTGGATAACGAAGCTACACATTGAACCTAAAGACATGTGTGCGTGTACATGTGTATGTACGCAGTATTATTTGCAACACCGAGGGCACAGTTAATGCGCAATAATCTCCCGGGACGGATGAGCTCTTAGTTTTAAAGATAAGGAAAATATAACATCAGGAAATATTTACAATATTACTACTATTTGTACAACTACTTCGGTCAGATCCACTGTCTCTGCGCAATAACACGTGCCGCGGACGTTTGGCCAGGGTGTATCACTGCATATAACCGTCGCAATTACCATTGTACCAAAGCATTATCTGTCAACACCTCCCACCCCAACCCCCACTCTCTCACCCGCTCCCTCTCTCCCCCTTCCTCTCTCCCCTTCCCTCTCTCTCCCTCCCTCTCTCTCTGTCTGTCTCTTTCTCTCAATCTCACTCTGTGTCTGTCAATCTCTCTCCCTCTCTCTCTCTCTCTTTCTGTCTGTTTCTCAATCTCCCTGCCCCTCTCTCTGTGTCTGTCTGTCTCTCTCTCATTTCTCTCCCCTCTCTCTCTCTCTCTCTCTCTCTATCTATGTCTCTCACACACATATCTACATATAGACAGGTTATAACGTATTACTAAGATACATGGTAACGTAAACACATCACATATCACAGTGATGTCGTGTGCATAGATCAACCGACACTGACAGATGCAAAAGGAAATTGTTCGCTCATACTGTTTCTTCAACTTGAATTTAAATGTAAGTTTCAAAGACTTGAAATATTCGCGCGCAGATTAAGTAAACTTCGGCTACATAGACGCGTGTGTAATATGTCACATCATATACTGTACCTGACATGCTGTCACTGCCGTCCTCAATACACATGGAATCAGATTTAACAGGAACTTGTTTCAGTAGACCAGTAGGTTACGAGGAAATAATGTTTTGACATGCCGTTGTTGTTTATTGTTTGTTTGGTTTTTCATTACTATATATACCGTTACAAGTAGGGCAGGATGTACCTTTCTGTCAGAGGGAAAGTACTGAAAGTTTTCATTTGCTTTCGGAGTAAGCCAAACTCCCTATCCAATGTTCGGTGAAAGTGGTGACTGGTGGATCAGGTGGTCACTCTCGCCACCACAGGGCTGTAACACTGGTGGATCGGGTGGTCACTCTCGCCACCACAGAGCTGTAACACTGGTGGATCGGGTGGTCACTCTCGCCACCACAGGGTTGTAACACTGGTGGATCGGGTGGTCACTCTCGCCACCACAGGGCTGTAACACTGGTGGATCGGGTGGTCACTCTCGCCACCACAGGGCTGTAACACTGGTGGATCGGGTGGTCACTCTCGCCACCACAGAGCTGTAACACTGGTGGATCGGGTGGTCACTCTCGCCACCACAGGGTTGTAACACTGGTGGATCGGGTGGTCACTCTCGCCACCACAGAGCTGTAACACTGGTGGATCGGGTGGTCACTCTCGCCACCACAGGGTTGTAACACTGGTGGATCGGGTGGTCACTCTCGCCACCACAGGGCTGTAACACTGGTGGATCGGGTGGTCACTCTCGCCACCACAGAGCTGTAACACTGGTGGATCAGGTGGTCACTCGCCACCACAGGGCTGTAACACTGGTGGATCGGGTGGTCACTCTCGCCACCACAGGGTTGTAACACTGGTGGATCGGGTGGTCACTCTCGCCACCACAGGGCTGTAACACTGGTGGATCGGGTGGTCACTCTCGCCACCACAGAGCTGTAACACTGGTGGATCAGGTGGTCACTCTCGCCACCACAGGGCTGTAACAATGGTGGATCGGGTGGTCACTCTCGCCACCACAGGGCTGTAACACTGGTGGATCGGGTGGTCTCTCGCCACCACAGGGCTGTAACAATGGTGGATCAGGTGGTCACTCTCTCGCCACCACAGGGCGGTGTAACAATGGTGGATCAGGTGGTCACTCTCGCCACCACAGGGCTGTTACACTGGTGGATCGGGTGGTCACTCTCGCCACCACAGGGCTGTTACACTGGTGGAACGGGTGGTCACTCTCGCCACCACAGGGCTGTAACACTGGTGGATCGGGTGGTCACTCTCGCCACCACAGGGCTGTTACACTGGTGGATCGGGTGGTCACTCTCGCCACCACAGAGCTGTAACACTGGTGGATCAGGTGGTCACTCTCGCCACCACAGGGTTGTTACACTGGTGGATCGGGTGGTCACTCTCGCCACCACAGGGCTGTAACACTGGTGGATCGGGTGGTCACTCTCGCCACCACAGAGCTGTAACACTGTAACTGTAACTACAACGAGACAAACAAACAAAACAAACAAATAAGAAAGCTCTGTTGTTAGAAAGGTTGGCTGCATGATAAGCATG
Organism: Haliotis rubra; assembly: GCF_003918875.1. Classification (NCBI taxonomy): domain Eukaryota; kingdom Metazoa; phylum Mollusca; class Gastropoda; order Lepetellida; family Haliotidae; genus Haliotis; species Haliotis rubra. The sequence goes on from NW_025767533.1 coordinate 293,427, forward strand.
TACCATAAGAAACCATAGGTTACGACAGGCAATGGTGCCTTTGCGAGGATTAAAGATTTTTTAAAAATATTTTTGAGATGACCACCGACAATAAATGTAGATTTCAATAACTCATGATTTATTGCACTGTGAAGCATTTTGAGTCGGGTTTCATGTAATTTTTATTTAATCTTTAATCCTCGCAAAGACACGAGGGCCTGTGTCGGTTAGGACTACGCCAAAGGGCGTGCGTGGTTTGTTCAGTCGGGGTCCAAAACACATGCACATGCAAGTGAAATATATAAAAATGATGATATGTCGAGAAAGCGATTTCAATGAGACATCCTTTTGGTCGCTGGAGCTTCAAATTGTTCAAGTCAGCCACGTGTCCCGTATAACACATTTTGAAATCTTTATTAATGTATCGAATACTGTAACCAATATCAAACAACGGACAGACACCATGTCTGATTGTACATCAAATTAGTGAACATGTGGACACCCAGGCTAGAGCAGCTGACATCTTGCTTCATGATACCGCCCCCCTTGTCATAGTGCCTAGTGTATTGTTTGACACTCTGAACTGTTAATGCACAGATCTAAGTATGAGCGAGTGAGTATGGTTTGACGCCGCTTTTAGCAAGATTCCATGAATATCACGGCGGTGGACACTTGAAATTGGCGTCACACATTGTACCCATTTAGGGAATCGAACCCGGGTCTTCAAACGTGACGAGCAAACGCTTTAACCACTAGGCTATCCCACCATCCCAGATGTAAATATGAATAGATGAGACGGTGTTTAATTTCTAGACCAGTGGAAGGGTATTGACTTGATCATTTTTAACGATATCAGATCATCGATATATCTCCAGCCCAAGCTAAAGCTCTTTGTCCAATTCACTCGTTTCGATTTTGCCAATCGGAGAAACCGGCCAGACTCCTGACGAGGCAGGTGAGCGTGGAGGGACAAACCCATCGCTCTTGTCGGGTATTGTTGCGGGTGAACGTTTATGCATATAACTACATGGGACACAGATAAGTCGGTTTCAAGTGTGGCATAAAACATTCCTTGCGCCGAGAGCGGATAGTTGCACAGAAGTTGTCTCCCCTGGCTGTCAATGGACGAGTTCTATTCAACAGCGAGTTGACGCTCACATCGATGTAATGAACCACGGGGACACAAGAGTGTGTGAGTGAGTGAGTGAGAGAGTTAGTGAGTGAGAGAGAGAGGGAGAGTGAGTGAGTAAGTGAGTTAGCACCGTTTACAAAACACATATCAGACTTCAAATAAAATTAAATGCTCTAGCAATGTCCTGATTCCATGCATGTTCTTGGGCAATGCATGTAGTAATTGCCTCAATGTTAAGGTTAAGGCGAACTTGGCAAGATATACATATTTAAAAAACAATTTCCCGCATATGTCATTGCAGAACAGATACTAAATACAAATAGGATCTGGTAAGAGTAAGAGTTGGAATTATTATAAGTATCTTATCATAATGATAATACTTATAATTAGGTGTGCAAAATTGAGTTGGAGAATAGTTATATTTTCGTGGACTCGACACAAGACAGTGAGAGACAGTCACTCAGTCTCACTCGCTCAGTGCTGGTGTACCGAATGAATCGACCTTGAGCTGATCAGTCTTATTGTTTGCTTGAACAACGCCGTGAACAGCCTCTAGTTTACAGTTGGGAGAATTGGTTTCCCTTTAAATGAATTTTCTCGAAATAATAATGTTAAATTGAATTAAACAACAACAGGGAGTACTTAAGAAATAGAATATTTCATGTGTCTGAATTATGACATCGTGACATGAAAATATCCCGTGTTTCACGTCACTCAGTGGCAGACATATTTAGTTCACTAGACACATGAAATATCTTTTATCAGATAAATGAGTGTCAATACATGCAGGTTATGATCGCGAATGTCGAGTCAATACATTACACTATATATACGACGTGATCATTTATGAAGGATTGCCCGCTGACCATGCCAACCATTAACTAAAGTGGGAACCATACTACTGTACACGTGTCAGTGACGTGTCATGGCGGGTACAACCCCGGGATCAGGACCAGATTACCATTACCCATTGATATACTTGGTGATGTTTGTTGAAATTAATCATTTAGTTGAATACATATTATCTGTATTTACCCATAAACATATAGGACAAGGCTGACATCACAGCAGAACGAAAGTAGGGGTGCACCCTGAAAGATCTCCAACGTGGGCTTTTCCGTTACGCGGGCTGGTAGATCCCAAAACAGAACGGGTTTACTCAACCACCATCCGAATCCATTAAAAATGTTCATATTACGACTCTCTGTAATCAAGACGGTATTAACTCGTGATTGCAATTGTATAAGATTAAAGGGGTATAGAAAGGACACCACAATGACATTCTGAAGCGTTTTATATTCATAGGTACTGGAATTACCCGAGATTGTGCTGTAATCTACCCACACCTGGAAACCCATTCAGACAGTGGCACCCCTCATGAGTCATATCCTGTACATTGTGTTTATTGTGATAGAGAGTAAGCTAATAACAATTTGTCTCTGGTAGCGAATGTGTCACAGCAAATCTCACAATTGAATTTTCAAAAAGGTACTATGCTATTGGGTCAAAGTTCACTTATGTAGAAGTGACGTAAACAGGGATGGGGTTGTGCAATGTTCTGTGTTCGCTCAAAGGTAACATGACGTGTAAGCTATTCTTAACCACATTGGACATGCGCAGATAGCACTGGGTATCGCGTGATAAAGTCTTACATACAAGCGTTCATGCAGTTGCAGCCCGAAGAGCCGAAGGTAACAGTCGTCGCTGACGACGAGACATTTGGTTATGTTGTGTCTCCCATAGGCAGAGGTAAGTCTGTTTCTACATGGACACGATATAATAACCGTGTCTAGTAACATATTGTCAGTTAGTCAAGAACAATGTCATAAAGATACAAACCCGAATGATAAATGAACTTACATATCATAGTCTTAGAAACTACATTATATCAAGAAGCGCGATTTGGAATGAATATGAACCTTGTTTTTTTTATTCAATGAAGTTTTGTTTTTCAAAAGTATTCTTTTTCTGCAGGACAAGCATCAAGAACGACATGTGGTTCCGTCTGCTGACTGTGGCTGTTTCTCTGCTGGCAGTATTGTCATCCTTTGGTAAGTATGCAGGTCAGGATTTGTACTTCAAATTCTTTATAATAATAAAATCTAACATTTTGTATAACTGTTCCTCCTGTTCATAGCTGATTGTCATCACATTTTCGTTGCAGTCGAATCCGGGCGTTCATGTGAAACAGACGGTTGTGTCCATGGTAACGGCCTTTTGAAGTGCCAGTCGTGCGAGATTGGTTGTTGGGGACGAAACTGCAGTTCTCCATGCTGGGACAACTGTCACAAAGACGGATGTGACAGAAACACTGGACAATGCTTCCTGTGTAAACCAGGGTTTTATGGGGCACGGTGTGACATCTCGTGTTCGCAGAGTTGCTCAGCCAGTCATCAGGACGCTTTGTCATACTGCGATCAAGACACCGGTGAGTGTTATAAGACCTGTCAACGAGACTCAACTGACACAATCTGTGACGGGCGTTGTCCTCCCAATTGCAGGGATAACACATGTGATATAGTTACAGCAAAATGCGTGGTTGGGTGCGACTCGGGTTGGAACGGAGATTTCTGTAACAACTCCTGCAGCAACTGTCTGAGTGGAAGATGCAGCAGCAACGGTTATTGTCTAGATGGCTGCTCTCCAGGTTTCTATGGCCAGTTGTGTGAACGAACGTGCCCTCATTGCTGGTTTTCTGGCTGTGACAGACAGACTGGGGTCTGTGAACAGTGTCAGCCTGGGTACCATGGGATCCACTGTAACAAGAGGTGCCCTGACAAGTGTTACGCAGACCAAAGTGGTGACAAGAACTGTGACAGGGACAGTGGTAGATGTTCTCAAGGCTGTGAGACCGGGTGGCACGGGTCCCACTGTAAGACAAAGTGCAGTCCACACTGCAGATCTCAATGTCTGAGTATCGATGGTTCCTGTGTTGACGGCTGTGTAAAAGGACATTACGGCAAACATTGCCACAGTACATGTATAACTTGTAAAGACAATGACTGTGACCACCAAGGCCGCTGTAGGCAGTGTCCAGAGGGCGTTTATGGAGACAAGTGTGACCAGCCTTGTCCGTTGGACTGTGACACGTGTAATCGTGAGGGAAATTGTGTATATGCAATGAATACAGAACCCAGTAGTTCCGCTGCCTCCCTGTATTCTGACACAGTAGTAGCCCTCGGTTGCGTGTTGTACATAATTGCCACACGGGCTTAGGACCGACGTGATGGAACATTCGTTATGGCCGAGACCTTACCTCTTGAGTGTGAGGCACTTCAATCGGGTGTCTCTAGATTTCAAGTTTGGTAGAGTCTCGGCTGTACAATGGTTTATCTGAGGTCTGTTGATATTTTTCTGTATCTGAAATAAAAATAATTGTCATTAAATCTTTGTACATGTGTATATTTATGATATGACTGGTCTTTAATTCATATATATTTCTCTCAAGTTGGAATAAAATGTCAGAACATCACTTTTTCTTTGTTAAATTTAAGATTGGTTCTATGGTCTAGTAAGTGGAGTGTCCTCCGCGAAAAAGAAAGGTCGGGGATCGTCGTAGCAAACGTCATTAAGTATGGTGTTTGTAGTACCGTGCATGACCCTCGGCTTCATGGTATAAAACCAGTAGGCTCAGAGTTCTGTGTGTCCGAATAGGGATTCCACGTTTAACTGCGATATGATATCTCAGTGGGCTGACATTAGGCCCGACCACAAATGCACGCACACACGCACGTACGCACAGAAACACGAGCTGAAATGCATAAAATTGCTTGATGGTACAGAGAAATAAAAGGACTGAACGGAAAACAGAATACATGTAAGAATATATAATGGTTGATCCCAAAGAGACTGTTTAGTGGATCCGGTGGTCAGATCGCTGTGACTTGGGCTGTAAGCCCGTGATGTCGTTCAAGACATGCATAGTATTGGGCGTGTAGTTTATGACATGCATAGTACTGGGCGCAGTTTAGGACTTGCATAGTATTAAGCGTGCAGTTTAGGACAGTGTAGTTTGGGCGTGTAATTTAGGCCATGTATAGCACTGGGCGTATAGATTAGGGCATGTATTGTTTTGGACGTAGTTTAGGCCATGTATTGTTTTGGGTGTGTAGTTTAGGACATGTATTGTTTTGGGCGTGTAGTTTAGGACATGTATTGTTTTGGGCGGGTAGTTTAGGACATGTATTGTTTTGGGCGTAGTTTAGAACATGTATAGTATTGGGCGGGTAGTTTAGGACATGTATTATTTTGGGCGTGTAGTTTAGGACATGTAGAGTTTGGGTGTGCAGTTTAGGTAATGACATAGTATCGGGCTTATAGTTTAGGACATGTATAGTATTGGACGGTTAGTTTAGGTCATGTATTATTTGGGGTGGGTGGTTTAGGAACGTGTCGTTTGGGCGCGCCGTTTAGGACATGACATAGCATTGGGCGGCTAGTTTAGGATATGTATTATTTGGGCGGGTAGTTTAGGACATGTATAGTATTGGGTGGGTAGTTTAAGACAGTGGAGCTTTGGCGCAGTTTAGGACATGTGTAGTATTGGGCGGGTAGTTTTGGATATGTTTAGTATTGGGCGGGTAGTTAAGGACAGTGGAGCTTTGGCGGGTAGTTTAGGACAGTATAGTCTGGGCATGTAGTTTAGGACATTTGTAGTATTGGGTGGGTAGTTTTGGATATGTATAGCATTGGGCGGGTAGTTAAGGACAGTGGAGCTTTGACGGGTAGTTTAGGACAGTGGAGCTTTGGCGGGTAGTTTAGGACAGTGGAGTTTTGGCGTGCAGTTTAGGACATGTGTAGTATTGGGCGGGTAGTTTTGGATATGTATAGTATTCGGCGGGTAGTTAAGGACAGTGGAGCTTTGGCGGGTAGTTAAGGACAGTATAGTCTGACATGTAGTTTAGGACAGTGGAGCTTTGGGCCGGTAGTTAAGGACAGTGGAGCTTTGAGGGTAGTTTAGGACAGTGTAGTCTGGGCATGTAGTTTAGGACATGTGTAGCATTGGGCGGGTAGTTTAGGACAGTGGAGCTTTGGCGGGTAGTTTAGGACAGTGGAGCTTTGACGGATAGTTTAGGACAGTGGAGCTTTGGCGGGTAGTTTAGGACAGTGGAGCTTTTAGTGCAGTTTAGGACAGTGTCTTTGGGCATGTAGTTTAGGTCATGTATAGTACTGGGCGTAGATTAGGGCATGTATTGTTTTGGGCGGGTAGTTTAGGACATGTATTGCTTTGGGCATGTAGTTTAGAACATGTATAGTATTGGGCGTGTAGTTTAGGCCATGTATAGTATTAGGCGTGAAGTTTAGGCCATGTTTAGCATTGGGTGTGAAGTTTAGGCCATGTATAGCATTGGGCGTGTAGTTGACATGTATAGTATTATGTAGTATTATTAAGTGTAGTTAAGGACATGTGTAGTTTTGGAGTGCAGATTAGATTAGGACGTAATTTGGGCGCGTAGTTTAGGACATGCATATATTGGGCGTGCAATTTAGGACAGTGTAGTTTGGGCGTGTAGGTTAGGTCATGTATTGTTTTGGCGTGTAGTTGAGGACATGCATTGTTTTCGGCGCGTAGTGTAGGACATGTGTAATATTGGGGGCGTAGTTTAGGCCATGTGTTGTTTTGGGCGCGTAGTTTACGACATGTAGTTTTGGCGTGTAGTTTACGACATGTCGTTTAGGACGTGTAAGACGTGTAGGTCGGAACATGCGCGTAGTGTACGACACGTGTAGTTTAAAACGTAAAATTAATGTGATGTCTACTATGGTTTAGGGAATGGGAAGCTTACGATATTAGCAGAATAAGCCATGTTTAGTTTAGGACGTGTGTAGTGTAGTTCTCTTGAAAATATATTTGACAGTACTGGTGACTATATAATCTGCCTACAGATACAGATATCAAGGAAGCAGTTGTCGAGTGCAGATTTAGTAATGCAATGAAATAATGAATTACAGCAAAAACCTTGACATATTATAAACAACTGTCGACGGAGTCAACTGTTCGCATGTTCATGAATTACTATGAAATAGTGACGACCCTGATAGTTTCCGAAAAGCATAACCCTCCCCTTCACGTGTACAACCCACGTCACGCCATCAGCCATTTATTGCGGGTATCTGGTAATGTAAGAAAAGCTGGCAGGTAGCCAAGCTGTTTCGTACATGTCTATATACAGTCTTCCTAATTACATAAAGTATCTATTGTTACCGATATCAGGGTACAAGGCCACTTTCTCTGAGTTTACTCGTAAACACTTGAACACACTGCCGTATCCGAGTAAACAAGAATAGCCTAACCGCTTTATGTGTTGCTCATGAAGTATTTAGGGGTCACGTCTTGGGTCACATCAGGTACACTTTGCTACAGGTTAACTGACGGACTATCGTCATGGTTGTTGACTTTATGAATAAGCCCGTAGTGGAGTTGCCTGCAGACTATTGTTCAGATTGACTCAGATTTAAACAAAGGAGCAGTTGTGGATGCATCACCCAAGCGTGCTGAACAAAAGACGAAATATGGCGGCATACTTAAAATACATGTGCATAGTTCTTACAAACTGCTGAGGATGGGAGACACAGATGTCGTTCCCGTGCTGCATTTCGCTGTGCAGAGATCTGCATCAAAATGTCGTCACACTGACACGCCTTGGTATACCAGTGACTGAGCGAGTTTAGTTTTACGCCGCACTCAGCAATATTCCAGCTATATGACAGTAGTTTGTAAATAATCGAGTCGGGACCAGACAATCCAGTGATCAACATAATGAGCATCGATCTACGCAATTCGGATACGATGACATGTGTCAACCAAGTCAGAGAGCCTGACCACCCGATCCCGTTAGTCACCTCGTGAGTTATACAAGCATGGGTTACTGAAGATCAATTCTAACCCGGATCTTCACGGGTCGTGATATACCAGGATTACTGTCAACAAGCAGTTCTAAACACAACTAATTCACAATGAAATGATTATATAACTCGGCTACAGCAGACTGTCTGTACTCGTTGTCGTGTCAGTCGACAGGTTAGCATGTGTCCAGCTAGTCCAGGACAGCCTGCAAATATTATTGGACCAGGAAAACCATAGGTGATAATATATATCCAAGTCCCTTGGGGTCTGAACACATACAATCATGCAAGTCCGGGGAGTCTGACAACCCAGCCCCATGTTAGCAAGAACGTAATACAAGGTATTGAGTCTCAACTTCATTCAGGTTGACATTCAAAACCGTACTGTAGTTCATTATTTGCTGAGTGACATTCAGTACTAAATTAAATGTCAAAATGAGCCATTTGATACCATGTTTCACCTAGGTACAGTGGCTGTTTCATTGATTTTGGACATGACAAGCACCAAGCAGGGGGTTCTTTTTTTGCTGTGGGCCTGTGGCATGTACGATGATCAGAAAGCGAATCAAAATATTCCTTGCGCTGTGGTTTTCCAATCCCTGAGATCACAGGTTTGAATCCCAGATTTACAGTGGTGATTCTTCTAGACATTGTGCGCGTATCATGAACCGAAAACCATCTCGAGCATCCTCTATTTCGTAAATACAGTGTGTAATGCAATCAGTTCATCGACAGGTCTTTCATTTCACATGGAGGGTAAACTTTCTGATAAAACGTAGTAGAAAACATAATCCCTTGAAAATATGAAGGTGGGGTGAGGTGAAATAGGGTTTAACGTCTCACTTAAGAATATTTCGCTCATATGACGACGTGCATGCGTGTGTATGTGTATGTGCGGCTGCTTGTACTAGCCCAGACTTAAGCTGGTTTTATAGTGCTAATATAACAGCGCCTTGTTTGCGTCCGTTACAGAATACAAACGGCTGTGGGTTGGGAGGCCGATACGTTTATTACTGGTCTATTTATTAAACAGCCAGGCTGGTTGTACCCAAGCTGATCATAATGGATATTCTTCTGTGAATGATCACACTCACAGATCTTAAATCGTCATAAAATTCCAATGACTCTGGCTATATGTCTGCTTCAAAAGTACAAGACGGCATCTGAGTTTAAAATCTGAACATTGTAGTTAAGCTGTGGCCAGCTTGGCCTATTAGTAAAACAATAGAAATGACTGGGAGCTGGAGCAAAGAGTGTTGAAAGCATGCAGTGTGACAATTAGTGGAGGTTAGACTAAGAGTTACAAGGCTTACTATGCAGAGCTATGGACTAAGAGTAAAATAAAGTATAAAACATAACTAAGATTCTTACAGGTGTTCTTATTGTTTAGTCATTAAGTGGAAACAATGCCATCCACCTTGATACTTAATATCATCTTCCTAACTAAAACCTATGTACATATATATATATTTGAGTCTGCCACACTAACCCACTGAGATACCATGCCGCAGTGAAGCTATGAATACCCCACTCAGACACATTATACTGACTCCGAGCCGACCAGTCCTTGTTGTACCCATTAATGCCGAGCGCCAGGCAGGGACCAACAAGTACCATATTTTAACGTCTTTTGGTATGACGCGGTCGGGGATCGAACCCGGCGACCTTCCGCTCTCCGGGCGGACGCTCTAACCAGTACACCACGGAGGCAATCCCTTGAAAATATGAAGGTGGGGTGAGGTGAAATAGGGTTTAACGTCGCACTTAAGAATATTTCGCTCATATGACGACTTGCATGCGTAAGTGTGACATGCTTGTACTCAGCCCAGACCCAATCTGTTTAGTGCTAGCTCACTGATCACGAGATACCATGTCGCAGTGAAGCATGAATACCCCACTCAGACACACATCATATTGAGTCCAAGCCGACCGGTCCTTGACGTACCCATTAATGCCAAGTACCAGACAGGGACCAAAAGTACCATATTTAACCTCTTTTGGTATGACGTGGCCGGGGATCGAACCCGCGACCTTACGCTATCCTGACGGACGCTCTAACCACTACACCACGGAGGCGGTCTCTTGAAAATATGAAACAGTCAGGGTATGATATTATTCAATTTATTACATTTATTGTGGAACATATCACTTACATAATACATTCAAGAGTGAGGTATAGAATGTAGCACCATTTAGAATCTATATTTTGGCACGATGAGCCCCACTGTTTGACAGAGTATCCCGAGTATTTAGAAGTATAACGCAGCTCCTTTCTTCAACTGGCTCTAACGGTTTGGAATGCAAACCAACACCAACAGACCTCCAGTCTGGGTTGATGAGTGCTTTCTGTATTGATGACAAACTGACAAACATGAAACAAGGAATTACATCTCAACATTGACTCTTAATCTGCAAAATGTATGCAGTCATTGTGCTGCAGCAAAAATAGAAATATTTTGTATGACACAAGCTTCAAATCTGAGCCTGTTATGCTGTCGAGGGAGGTAAAGTTTCCTTGATGTCAAACATTTCCATCTGTTACATATGGTTGGTAAGACCAACTCAGCAGCAAAATATGTGGAGGTAGGAGTCCTGGCTGAAACCTGACTAAAAATGAAACACTGAGGTACTGGGCACTGAATACAAGAGCTAATACTTTCAGGCAATACTGTCAATAAAATGCAAATAAACCAATAGTACATGGATAGCCAAGGACCAACAGTACATGGATAGCCAAGGACCAACAGTACATGGATAGCCAGGACCAACAGTCCATGGATAGCCAGGACCAACAGTCCATGGATAGCCAAGGACCAACAGTCCATGGATAGCCAAGGACCAACAGTACAAGGATAGCCAAAGGACCAACAGTACATGGATAGCCAAGGACCAACAGTACATGGATAGCCAAGGACCAACAGTACAAGGATAGCCAAGGACCAACAGTACAAGGATAGCCCAGGACCAACAGTACATGGATAGCCAAGGACCAACAGTACAAGGATAGCCAAGGACCAACAGTACATGGATAGCCAAGGACAAACAGTACATGAATAGCCAAGGACCAACAGTATATGGATAGCCAAGGACCAACAGTCCAGTATGTGAACAGCCTTTCATCTCAACATCTGGTTCTACACTACAAGTCAAAACCACACCAAGCATCAAAAGTTCATTCCAAAAGTACAGGTATTTGTGCATCATCTTTGCCATTCCTGACATATTATTTTGTCCAGGTCAACACACACATCAACACACCTGTCAACACACGATAATAATACCCCTTGAGCAATTCTAAATACTTTCTATGCTTTCAAGCAATGTGAATTACAGATAAAAACTTTTATCAGACAGGCTTGTCATTGAAAAGAACATTACTAACAGTATCATATCTTTAATATTATAAATATTATAACAATAAAACATAAAAAATCAACAAAATTTAACCGAGTCCTGAGAAGATGTATTATGTTTTATTGTGGTGCACCAAGTCTGACCCATCAGTCATCAGTCAAAACCAGAATAGCTTGTTGGGTCTAATTCTAACCAGGAAACATCACAGTGATACAACATGTCATCAAGCAACTTTGAACGGTTTATTAGTTATAGTCAACAAAATGAAATCCTCATTCTCCAACTTGTAATTACCATGTTTTTACATGTAAAATCAAAACAAAATAATAAAGCACTTTCCGGATGTGGATACAGGTTCACAGACATGTTAAACGATTAAGAGCCTTGCCCTTATTCGAAATCAAGTCAAACATGTTGCCTTGGAAATGCTGCCAATTATTCCTGGAAACGAAAGGTCAGAAACCATTATAACAGCAAAAGGCATGACTACAGTTTTTGATGGATGTGTGTACTAAGTTTGTAAATGTATGCCTACTAGTTTTCAATATCTCTCCAGAAATAATTGTAAGACACATGGAACTTATTTCAATATTATCCATTCCAAGAAAAATATAACAAAGAATTAATCATACACTGATGAAATTATGCACTTTAGTTTGTCTCCTAAAGAATCGGGTTGGGGAGAGGAGACTTCAGATGTATCAGATTTGCAATGTTTGTAATGGAGGTTAAGACACATCACTGATTACATTATAACTCCATTCTGTTAAAGTACTATCCAAGAGACACCTTCCATCACAGTATAGTTCCAAAGAGTCATGACCTGTGAAGATCAGGGTTAGAATTGATCTTCAGTAACCTATGCTTGTCATAAGAGGCGACTAACAGGATTGGGTGGTCAGGCTTGCTGACTTGGTTGACACATGTCATCGTATCCCAATTGTGTAGTACGATACTCATGCTGTTGACCACTGGATTGTCAGGTCCAGACTCGATTATTTACAGACAGTCGCCATATAGCTGGAATATCACAGCGCTTAACAACAATCAATCAGTCAGTCAATCACAATAATCAAAAAGAGGTGGAGACGACACTTCCTCACTGGAGGCTTGTTGGCAGCCCATTGATCCAGAGGTGGTTTCAAAACACGATCAAGAACAGCTACACTGGATATATGAGCATAACTAAGACAATAAGGAACTTACTGCATAAGTAAACTAATAATACAACCAACTACTCCTCAAATGTGAATAATTTACGCAAAATTAGAGGATTATAAGAATTAAGACAAATCTACAAGACTTTCCAACGGTTCACTGACTGAGACCTGCACATGTTCTCCATGTAAAATTCTTTAATTATCCCCACTGCAGAATGGATCTGTCTGCAACGAAGTTGCCTTTAGGGGATGTGGTGTTTGGGGGCAAGAGTGCCAGATACACCATGGTGTCAGCACCTGGAACAAATATGTCTGGGATATGAATCCTTACATCATAATGCAACAGACAACTATATTTTATTACAGTCATGTCAATCAAAGTTTATTGTCAATCTACATAAAGCAGTGATTCACAACATCAGCAACATTTGCAACTGATCATGTGGGTATCATCCAGGTGCACAAAAATAGACAAACACTGGGTAACTCAGGTATAGATGAGGAAACAAGCACTGAAGGACCATGATGTATTCTACATGTGGGCTCCTTTCCACAAAGCCATTGTAGGACTTTGAAAGTCATAAATCTATGTTAAAGTATGGGCATTGCAATGATCACCGTAGTGCTACGACAGTCATAAATCTATGTTAAAGTATGGGCATTATCATCGTAGTGCTACGACAGTCATAAGTATATGTTAAAGTATGGACATTACAATCATCGTAGTGCTACGACAGTCATAAATCTATGTTAAAGTATGGGCATTATGATCATCGTAGTGCTACAACAGTCATAACTCTATGTTAAAGTATGGGCATTACGATCATCGTAGTGCTATGACAGTCATAAATCTATGTTAAAGTATGGGCATTACGATCATCCTAGTGCTATGACAGTCATAAATCTATGTTAAAGTATGGGCATTATGATCATCATAGTGCTACAACAGTCATAAGTCTATGTTAAAGTATGGGCATTACGATCATCGTAGTGCTACGACAGTCATAGGTCTATGTTAAAGTATGGGCATTACGATCATCCTAGTGCTACAACAGTCATAAATCTATGTTAAAGTATGGGCATTACGATCATCCTAGTGCTACAACAGTCATAAATCTATGTTAAAGTATGGGCATTACGATCATCGTAGTGCTACAACAGTCATAAGTCTATGTTAAAGTATGGGCATTACGATCATCGTAGTGCTACAACAGTCATAAGTCTATGTTAAAGTATGGGCATTACGATCATCATAGTGCTACGACAGTCATAAGTCTATGTTAAAGTATGGGCATTACGATCATCCTAGTGCTGATCGACAGTCATAAATCTATGTTAAAGTATGGGCATTACGATCATCCTAGTGCTACGACAGTCATAAATCTATGTTAAAGTATGAGCATTACGATCATCGTAGTGCTACAACAGTCATAAGTCTATGTTAAAGTATGGGCATTATGATCATCGTAGTGCTACGACAGTCATAACTCTATGTTAAAGTATGGGCATTATGATCATCGTAGTGCTATGACAGTCATAAATCTATGTAAAAGTATGGGCATTATGATCATCGTAGTGCTGCGACAGTCATAAGTCTATGTTAAAGTATGGGCATTACAATCATCGTAGTGCTACAACAGTCATAAATCTATGTTAAAGCATGAGCATTACAATCATCGTAGTGCTCCAACAGTTATAAGTCTATGTTAAAGTATGGGCATTATGATCATCGTAGTGCTACAACAGTCATAAGTCTATGTTAAAGTATGGGCATTACGATCATCCTAGTGCTACAACAGTCATAAGTCTATGTTAAAGTATGGGCATTATGATCATCCTAGTGCTACAACAGTCATAAGTCTATGTTAAAGTATGGGCATTATGATCATCGTAGTGCTACGACAGTCATAAGTCTATGTTAAAGTATGGGCATTACAATCATCGTAGTGCTACGACAGTCATAAATCTATGTTAAAGCATGGGCATTACGATCATCGTAGTGCTACAACAGTCATAGGTCAATGTTAAAGTATGGGCATTACGATCATCCTAGTGCTACAACAGTCATAAGTCTATGTTAAAGTATGGGCATTACGATCATCCTAGTGCTACAACAGTCATAAATCTATGTTAAAGTATGGGCATTACGATCATCGCTAGTGCTACAACAGTCATAGGTCTATGTTAAAGTATGGGCATTATGATCATCCTACTGCTGCAACAACAGTCATAAATCTATGTTAAAGTATGGGCATTACGATCATCGTAGTGCTACAACAGTCATAAATCTATGTTAAAGTATGGGCATTACGATCATCCTAGTGCTACAACAGTCATAAGTCTATGTTAAAGTATGGGCATTATGATCATCGTAGTGCTACAACAGTCATAAATCTATGTTAAAGTATGGGCATTATGATCATCCTAGTGCTACAACAGTCATAAATCTATGTAAAAGTATGGGCATTATGATCATCGTAGTGCTATGACAGTCATAACTTCTATGTTTAAGTATGGGCATTATGATCATCGTAGTGCTATGACAGTCATAAATCTATGTTAAAGTATGGGCATTACGATCATCCTAGTGCTGCGACAGTCATAGGTCTATGTTAAAGTATGGACATTACGATCATCCTAGTGCTACGTCACCTTGTGGAACGGGCCACAAGCACTGAGGCAACAAGCCCATGGTATCCTTGTATAAATTCATGTGTGGATCAACACAGGAAGATGAGCCATGTATTTTGTACATTGTTTTATTCTCGCAACAAGTCTGCATAACTCACCTTCATCAATATTCCTTGGGCCTGTATGACTCGACATATCTGTTTGCACATGGCCAGGACAGCACTGGGAAGGGGACAAAAGACATCATCATCATCATCATCATCATCATCATTATCATCATCGTCGTCATCATCGTAATATTCTATAGGAGGTAGAGAGCTCACCTTTGTCAATACTGTGAATGAGAGCCTACAAAGTACAATGATCACTGATTTCTGTAAGATTGGCCAAAATATCGATTGTCACTGACATTCATGTATGGAGGGTATTGCATCTAGGTAATATATCTGATTATACTGAGATTGCTAATTCACTTACTGAGTTGATGACAATGTCCTCTCTCGGGTCCTTCCTGATGTCTCTATCCTGAATGACAGTCATGAAGTTCTTCCCGATCTTGGAGGTACCATACGCTGACTTTGGAAACCCCTCTTCAAGATGTCTACCTGCCTTCGCAGCACTGACAATGTACAATACATCATTGAAAGTGCTGTAAACCAAACTTATTCCTGACACAATATCGGTAACGCCATACAGGGAACATACACATGGACTAACATGTCAGTTTATTCCAGTACTTGGCTTGCCAATGAACAACCACATCATCCATGTTTATCATATAACACACTGATGTCATAATGTCATTGACTTCACACCAAGTTTGTTTATGGTTGTGATATTTCATAAGAATTTATTTATTTTCTATTCTAGGAAGTTGGCCTCAAACTCTAATCCTCTTAGTCACTTCAAAACATTGTTATTCACAGCTTAAAGAGCAGAAAGTCTAAAATGACTATGACATATATAACACTCCCATACTAGTCATATTGCTTTCTAAAACCAAAAATATTTGAAAACAGTTTCAGCTCGATTTTATGGTCAGAAACTGCTGCACATATCAAGTCTTCAAAAAAATCATTTTCGGTTATGTACTGAAAGAATACAATATATTCAATAAGAAATTACGAGCTACTGTTGTCATTGTTTATTTATTTGTGTTGTTTAAAGCTTCACTCCACAATATTCCAGCTATACGATGACAAACAATATAATCAACATGAAAATATTCAGAGCCACTGTTGCCATTGATTCACTGTTGAGTACATACATAGCTGACTTACTCTACAAACTCTTGCATGATCTTCTCCAGTCCTTCCATTGTGAGGGTAGGGTCCTTGAAGCGACCTTGAACGGCAGGGGAACACTGATCGATAGCTGTGTGAGCTAGCACGCTGGACACAGAAACAACCCTGCCAAACATAATCAGCATGTTTCACGGTAGGTATATGCCCCTCCAGGATTACAGGAGTAAAGTAAACATATGGAAAAGAACCAAGTTTCACCTCTCTTGGACCTGCAGCCTTGTCCAGAGTAATGGCAGGATTAGGTTATGTATTGAATATAATTTCCTTCAGCAATACTGCAGCTGTTTGATCATGAGTCAGGATCAAACAAACACTGATCAAATCCTTACCAACACTGGAGTATGATGTATTTAACCAAGTGACCTAACCACCATTTAATGACCTTTGTTGACCACTACTACCAGGTATATTGTAGCCCCGGATCCCCAGATGGTTCATACTCTCCTTGCTCATCCCCATACTCAGTATCCATCCTTGCAGGTTTCCTAGGCTACTGGTAAAGGTGTTGACACAAAATAACAAACCCTTTAAGTGTTTCATACCTCACTGACTAGTGGACTAAAGTTCCCATGTTCAGGCCTGGTGGATATTGTACTCATGCTACTAGCCCAGCAGATAAGTGATCAAATTGTGCACTTTGTGTTACAAGCATGAAATTTGGCATGATTGTAGCTTATACCCTTCTTATTAAATAAAGATCGAGAGGCCTCGCCGATTTTTTATATTGTTCATAATTTTGGGGGGAAAAGTGAAAAAAATCATTTTTTCTACTATTTTCATCATAACTTCTTTTAAAATTCTCCAATTCTCATAAGTCATATATCAAATTGTAGGAAATTTATAGCTGATCATTTTCCATCTATACATGCATTTTTATCTTTAATTGTTAGGTCTACGGAAGTGAATATATATCATGACTACCCGTAAAATAAGTATACACATCAATAAAATAACTTTTTCCCCAAACATTATGAAAAATATAAAAAATCTGCGAGGCCTCTCGATCTTTATTTAATAAGAAGGGTATAAGCTACAATCATGCCAAATTTCATGCTTGTAACACAAAGTGCACAATTCAGTGAAAAAACTGCACTTATCCGCTGGGCTACCTAGTAATATGACACTGAATAAACTTACATTCTTCAGAACATTGTGAATACACCCTGATAGAACAGATGTCATATGTGAGCAGGTACTTGTCTATGTATCTACTAGTGTTTGATTCCACCAGGTGTTTGTCTACTGCATCTACCAGTGTCTGGTGTGACAAGGTGCTGTCTAATGCATCCACCAGTATCTGATGTGACCAGGTACTTGTCTACTGCACTGCATGTAACAATGCCTGATGTGACTAGGTACTTGTCTAATGCATCCACCAGTGCCTGATGTGACTAGGTACTTGTCTACTGCATGTAACAATGTCTGGTGTGACCAGGTGCTTGTCTACTGCATCTACCAGTGTCTGGTGTGACCAGGTGCTTGTCTAATACATCTACCAGTGTCTGGTGTGACCAGGTGCTTGTCTAATGCATGTAACAATGTCTGGTGTGACCAGGTGCTTGTCTAATGCATGTAACAATGTCTGGTGTGACCAGGTGCTTGTCTACTGCATGTAACAATGTCTGATGTGACCAGGTGCTTGTCTAATGCATCCTCCAGTGTCTGATGTGACCAGGTGCTTGTCTAATGCATGTAACAATGTCTGATGTGACCAGGTGCTTGTCTAATGCATGTAACAGTGTCTGATGTGACCAGGTGCTTGTCTACTGCATGTAACAATGTCTGATGTGACCAGGTGCTTGTCTACTGCATGTAACAATGTCTGATGTCACCAGGTGCTTGTCTACTGCATGTAACAATGTCTGATGTGACCAGGTGCTTGTCTAATGCATCTACCAATGTCTGATGTGACCAGGTGCTTGTCTACTGCATGTAACAATGTCTGATGTGACCAGGTGCTTGTCTACTGCATGTAACAATGTCTGATGTCACCAGGTGCTTGTCTAATGCATCCACCAGTGTCTGATGTGACCAGGTGCTTGTCTAATGCATCCACCAATGTCTGATGTGACCAGGTGCTTGTCTACTGCATGTAACAATGTCTGATGTGACCAGGTGCTTGTCTAATGCATGTAACAATGTCTGATGTGACCAGGTGCTTGTCTACTGCATGTAACAGTGTCTGATGTGACCAGGTGCTTGTCTACTGCATGTAACAATGTCTGATGTGACCAGGTGCTTGTCTAATGCATCCAACAATGTCTGATGTGACCAGGTGCTTGTCTAATGCATCCACCAATGTCTGATGTGACCAGGTGCTTGTCTACTGCATGTAACAATGTCTGATGTGACCAGGTGCTTGTCTACTGCATGTAACAGTGTCTGATGTGACCAGGTGCTTGTCTAATGCATCCTCCAGTGTCTGATGTGACCAGGTGCTTGTCTACTGCATGTAACAATGTCTGATGTCACCAGGTGCTTGTCTACAATGCATGTCTAATGCAATGTCTGATGTAACAATGTCTGATGTCACCAGGTGCTTGTCTACTGCATGTAACAATGTCTGGTGTGACCAGGTGCTTGTCTAATGCATGTAACAATGTCTGATGTGACCAGGTGCTTGTCTAATGCATCCACCAGTGTCTGATGTGACCAGGTGCTTGTCTACTGCATGTAACAATGTCTGATGTGACCAGGTGCTTGTCTACTGCATGTGTCTGATGTCACCAGGTGCTTGTCTACTGCATGTAACAATGTCTGATGTGACCAGGTGCTTGTCTACTGCATGTAACAATGTCTGATGTGACCACCAGGTACTGCATGTAAGCAATGTCTGATGTGACCAGGTACTTGTCATGTAACAATGTCTGATGTGACCAGGTGCTTGTCTAATGCATCCACCAATGTCTGATGTGACCAGGTACTTGTCTACTGCATGTAACAATGTCTGATGTGACCAGGTGCTTGTCTACTGCATGTAACAATGTCTGATGTCACCAGGTGCTTGTCTAATGCATCCACCAGTGTCTGATGTGACCAGGTGCTTGTCTAATGCATCTACCAGTGTCTGATGTGACCAGGTGCTTGTCTATGCATCTACCAGTGTCTGATGTGACCAGGTGCTTGTCTATGTATCTACCAGTGTCTGATGTGACCAGGTGCTTGTCTATGTATCTACCAGTGTCTGATGTGACCAGGTGCTTGTCTATGCATCTAACAGTGTCTGATGTGACCAGGTGCTTGTCTATGTATCTACCAGTGTCTGATGTGACCAGGTGCTTGTCTATGCATGCATAACAGTCTGATGTCTGATGTACCAGACCAGGTGCTTGTCCAGAAGTTGGTTTTACAGGTAAATTCAGCTTGCTCAGCAAACGGTGCTGGGTCAGCATTCTGGAATAGAAAACATTTACAGTCATCCTCTGAAAAGATTTACAGTCCTCCCGAGACATGAACAGTACAATTTCTCAAAACCAGTAAAAGGCATACCATATTATCATCATTCTGTAACTTTAGCTGTACTTTAAACCAGTTAGCCCTACGACATGCTGTCACTGTTACACTCTGTTTCCCCAAACAGGTCAAATCTCAAACCAAGCGTGTAAAAACAACTCTAAAACAACTTTCTGACTGAGCATCTGAGAATGATCTCAGTTTACTTAATCAACACAAGGTAAGCAGCTTCCATTTCCAATTTAAATGCTTCATTATCTGCAAATTGTGTCAACAAGACGGAAGGTGCACCTATCTTATTTCTGGATTGGTCAAGAGGAGGTGAAATTGGACTGAGAAGGAGAGGCTGCCTTTTGTGGAGGAGGTGCATCAGCAACACCAGCACATACTTGCAAAATCCAAAGGGTGTGACCTGGGCATGAGATATCTTCTGCAAATGGGGGGAAAGCTTTTTTCTGCAAGTCTTTGGTTACAGCACCTTCCTCAATTCCATTTTCAAAAGATCAAAGCGCTCTGCTTATTTTATTGACTTGTCACAGAAGTATATTATTTTACCCTGTATGCAATTCCAGCATTGTTGACCAGAACATCTAATCCCCCGTAGGTGGACAGTAGGAAGGACTTCAGCCGCTCTATGCTTGACCGGTCATTGATGTCCAGCTGATGGAACTTGGGCTGGAGGCCTTCCTTGTTTAGGTCAGCAATGGCGGCCTGGCCACGACCTTCATCCCGAGCTGCAAGGTACAACAACATGAAGATGGATATAACCTTGAAACTCGGCATGGCGCTGACTAACCTTTGCTCATCAGTAGAGTTAATTTGGATCCGAACTCCCAACTATGTTCTGGGGATTCTTGCAAAAATAGAGAGATTCAAAATGTGCAACCTTAGACAACTGTCCTCAATAACAGAATCTATGTATGACATTCAAGCACACTTGAAGTCCTAGAAACTCTCAGGAGTCAAGCTGCCAAACATGGTCACCCATTCAAGAACTCTCTACACCACGGCCTGTACACCCAATGCTGCTTAACTTCAACTGATTTGTGACCTGAGCTCTATGCACATGACCACACACCACCACATATTTCTCTCACACACCAACACATTGCTATGTTTGAAATATAATGAAACATCTTAACACCAGCCTTCAATCCTGGTTACACACCACGATACTGGTGTCTTTATAAGGAACCCATGAGAGAAGATGGCTTCTTGGAGACAACAGGGCCTGGTATGATGGAAATCCACTAGAAATGAGGGCTGGCTAAAATATTCGCTAATAAAATATATTGCTAATGAGAAGTCAATATAAAATGGTCATCAATAATATCGTACAATAACTACTGAGATGAAACAAAGATGTAACTAACACACACAGTAAACACATTTATGTCTTTATTCATGCGCTGCTTCTAACTTATGTTCAGGACACTGTTTTTGGTGGTTACCAATGCATAAATGTCACCATTCACCAGTGATCTGAAATATGCCGACTTTTTTCACACATTTCTGGCATGTTTGCTCAAACAGGGGTGGAAATAACCTTAAAATTGCTAGTGTACGCCGGTACAGTGGAACATGTAAAATCACTTGCCCTGAGAATTTTTCCACTATACCGGCCGATTTTTCTGTTCATTTTTTAAATAAACAACATAATTAACGTTGGAAAGTCAACTGGACACCGGTACAGCGTGATATACCAATTTGCTTGCCCGACAGAAAAAAACACTGGACTGAGTTTCTTAACGATTATCGATCTCTATAAGTTATATCGACAACCAGCCCTACATGACATACATTGGACTAGTTACCTGTCAGGAAGACATCACCATCAAAGCTTTTACACAGCCCTCTCACAACAGCAAACCCAATGCCCTTGTTGGACCCTGTCACCTGGAACAGAGAACACGTCTTACCTCATTCTAGGTCCACAGTACCCCATGTTATACTGGGTCCACCTCTACCCTCAGGTCTTAGGTTCGAAAAAGTCAATTGTAACCCAGTTAGAATAGGTCAACTGAACCCTGGTTTGACTAGGTTCACCTGTACCCTGGGTTAGACTAGGTCCACCGGTACCCTGGTTTCACTAGGTCCACCTGTACCTTGGGTTAGAATAGGTCCACCTGTATCCTGGGTTTGACGAGGTCCACCTGTACCCTGGGATAGACTAGGTTCACCTGTACCCTGGGTTAGAATAGGTCCACCTTTACCCTGGGTTTGACTAGGTCCACCTGTACCCTGGGTTAGACTAGGTCCACCTGTACCTTGGGTTAGACTAGGTCCACCTGTACCCTGGGTTACACTAGGTCCTCCTGTATCCTGGGTTACCCTGGGTTACACTAGGTCCACCTGTATCCTGGGTTTAGGTCCACCTGTATCCTTCGTTTGACTAGGTCCACCTGTATCCTGGGTTACACTTGGTCAACCTGTATCCTGGGTTTAGGTCCACCTGTATCCTGGGTTTGACTAGGTCCACCTGTATCCTGGGTTAGACTAGGTCCCCCCGTATCCTGGGTTTAGGTCCACCTGTATCCTGGGTTACACTTAGTCCACCTGTATCCTGGGTTTGACTAGGTCCACCTGTATCCTGGGTTACACTTGGTCCACCTGTATCCTGGGTTTAGGTCCACCTGTATCCTGGATTTGACTAGGTCCACCTGTATCCTGGGTTACACTTGGTCCACCTGTATCCTGGGTTTAGGTCTACCTGTATCCTTGGTTTGACTAGGTCCACTACTGTATCCTGGGTTTGGATTAGGGTTCACCTGTATCCTGGGTTACACTTGGTCCACCTGTATCCTGGGTTACACTAGGTCCACCTGTATCCTGGGTTACACTTGGTCCACCTGTATCCTGGGTTACACTTGGTCCACCTGTATCCTGGGTTACACTTGGTCCACCTGTATCCTGGGTTTTGACTAGGTCCACCTGTATCCTATGGGCCACACTAGGTCCACCTGCATCCTGGGTTAGCACTTGGTCCACCTGTATCCTGGCTTTTGATCTTGGTCCACCTGTATCCTGGGTTACACTAGGCCCACCTGTATCCTGGGTTACACTTGGTCCACCTGTATCCTGGGTTACACTTGGTCCACCTGTATCCTGGGTTACACTAGGTCCACCTGTATCCTGGGTTACACTAGGTCCACCTGTATCTAGGTTACACTTGGTCCACCTGTATCCCCAAGTTACACTTGGTCCACCACCTGTATCCTGGGTTACACTAGGTCCACCTGTATCCTGGGTTACACTTGGTCCACCTGTGCTCCTGGGTTTGACTAGGTCCACCTGTATCCTGGGTTTGACTAGGTCCACCTGTATCCTGGGTTACACTTGGTCCACCTGTATCCTGGGTTACACTAGGTCCACCTGTATCCTGGGTTACACTTGGTCCACCTGTATCCTGGGTTACACTTGGTCCACCTGTATCCTGGGTTTGACTAGGTCCACCTGTATCCTGGGTTTGACTAGGTCCACCTGTATCCTGGGTTACACTAGGTCCACCTGTATCCTGGGTTACACTTGGTCCACCTGTATCCTGGGTTTGACTTGGTCCACCTGTATCCTGGGTTACACTAGGCCCACCTGTATCCTGGGTTACACTTGGTCCACCTGTATCCTGGGTTACACTTGGTCCACCTGTATCCTGGGTTACACTAGGTCCACCTGTATCCTGGGTTACACTAGGTCCACCTGTATCCTGGGGGTCCACCTGTATCCTGGCCACACTTGGTCCACCTGTATCCCAGAGCCACACTAGGTCCACCTGTATCCTGGGTTACACTTGGTCCACCTGTATCCTGGGTTTGACTAGGTCCACCTGTATCCTGGGTTTGACTAGGTCCACCTGTATCCTGGGTTACACTTGGTCCACGGTATGCTTGTTACACTAGGTCCCATCCTGGGTTACACTTGGTCCACCTGTATCCTGGGGTTTGACTAGGTCCACCTGTATCCTGGGTTTGACTAGGTCCACCTGTATCCTGGGTTACACTTGGTCCACCTGTATCCTGGGTTACACTAGGTCCACCTGTATCCTGGGTTACACTAGGTCCACCTGTATCCTGGGTTACACTTGGTCCACCTGTATCCTGGGTTTGACTAGGTCCACCTGTATCCTGGGTTTGACTAGGTCCACCTGTATCCTGGGTTTGACTAGGTCCACCTGTATCCTGGGTTTGACTAGGTCC
This sequence comes from Haliotis rubra, assembly GCF_003918875.1. NCBI lineage: Eukaryota > Metazoa > Mollusca > Gastropoda > Lepetellida > Haliotidae > Haliotis > Haliotis rubra. Next base: position 317,479 of record NW_025767533.1, read on the forward strand.
ACCTGTATCCTGGGTTACACTTGGTCCACCTGTATCCTGGGTTACACTAGGTCCACCTGTATCCTGGGTTACACTAGGTCCACCTGTACCCTGGTGTTATCCCAGCAGTACAAGCATTTTCAGATTTCTGATGCATGGATGGTGTGTTGACTGATCTGATGTTGATCACATTTCAGTGTTTCGTATCTTCATATTTAATCGTGTTATTTAATCATGTCATCTCAATTGACGTGTAATATTAAAAACACAAATCTGATATATTTGAAGCTGTAAATGTATTCAATCCCATTTTGCCATTGCTATAATTTGAAAAAAAAACACCTACATGAATATGTTCCTACAATTTTTTACTGTAGTACACAGCAAATGCTTGCATGCATTAAATATGCTACTATGAAGTTCCGTCGGTATGCTTAAAACAGTGGCGACCCTTTAGCAACTAAATAACATACAATACCAGGGGTGGAAATAACCCATTGCCCGACGTCCGAGTCCAGTGTTTTTTCTGTCGGTCAGAGCAAATTTGTATATCACACTGTACCGGTGTCCAGTTGACTTTCCAATGTTAATTATGTTGTTTATTTTAAAAAACTCAACAAGAAAACGGACGGTATAGTGGAAAAATTCTCAGGGCAAGTGATTTTACATGTGCCACTGTACCGGAGTACACTGGCAAGTTTAAAGTTATTTCCACCCCTGAGTACAACCATAATACTACCTTGTCCTCATCCATGCTTGGTGGCATAAACCTACACCTGCTCATTTGTCATCATTCACTAAGTTAATGAATTCATAACCAGCATAATCAGTGGTAACTCAGATTAACTGACAAAGGTTCCATCTGACATTTCTCGTGTCTTGGGCAGTTACTTGAGATCAGCCTTATAAATTCAGGTCTTATGTGGCAAGTATAATGCGTGCTATGTAATAGGCACTTGGAAGAAAAAGGACTCATTTCATGAGTTAAAAAAACACATGGATCAATTAAGGTTTAACTGATAATATGTTGATTGATGACTGTCATCTTGCACTCCAGATTTGTCAAAGTTAGTGTTTGTATGTAGGTATGTAGGTCTACTAATGCAGACAGAAAACTAACAATTTAAAGTAGCCACCTGGCTAGCAATTCTCGAAACATTCGTAGCCCTAAGAATTCTTAACTTTGATCATATGGGATTAAGAAGTTTGTATGGCTACGAGCATTTTGAGAATAGCTAGTGAGGATATTATTTATACAATAAATCTTTATTTGAATGTCTGCATTTTGTTTTGTTTCATTTGTTGTAGTATTCAACAGAATCACTCCACTTTCAATCGTAGTACTCTCATTCACTGGGACATGAAATTAAACTTTAAATTCGTTTGTATTTGTTAGAATTATAAATAATAAAAAACTAGACGGAAATATATTTAGCTTCCAGTTTGTAAAATACCTGAAATATTTGGGGTTCGTAACGATAACTTTATTTTCAAATTAATTCCAAGACGAAACTGAATTTCATCTTTGTTGATCCATGACAGGATACACCAAATATCTGGGATATCATAAGTGGGGACCCACTAGAAAAAAAACAACTTGTCCCGGACAATTGTTCCGGATCAGTGGCCCTTTATAATCCGAACTCAAGGTTATAATCCGACCTCAAATCTAACCCTGTCAACAAACATAAGTGGCAGAAACGACTTTTTTCAGAACATGAGGCTTCACACGACCTAGAGAAGTTCTTATGACCTGACATGTTTGGGTTTTGGGGTGTTTGAACGCAAGTTTTCCATCTCGATCAATGCCAGATGCGGGTTATTGTCAGCTCCACTTCGACGCGTGCTACTCTAAATGGATAGCGCAGTGGACGCGGCATCGCTGCGCGGAGCTTCTTAACCCCACCCATGGCTAATAATGACAAAATACTCTTGATTTATGTGACACAAGGTCTTGATTTCTATGAGTGGAAACTGTCAACAATCCATGATACTTGCTAAAGTATTAAAAGTTATCGGAGCTTACCACTGCAACCTTCCTGATACTGGCCATGACCTCTACTTTCTTGACACTGAACCAAATAACACCACGCCGTCGAGGGTCAAAATTCAGAGTTGAAAAGTTGGATTGTGGGTCACAAATTTCTCAAAGGTCGTTTCGTAGTTAAGGTCATATTACATCGGCAGGTGAGAAAACGGTGTAATAATACAAAATTATATGACTAAGTGGATGAGGCGTCATTACACCAGTGAGTCTTGACTTACATTTGTTACATCTCTGTCCCTATAAGTAGTTATATAGTGTTATATAAGGGTTACATACAAATATTACAAGGGTGAAATACCAGTACGTACGCACTGGGAGAATTGATGACAATAGAATATGAGTTATTGTTTAATTATATCAGAGACAATGTAAATTTTAATATAATTTTTTTACCAAGTGTATGCAGGGTCCATAACAGAGACCACTGAGTCGATCTTCATGGGATACAAACCATCTTAAGTTTAACACAGCCTGAAGACGTACAATCAAAACCTTATTTAAGTAACCTACATTTCTGGTATTTTCGATGGATTTTCAATAATATTTTCCAGCCATTTGTAGAATCTGGCCCAGTGAAGTCTTCCGCCAAAACCTCTTGTTTGCCTGGGTACCTGGGTACCAATCAAAACCTGGGTACATAACAGTCAGCCACAAAATTTCGATGGATTTTCAATAATATGATACTTGGATTTGTAGAGACTAGGCCCAAAGATTAGGCTACCACACCACCTTCAGAAATGTGTGTTACCTGTCTGTTGGCTCAACATGTTTCAACAGAGCCCCATTAGCGTGTGATACAGGTGTGGTCTCGCATTCGGATCACCTCGTTGGTTGATTGTTCCAACGGTCCGTTTCAACTGTGGGTAAACTGATACCGTGATAGTTGAGACTAATCGAGAAAAATGTTCCAGTTTAGTCGTCTGAGTAGCACTACGCACGATTATAATATCATACATGAAGACGATAGTATCGCGTATGCACAGCGTTCGAAATAATCGCCGGCCCGGAGTCCCAGCACCAGTTGTTATTGTATCGGACCGGCAGTTTTAAATATGTGCAGGCCCTTGTGGCCTTCAGTAAATTATCTGTCAATATATTTTTTTAAACAGGAATTTGATGTCATTCCATATAATGACAGAATTAAACAATGTAAAACTGCGTACAGTGTAGTCTATTTTGTCTTTATTGGTTTGACTTTAACAAATGGGCCTGCAGATTTCATTCAGGGCCTGTAGATTTTGAAGCCTGCAGGCAAATTAAAGTGTTGCAAACACTGCCTATATATGCACGTGGAACCTTATTAAGCATCCCCTTGTTTTAAAAGAGTGATATGAACAGAAAGGTGTGAGATATTTCATACTTCTACAAGGGCAGTAATGCCTGACTATCTGAAGGAAGACTGAATAGCTAACTACAGAAACACAACGAAATGAAGGCAAGATGTTAATGTGTATGCTTTGTACGTGCCAATACTGTTGATTTTGTGGACAAGCAGTTCATTAGATAAGTATTGTCCTGAGATAGTGCCGGGTCCCGTTTTCTGTACAGGCTCCTTGAAATCTACCAAGGTGTTTGGCATCAGCGTCTCATGGATCCGCCACGTGTCTGGAAGACAGGCGTCTCATGGATCCGCCACGTGTCTGGAAGACAGGATCCTTTTCCTCATGCCACCAGTGAACATGCAGATACGTTCCTGAGGCAATTACCACCACTCCTCATGCCACCAGTGAACATGCAGATACGTTCCTGGGGCAATTACCACCACTCCCCATGGGACCAGTGAACATGCCGATACGTTCCTGAGGCAATTACCACCACTCCTCATGCCACCAGTGAACATGCAGATACGTTCCTGAGGCAATTACCACCACTCCTCATGCCACCAGTGAACATGCAGATACGTTCCTGAGGCAATTACCACCACTCCTCATGGCACCAGTGAACATGCAGATACGTTCCTGAGGCAATTACCACCACTCCTCATGCCACCAGTGAACATGCAGATACGTTCCTGGGGCAATTACCACCACTCCTCATGCCACCAGTGAACATGCAGATACGTTCCTGAGGCAATTACCACCACTCCTCATGCCACCAGTGAACATGCAGATACGTTCCTGAGGCAATTACCACCACTCCTCATGCCACCAGTGAACATGCAGATACGTTCCTGAGGCAATTACCACCACTCCTCATGGCACCAGTGAACATGCAGATACGTTCCTGAGGCAATAACCACTCACTCCTCATGCCACCAGTGAACATGCAGATACGTTCCTGAGGCAATAACCACCACTCCTCATGTCACCAGTGAACATGCAGATACGTTCCTGGGGCAACTACCACCACTCATGCCACCAGTGAACATGCAGATACGTTCCTGGGGCAATTATCACCACTCCCTCATGTCACCAGTGAACATGCAGATACGTTCCTGGGGCAATTACCACCAACTCCTCATGTCACCAGTGAACATGCAGATACGTTCCTGGGGCTATTACCACCACTCCTCATGCCACCAGTGAACATGCAGATACGTTCCTGGGGCAATTACCACACTCCTCATGCCACCAGTGAACATGCAGATACGATCCCTGAGGCAATTACCACCACTCCTCATGTCACCAGTGAACATGCAGATACGTTCCTGAGGCAATTACCACCACTCCTCATGCCACCAGTGAACATGCGGGACGTTCCTGAGGCAATTACCACCACTCCTCATGGCACCAGTGAACATGCAGATACGTTCCTGAGGCAGTTACCACCACTCCTCATGCAATACTGCCTTCAATTTACCCACATTTTGTACAGGTGGGACCCTTGCCTGCAAACGACGACCAGGAATGTCCCAGATGTACCCAGATTGGTATCCCAGATTGGTACCCCAGATTGTTACACCAGATTGCACACGCAGTGTCCATTATGGGATTCGGTTTAGTGAGTGTCGGGTATTAAATTTGCTTGAGTTTCTATACTTTTTATGATTTTATTTACATAATGTAAGATTTGATTTAGTAGAGAGATTTGTAGTACGGTGACATACCATTGAACTAAGCGGTTATCGCGATACATACTGGGGGGTTTACCCTATCTGGTTCAGCACGGGTTGTTGGACGAGCAATACATGTGCATTACGTGCTTTAATCCTATATCCTATACACTAAGATATCGACTGTGACAAAGTGCATTGTGCATTGCGTTTCAAGTTAACATGACATGACTGATTTCTTAGAAAGGCGTGCCTTTAAGTCTGGCACGTAGCCAAAGTTTGAAACATGTATGCAAATAAATAACCTACTTTTTCTTTTACAGCTTGCAGAAGTTATTGACGAGCGTTTTAGGAGAGGTAATATATAGGATCAGGCTGGGTCTCCCCATTGCAATTTGAAGTAGGGTTAGATATCACAGATTAGTGTCTTTAAGAAAGAACATTGGCACGTTGTCAAGATTGAAGCATGAATATAGTTTATCTGTAGAAGGATATGTAATACGGGAAATACACACTGACAGCCTGGGTGGGACGGGTGGCCCAGTTATCTTAGGTGCAGCTGTTCGCTGTGCAGAGTTGTTACCTCCCTTTGACGTACCAGAATCCAGGTTCGCCTTGATTGTGTTTGCATGTTTGTCATCACTAAGCCTGTGCTTGTAGGTATCTGACAAACGGTAGACGTCGTCGACCTACATTACTCTACATGGGTCTCTCCCCCCAGTGACCTCACTCGTCACCATACAACTGAAACAATGCTAAACCGGCGTTATATTGTATTTCTGATAATCTCACATGTAGTTATAACTTCCCACCCAATTAAACACAACATTGCTTGTAAGAGAGTATTTTGGGTCACTGCTTCGTGGCACACACCTTTGTATTAAACACATTGTTTTAGGATATCACTCCAATTCCGAAAACACTTTTTGGTGAACACACATGGCCCAAAAAACATTTTCATCATTTTCTCAATTTTTGCTAAAGTCCCTTTTAACTTTCTATTCACTTGATGCAACGTCAACGTTGATTGTATTTCTGATAAACTCTGACATGTAGTTATAACTTACCCCACAATAAAACATTTTATCATCCAAAACTGTGTTCCACAGGAGATATTGCTTGTGTGAGATCATACGTATCTCCTAGGAGATATCGTTTTGACAGTAGATTTTGTATAATGCCCTGACAATCCTATGACGTCATGAACTTGATGACGTCACAATGCTACGACATGCACTGCAATTGTAATAATCAGAGATACTAATACTCTATATAGTATGCAGGTATAAAACATCAGATATAACTTAAGAGATATTTACAGAGAAAGCATTTTGTACTTATATATATACATGTATACAAATCAAGGATATCAAGCAGGTGTTATCAGTGTGTCTCACTGTGAAGCCTCACTCACAGGTCACCAGATACTCACGTCACGACACTTGGAAATTAGCCAAGCGTACTGGGGACTGGAAAAACCAAAAGGAGGCATTTGGATGTTACGCAATACGAGCGTGCAGATACATACAGGTATGTTGCGTGTTCATATCACAACGACATGCCTGGGTGTATGTAGCACAGCCGTCTAGAGCGTCTCCGATCAGTATTCAGGTATGTACATAGATTACTGAATACAAGCCAGTAGGTGTGCATGAGAAATGATATGACCAAATATAAGGTAAGTAAGTATATCAATGTACTGACAACTGAACACGAAAACAATCTTGAGAGCGAATGTCTGTGCTGAATGATCATTAATGGCGGACCTGAAAAGATGGGTGCTTTTACGTTTAATGCGCTTTGTGGTCAGTCAGAAAGAGTGCAAATACTACAGTTTTGTAAAAATCATTAACTGGACATTTTGCATAAAACACAACATTTTGGTCTACCATCAACCCATTGAAATATCATATAGTACACTTTCAATCTTCAGAGAAACCAATGAGTTGATTTTAACAAAACAACGTACAATGTATATATAGAATTATATACGTACAAGAATTAGGGAATGTGCAGCCCTTTGCCGTCTCTTTGAACAACGAACTTACATCCTTCACGAAATAGAATTGCAAATCGTGTACCATTCATCTTCTGTGCGTGCATAAGTTTCGATATTAAGTTTAGACTTTTTCTGACTGGAAGTAAACATGATGTTATGAAATTTACTTTCATTTCATTCAAATGTTATTTCTACCACTATACATTTACAGATTCTTAACAATATGAATCGAATTGAGTGGGCAACTTTGGTGACTGTGACAACCCTGGCAACGGTTACATTGAAAGTGGAAGGTATGTGTGATTTGATCCAATCGAGTTCAAGGGGAACGTATGTTGTACATGGTGAACTGTAATTCGTACGCGGGGCACATGTATGTTACAGATTATTTCTTGTAGACGGAACGCTCTAATCTCATATGAATATGTACATGTGAGTGTCTAGATATATGCTAATGAAGTAATGATCACTTTGGTATCATATTTCTTCCTCATTTTGAAGATTTAGCGATATCTACATCAAATTATATCAAGGTTGACTTTTTAAAGAAGCTAACATAGGCAGTGTTGGTATTGCCTAAACAAAACAATGTTTTGTGCATACAGGTCAACGTTCATGTTCTACCGATGGCTGTCTCCATGGTAACGGTGGTCTACGATGTCAGTCATGTATCAGCCCGGGTGTTACGGCTCAACATGCAGCTACATGTCATGGACGCTGCCATACAGACGGCTGTAACAGACAAACTGGCCAGTGTTTCAGATGCCAACCAGGGATGTACGGACGAGACTGCGACCAAACATGTCCACTTCAATGCGCCAACAGTGCGATAGGCGGGAATGTCTACTGTGATCGAGACAAAGGTGCGTGTTCTGAAGCATGTCAACCAGGCTTGACCGGTTCACACTGTACCGAATCATGTCCGCTCAACTGCAAACATCAAACCTGTAACAAGCAAACAAAACAGTGTATCACCGGGTGTGAGACAGGCTGGACAGGAGATTACTGTAATACAACATGTGACAACTGTCTGATGGGAAAATGCAACGATAAGGGCTACTGTCTCTTGGGCTGTAAAGCGGGCTTCTTCGGACAAAACTGTGATAGGGGATGTCCACACTGTTGGACTACTGGCTGTGACAGAGGTTCCGGAATCTGTGAACAGTGTCATCCTGGTTACCATGGCTCCAACTGCACCGAGACGTGTCCTAAAACATGTTTTCAAAACCGGGAGGGTTACAGAAACTGTGACCGTCACACCAAGGCTTGTCTCGAGGACTGTGAACCTGGATGACATGGGTCTCATTGCAACACACCATGCAGCACCTCCTGTACAGCTGCCCGTTGTTACAGTCATGACGGTTCCTGTGTAGATGGATGTGTACCAGGTTTCTATGGCAAACACTGCCACAAGAGATGCATTCATGGAAACTGTAAAAACAACACTTGTGACCGCCATGGTCATTGTAAGGAATGCAAAGATGGCTGGTTTGGAGAAGACTGTCAGCGACTTTGCCCAGCACTGTGTGAGTCATGTCTTCGCGACACTGGGCAATGTTCACGGTGTTCTGATGGCTATCATGGTCCTGACTGTGATGATAAATGCAGTGACACCTGTTTGCATCACACATGTGACAGAGATGGCAACTGTTTTGAGTGTAAAGATCTGACGTACGGAACTCGGTGTCAATACCCATGTAGCGAGAACTGCGTGAGATGCGACCAGACAACGGGGGCGTGTACAAGGTGCAGAGGAGGACAATCCCTTGAAGACGGTAGATGTACCCCATCAGCATCTGAACATTATACATCCTCGGGGGCAGATTCCGTGAAGCATACGCGATTTAAATTAAAACATTTTTTCTGCATTTTCTTAACACTTATCTGTGCATGCGCTATGACTTGGCGTTGCTAGAAGATAAGTTTCATTATATTCAGTTGTTTCGGTCATTGTTTAGGAGTGCCGTATTGGTCCCAAAATGTCTTTTAGCATTATATGACCTATTAACTCGTGGCAGTTTCCGTTTCGACTTTACAAAAACAGTTCAGCTATTCTAAACAGATCGTTATGTTACATTGTTTATAGATATTCAAGCAACATTGTTCGCGATATTGTGCCATCTGGACATTGGACGATTTGTGAGATTATCATCGCTGACATGTATTTTAATTGTGATTATTGCAGAAGTTAAGAGTTATGTTATAAGTTAACTGTTTTTGTCCATTCTGTTGTCTGTTGAAATAAATATATTTGTTGTTTTAATTGTTAATTGTTTCAATTATTTGCAAAGTCTATTAGACGTTGACAAATTGGTTAGCATATTATGGGGCGGTGGGGTAGTCTAGTGATTAAAGCGTTGGCTCGTCACGCCGAAGACCCGGGTTCGAATCCCCACATGGGTACAATGTGTGAAGCCCATTTCAGGTGTCCCCCGCCGTGATGTTGCTGGAATATTGTTAAAAGCGGCGTAAAACCAAACTCAGTCAGTCAGTCAGTTAGCATATTACAACCAGAAAATACTACCATATAGGAGAGTTTTATTAATCGTTTTGTTAAAGGTAGTATGAACTTGAGCAACAATGCGACTGCAGATGTAGGTGAGGTCCTCATTTCATAAGCTGAATAACATCATCGATGGTTGGCTCTCACCTTTCCAGAGGAGTCAGAAATTGTATCAACAAGCGATCACTTTGAAATTCCATTTGTTACTCAAGGGATTGATACTTCAGCTGGGTTGGCATATATTTCTAGAGGCCCTGGGGTGTAATTACAAAGTTAGCAAGGTTTGTTTGTTCACAAGAGGACAAATTATCCTAATTTTGCAATTTTGGCCTGGTCTACTGATTGCAGCAGTTGGGGCCTTTGCCATTTATGTGTTGGATAGTTTTGTATTTAGTTGGTCAATTTACTTCATGGTCGAAAACAGGGCATTTTCAACACTTGGACCTTGTGCAAGAAAGTCATTTGTACGGGTGGGACCCTGGCCTGCAAACGACGACCAGGAATGTCCCAGATGTACCCCAGATTGTTACCCCAGATTGTTAACCCAGATTGTTACCCCAGATTGCACACGCAGTGTCCATTATGGGATTCGGTTTAGTGAGTGTCGGGTATTAAATTTTGTTGAGTTTCTATACTTTTATGATTTTATTTACATAATGTAAGATTTGATTTAGTAGAGAGATTTGTAGTACGGTGACATACCATTGAACTAAGCGGTTATCACGATACATACTGGGGGGTTTACCCGATCTGGTTCAGCACGGGATGTTGGAGGAGCAATACATGTGCATTACGTGCTTCAATCCTATATCCTGTACACTAAGATATTGACTGTGACAAAGTGCATTGTGCATTCCTTTTCAAAGTAAACATGGCATGACTGATTTCTTAGAAAGGGGTACCTTTAAGAAGGAAGTCTGGCACGTAACCAAAGTTTGAAACATGTATGTAAATAAATAACCTACTTATTCTTTTATAGCTTGTAGACGTTATTGAGATATAACATATGGTATATTTGGGATTACACTTTCTTAGTAAAGTACAGATTCTAGTACTTTTGGGGTTAAGTCCCATCCGGGATTCGAACCCGCACCCTCAGAGTCAGGCACCTAATCGCCAGCACACAAAGTCAGACGCCTAGACCGCTCAGCCACCGCGGCTTCCACAAAATGGAAGTCGGACAACTGGTAGTCTAGACTGCGGACTTTGTGTACCCCTCTGATAAGTGTTAATTGGCACGGCTCCCACGGCCGAAAGCTATGAAATACACAATGCCATTTTAGAAAGTGGTCAAATGTAACATATGTTATATTTGGGATTACACTGTGTGTACGAGGCATTACAATTCCAAATAGCTTGAGGGAAAACTATAGATAACATATCCCCGCTGCGAAAAAGGGAACCAACGGTCAAACGTCAACGGAATGGAATAAAAGTGTAGGATCGACCATAAGAAAAACAGCGAAAGGGATCGTCTTAAACATTTTGTTCAAGAAAACCCGCAGACTCCACCATGTCGTAACTGGCGTTTGGGTGCTAGTAAACCCTACCACAGTTACCTATTGATTATGGTCGTTCCACATTGTCAGGGGAAATGTAAGCTCCAGCTCTGCACTCACTTGGTCCATGAGGAATGCTCAGTCAAGGAGTGAGGCGTCGGGCGACCGTGACTCCTAACTAACTACATCACATTCATGTACTGGCCTACATACATTCAAAGGTAAATGTAACACCAAGTTCTATACTCACATAGATTTACTGTCTCTCAGTCCATTTCTCTCTAAGTACAACTCCAACACAAGACAGAGCAGACTCGTATCCTACGGGGAATTTAGTAAAGTGGATTGGCTTCCGAAATGTTGAGCTAGTACTCTCCGCACTCGCTGCACTCTCTCGCTCTCTCTTTTAGCACCCAAACATGCCTTTTTAAATGAGACGAGCCTGACCTTATCTTGATCACATATTTCAACATATAGTTTTGATTTGTTAATAACTGTATCTGTCCTTTCACTCATGTGTATTATAATTAGAGGGGTCTCGGACAGCACCGTTCAGTGACTCCCATTTTCAGTGATTTGCTACTTCCGTCTCCGCCCTTTAACTCATGTATTTCGTAACCTTCCTTTTACGACCTTGTCGTGTTTTCGTCTCACGAACAGTTTTAGCCAAGTTCATATCTCAATGTTTATCTTTCTCCTATTCCCGACTTTCTGTTTCCACTATGTGTTTAATTATAACCGTTCTTAGTCATGAGCCAAAGGTAATCAGTTCTGAGTCATATTGGTAATCGAAATACGGAATCTGCTGTAATTCTCATACTGCTTTAGGGATGCATTTTCACCTTATAACATCCTCCGCCTGTGGACAAGAGCTGCCCACAGCTCGGATGAATTAAACATGAGTTCCAGTCAGATACGTTCAAAGTTAAACACAATATATACTATCGAAGCAAAACAGGATCGGTAATTGCTGATAGAAAATGATAACCATTTTCAAAATTTTGAAATATTCGGGAAAACCGTAGATACTGTGTATGAAAAGACTGTCATGCCAAAGAATGATAAATGATCCTATGTTACTTCGGGTAAATCCACAAAGCATATACATCAGACATATATTATTATGAGGTTGATCGCACAACACTTCATTAAAGTCAATCTTAAATATTAAAATGTCATTGCTATGGCCAAATATGGCACCACCTTTCACAAAAAGTTCACAAGTCTCTGGTCCCATGGAACATACTGGCTCTGGTCGACTTGAAAAGTCACAGTCAAATTCCGATTGGTTCTCGGTTTACACTGAACACTGTTAATGTCCGAACACACGGCCTGTGCGTATCGCACAGCATAGTTCTTTGCTTAGGCCTCGAAGTGAAAAGATGAAATGTTCAGCACACTGCGAGAGTGAGCACTGATGTTTCGCTGACAATGGACCCTGATGCTTGCGTGGGGAAACATCGTAGAGGTCCACCGTGCTGAACGCCAATGATGAACCTTTGTGGGCGGTGTAATGTTCAGCGCTGTACACTCGTACCACAACGTTCGTCAGTATCAAGCCAGTTTAGAGCCAGATAATAGAGTGTAACGTGGACCGGTCTGGACTGCGGGATCAAGAGCATGAGCATATCTGTTCTCCCGTCCGAATGACCACCCGGGGTCCGGCCAGATAATCTATAACTATTCTACCACGGAAACGGGAGATAATTTTAAACCACGGCGAGGACACTTCCCGTATTATAATATACATTAACCACGGATACGACAGTAGTATATGTTAAAACATGACACGCTCAAATAAATGTCAACCTGTGTACAGATCACAGTAGACAATAACAGCAATCTTCACTGCTTACTGCGTGTCGAATAACACTGGAATCCAATATGTAGCATGATTAGTCCTCGATACCTCTGTAACATGGCATCAATAAATACGGATGAAATGTCATATACACCATGAATGACATATGTAATACATGTAATAGTTTACAAAAGTTAACATCTATTTGACACAACGTTCAGTAAATGCTTTGTGGTTAAATAGACAAGAACGAACAACATAGATACGCGTATGATGGACTGAGAGCATACCTTGAAACACGGATACAAATCGACTATAGAACAAGAATTGTTTTTGGGTTTTCATTTCTAAACATAGATATATTGATACAATGAACGACTAATAATAAGATTTATGACAAATATGAATTCGGTATGAGACAATTTAGTACAGTAGCAATGTGAACAAATTATTTCCCGCAACCCGTGAACAATATTCAGGTTATAGCATTTTTTTTGTGAATAATTAGGACTGAGGAAAATATGAACAAAGAGAAACCCGATAGATGATCTACAAAAAACTAGTCTGCTGAGGCCGGCGCTGCTCGCGTTGAGGATTTTTGCGTCATTGAATGATTGCATGATGAAAGGAATAGCTAAGGAAATAGAACAGAGAAAAGACAGTTACACTGAATAAAGTAACACCAAGAAAACTTGGGAATAAGCCAAGTAGTCGATACAAATTTCCACAAGAGAAATGTAAGTGCAATAGAGATGAAAGAAAAGTGTTACCGAATATGAACCAAAGTCCGATGCTTGAAAAGCGGGGCCGAATGAGTTATGATCATGGTCTTATATACCTATGGAAGGGTATGATTTGACAAAGGGGTGTCAACAGTTGCAATCAATTCTTTGTTACGAGCCGAAATGTTTCAAGACGTTTACATGATTACAGGCATCTAGTAAGATAACGGTTGAAGTCATCTGCACACTACGCCCAGCTGCAACCGTTATCTTCGGCAACTGGCGGAGAAACAAAAGACTGTCAAGTGTCAAATGATAACTTGGTCCAGCCGTATGACTCAAGTGATCGGCAAAGGAAATGTTGTAACACCATAAACACACCAGTAGTAGTTTGAAGGAATCGTTTTAATTGAAACGCTTGTAACCAACCGATAGCAATTTTCCCAGAAACGTAGATAGATTGAGTTGGTGTTTGAACTTGCAAGTTAGGACTATCAAACAGTAAGTAATATGTAAAGAAAACACGTTGAATACGAAAGTTAGTCAAGGCATTTGCAGCTGACAACGTGAGGTCACGAGGGCAAAGATAAAATTGTGACAGAATAATCTCACGACAAGCAAATGAATTCGTCAAATGTAAAACTAAGGACGTAACCTATTATCTTTTTGCTTTGCGAAGAAGTAAAATAAACACCAAAATACTGTTGATATGATATGAGGAAAACATCCATAGAAATAGTTGATTTTATCAAAGACATAAACGAAGGTTGGGGATAGTTCGGAGGGGTGGTTGTTTGGTATGCTTTCCAGTTTGTCAAACCATTAGTCGGGGAACCTGCTGTAAGTAACGTTAATGCAAAAAATAAGCGTCGAACCCTCAACCATAAATCTAGAACCATTATTAATAACAAGAGGGACAAACCTGCGGCAAAACTAGCCGTTAAATGATAGGGGTTGGTTAAGGACCCATCCAAAGCAGAGGATGGAAGGGAATCCATCCAACTATCTTCAATTAAATTATCCGAAATCACTTGTGCCTTTTTCATACGTTGGGACATAAGGCGTAAATCAACTTGAAACTTTTTGTCCTTTTTGTCGAATGTTACCGAAAACTTTATCATCGATTAATAAATGTGGAATTTTTAAAGCTGCATCTTCAAAAAGAGGCTGTAAAGTTTCGAAAGGTTTCAGTGCGGATGAATTGAAAAATTCCGATAAGAGTAGAAGATTGGGTGGATATATAAGTTTGAAGTTGTTTACTTTTTCTCACAGTTATGAATTCTCATGTCTATGTCGAATTCATCCAGTTTCAACGCACAGTGGCAAGGAATTTTAAATACACAAACAACAATGAAAGACTTTTTGCTATGACTATAGATTATTGTTGTGCTTGCTATTCAATTTTTTATAAGCTTTACATTAAATGCTTTTTTGTTTTATCCAGATTCGTGTCGTTTTTGTAATAGTAAGGGAAGCAACTCTTGCTTGAACTTCGGTCTTGATTCAGTAGTCCGGACTATTCGCAATCCGGACGAATTTGCTGAGAAACGCGAGGCTTCACTGTATACAAATCTGACAAGCTGAACGCTTCTCAGTGCGACCCTTGCAAGTTAATATAAGAGTTTTGATGCCATTGAGAAGAACAAGGCCTGGTTCGATTTCGAGAGCCATCGAACGAAGCCCGTTTAATTCAAATTTAACATCACACAAGGATTTAATTCTTGGTGGGTCCTGATTAAACAGTGCAAGTGCGCAGGTGAGAACAGTGTTTGGCTTGGGGCTAAGAATAATTGGACAATGTTTTTCGTGTTCACCAAAACATGTTTGAAAATCCCTAGTAGAAAATTCAATATACTGATCTTTCGTTTCCGAAAGTGCCACATAATCAGGTAATTCATAACCTGAGTGACATGTGAACTTGACTGATTAATTGGTAAGCCAAATGAATTAATTCGATATACATCGAGGAGAGTTGAATGAGTTTGGAAAGGGACAATGAGCGAAATTAAAATTGAATCTCCAGTTCTAGAACAATGAACAGTGCGTTCCCGATAATAATAGCCTGTATCCTTGTGAGCAACGTGAAACAACGGATATTCTGTGTTGAGACGTTTTTTAATCATATGTAGGGCCTTCTTTACTTCCGTAACTGGGAGCAAAGATGGACTCAAACGCTGGTTAACTAATTGTTGTATTCCCAGATACATTTCATCAATTTCCTGTCGAATAGTCGTTAAAAATTTCATACATCTTGTACCTGTTCGGCGACCTGAGAAATGTCCCTATGATTCGTTTCAATACCTGTAAGAGCGGAAGAAATACGGTCATTGGCTTTAGCTATAAATGACGACATCTGACGAACTTGCACTTGAACACTACGAGACTGTAGCAGTACCAAAAAGTGAACGACTAATGGATCCGATAAATGGAAGAATTGCCCGTTTCGTGCGTGAATCCTTTTGAAAAACGTTAATATGCAGAATTAAGATTTTAATGTCTTTACTGACATTCGTCCCAATACTCGAGCAATTCTTGTTCTGCCTCTTTATATATCCATCTATAGCATTCACAGAATAACAATGTAACGCATGCGATTTACAAAACTGTTGGTAATCTGGTCTATTGCCCATTTCAGACAAATCTGGCAATTTATACTTGAATACATGGATCCATTTATTCTGTGAAATGTCGATACGTGACGTATGGATAAATACAACTCCCCATGGAAGTCGTAATTCTGTATGGACAGAATTGACTTGATTCTGGATGCTGACAAGCGCCATCAGCGTGAACAAGACCCAAACTGGTCGAAGGAGACTCCTGGATTCTAAAATTCAAAGATCATGATTTATCAACATAAATAGAAACCTGAAATGAAATCATATACATCATCAATATTCTAATGAAAAGTTTCCATCAATGTGAAACTGCATTCATATGGCGTCTTCTCCTGTAAGTTGAATCTGACTTATTAAAATATGATAACAATTGTCACATGTAGGTAGTTGTAAGTTCACACTTGTATTCGTGAGAATAAACAACATTCAACAACAGTAGTAAATGCTGATCAACCCGTTTCATCAGAAGGGTTCTCATCAGGAACATATTTGTATACGGCATAACCATTGAACACTGAATTCTCTTGACTGCCTTTCGAGTCATGTACTTGTAGTTCATTATGCATCATCGACTTTCACTGTATTTCAATGAACATCACTGTATTTGTAGGCATATCGTATCACCCTGTGATGTATTGTCAGATCCCTTAGATCGTAGATGATTTCATTTTCTCGTATATACACGTGTAGCAAAACGCTTTGTAATGGTCCGCGAAATATGTACAACGTCCCTTATGGACAGCGCGACCTGTAACCTTCCCCGTAGAAGTAGTAGGAATATGTGCAACCTGAACCAAACATTTTGGTGAGTAACCCGGGAATATATTCTTCCAGTTGTAGTACGAAACGTGACCCAAACCTTCGCAGCGTTTGGTCATTAACCAGTGAATATGAATATTGTCTTCAACATCAACCAACACGTGACTGTATGTAGTCGAAGTATTCTGAATATGCACAACTGGAAATTTGACAATAGACATTTCAACATATATGCACAATTCTACATCCTTGTAACCTTGTGACAATTGAATCATGTAACATTGTAAAGAATGATCTATAGCATGGGCTAGCACCATCCGTATAGCATCATATAGTGATAATGCTGAAATACAACACATGCAAAAATCAATATTAGACATGAAATCTGCAGTGCCTAAACTGAAAAGGAAACGAAATATAACAATAAAGATAACCAACTGTAAAACCTGAGTGAAAATAGACTGACATCATTAACGTTTGCGCCTTTTCTTTTTCTTTAATGACTTCTGAATCATGTAATTTCGAATCAACCCTTGAGGGATATTCGATTCGGGTTCCCATGTAACTTCTTGTACAGTGAAATTTTCCCAATGAATTTTGTAATATTTCTCTCCATTGACGATTTTATGCGCCAGAATTCGTTTCACTATGAAAACGTCATCATCTTCCAAGTCTAAAGTAGGCTGTTGTGCCTGGGAGGGGGGTAACTGCTGGGACGACTGGGTTGTCTCTTGTTCGTCCGTATCAGACACCTCCTGCTGTGACATAACAACTGGTGTGCCGTCCCCGCTGGACTGGGATCAGTTAAGTTATCATTGGGGTTCACAACTTTTTCCAGCCTGTTTGCGTGGACGGGCACTTTATGTAGTTTGTGAGTATCACAACGACGTAATTTGTAGGAAAAATGGGGTAATTCATCAGTAATGTAAAAAGGTCCTTGGAAATCTTGGCCTAGCTTTTTACATTTACCCACAGTACGTGCCGTTGAATGGAGCCAAACTTTATCTCCGAGTTGAAAGATTGGGTTTGAAGTCTTTTGGTCATAATAATACTTCGCTTTCTCATGCGCTTGTTGTAAGTTAGCACGTGCTACCTGTCTGGTAACCTCGATATGATGGATGATGACATCAAGACGTTGCTTTATTGTGTATGGAGGAGATTGAAATGACTATAGTTCAACATCAATGAGTACCGAACATTCTTGTCCAAACAGGAGAAAATAGGGAGAAAATCCAGTACTTTGCGTTGCCGGGCTAGTGTTATATACAAACATAACACTAGGGAGAAGCTCATCCCAATTGTCTTGGTTCTCACTGATAAACATACGTAATGTCTGTCACATAAATTAATTGAGTCTTTCACAAGCTCCATTGGTTTGTTGGTGATAACTGCTCGTTTTCAGTGCCTTGATCCCCAATATAGAACATACCGCATTAAAAAGTTTTCTGGTAAATGAACTACCGTTATCAGTCAATAACACTCTGGGAATTCCATAAACACATATATACTTGGAATAAAATGTCTTGGCTACGTCTGCAGCGTCCAACGAACAAATAGGAATAGCCACACTCCATCGTGAAAATGCACAAGTTAACAAAAGCACATACCGATGACCTGCTTTGGTGATTGGCAATGGTCCTAAGAAATCAGCTTGAACACGGTCAAACAATTTCCCTGGAACTGGTAATGGTTGCAAAGGGGCTGGTCTCTTGTGAAAATCACGTTTATTGATTTGACAAGCAGTACATGACAGAATATACTGTTTTATGGCAGTCAGCATATGACTCCAATAGTATTTCTGTCGAACAGCATTGAATGTTCTGTCAATACCGACATGCCCTGCTAATAAACTGTCATGGTATGATTGTAACACCTGTTTTACTAATGACTTGGGTATCACTAATTGACGAATAAGCCTGTATTTCCTGTGCCCAGATCCTGGCGGTGCATACATATATAGAGAATACTACACGAGGTCTCATTACATACGAATTATACGAAACGAGTGTCCTTCCTATGTTATCTGACCGAGCGAAAGCGAGGTCAGATAACATATAGGAAGGTCACGAGTTTCGTAAGTTCGTATGTAATGAGGCCGAGTGTGTATTTTATTATTACCACGTCTTACATGCATATAAATTGACAAAATAGCGTATTTTTGTTATGTTTTGGTTTCAAACCGAAACCGGTTTCATAAAGAGGTTGCGGAAGAGTTTTGTACTGTAGTACAATATTTGCATGACGTCACACTAATGACGTCACTGCCATGGTAACCGACGTCACGATGCATGTCAGTTGTCATCGCCTCGTACAGCCTCCTACAGTAAACTACTCCGTTGCACCTCGTTTCTTGGTTTCCAGCTGCTTCATTCGGCTAACATCACTGGTGGAAACATTGCGTTTATGTTTTTCGACAGATATAATGTCTCAGTTCGACTCACAATTAAACAGCGACACGGCAACGTTCGCAATGTTTACATTCCCACAATGCATTTAAGTTGTAGAATGAATGAATTCTAGTGTTTGTTATGAATGAAAAAAATAGTTACGTCAGAATGTGACCTAATTGAGAGGTCATCGGTTATCCAATCAAATCGTTAGAATTTCAGGTCAAGTCGTTACGACACAGGTCAACGCGATACGACACTCGTGTGACGTACGAGATTAATATGCAACTACCCATACGTTGACCACGTGGGTAATAAGATACAATATGCCATTGTCAAGAATGAAATCCTGGCTTTGTAACAATAGTAATCTTGTGGTCTTGTCGTCAGTTGCAAATGTTGGGAATTTTAAACAATCAATCAACGGCTGTAGTTCAGGGTCAGCACATTGTTTCTCTGCTATGGAGCAGTCTCCTACAGGGTCGGAACTGGCACGGAGAGGGTCAA
Source organism: Haliotis rubra (assembly GCF_003918875.1). Taxonomy (NCBI): domain Eukaryota; kingdom Metazoa; phylum Mollusca; class Gastropoda; order Lepetellida; family Haliotidae; genus Haliotis; species Haliotis rubra. The sequence continues at coordinate 337,292 of NW_025767533.1, forward strand.
CAAGTAAGTCATCCACATACAAAGTAGGCGTTATCTCAGGGGCAGTCACAATCGATGAGTGGCTGTTATCGTCCGATCGAGTGATATCATTGTCTTTACAATTCACATCAGTAGCAAACAAATAGGGTACATCAGAGAGTGAGTCATCCATCCCTTCTGGGCATTCCGGATACGGCAATCGTGACAAAAAATCCGCATTACCCAAGTTTTTACCTGGTCGGTACTGAACTGTGAAAGTGAAATCACTCAACAAAAGTGACCATCGGCTCAATCGAGCAGAGCGGTCCTTATTGTCCTTCAAATACTGTAGAGCTCTGTGATCCGTTATTACTGTAAACGGAGCGTGCGTCAAATACACTTTGAAATGTTTAATACCTGACACAACTGCTAAACATTCTTTTTCAGTGATTCCATAGTTTCTCTCTGCTTTAGACAGAGCACGACCACTGTAAGCAATTACTACATCACTGTTCCTGTCATCCTTTTGACCAAGTAAATATCATATAGCCTCATCACTAGCATCTGTGTATAGAATAAATGGTTTGTCAAAATCTAGAAATGCTAAAATTGGTGGTTTGAGTAGAGCCGATTTGAGAGTTTGAAATGAATGTTCGTGTGCATCCGTCCAAACAAATTTAGAATCCTTTTGCAGCAATGAATGTAAGGGAGATGCTATCTTGGAAAAATCTTGAATGAAGCGGTGCTAAAACCCTGCCATTCCCAAAAAACTTTTAACTTCTTTGGACTTTGTAGGTGTTGGGAAAGATGCTATCACGCTAGTTTTCTCAGGGTCGACTTGGACACCCTTATTTGAAAAGATGTGCCCCAAATAAGAAACTGACTGTTTAGCAAACTGACACTTAGATGGTTTTGCTTTCAAGTTTGCCTTGCGTAAACATAGAAATACTTCTTCTAGATCAACTAAATGAGTCTCAAAGTCTGGCGAGAAACATAACACATCGTCCAAATAGCACTTTGTTTTACGCCAATTGAGTGTTCAGAAAACATCATTGATCAGTCTTTGAAAAGATGCTGGGGCTGAGGCCAGACCGAAGGCCACACGATTGAAGTGATAGGTTCCGCTCGCTTTCACAAATGCACTTTTGGGCTTACTTTCTTCATTTAAAGCTATTTGCCAATATCCTGCAGCCAAATCAATCGTTGTGTAATAGTTTGCGTGTGCCGTGCCTAAAACATCGAGAACATCTTCTAATCTTGGCATTGGGAAAACTACAGGGCGGGAGCATGAATTCACAACTCTGAAGTCTATCGCCATTCTCCATGATATGGAGGCGGACCCTTAGCAGTTTTCTTGGGCACCATTACAACTGGAGAGGCCCACGGGTTATCATGTTCTGGTTCACATATACCTAGGTCCACTAACTCTAGAACTTGACGATCTATCTCTACACGCATAGCAGGATTAGTACGGTAAAAACGTTGCCTAACCCGGCAATTTCTGACAGATCAATAGCAAAACAATAACGATACTCTGCTAGCAGGTGTCCTAGCCTATATTGAAATACACAATGCCATTTTAGAAAGTGGTCAAATGTAACATATGTTATATTTGGGATTACACTTTCTTAGTAAAGTACAAATTCTAGTACTTTTTGGGTTGAGTCCCATCCGGGATTCGAACCAGCACCCTCAGAGTCAGGCACCTAATCACCAGCACACAAAAGTACAAAAGTACTAGAATTTGTACTTTACTAAGAAAGTGTAATCCCAAATATAACATATGTTACATTTGACCACTTTCTAAAATGGCATTGTGTATTTCATAGCTTTCGGCCGTGGGAGCCGTGCCAATTAACATTTATCAGAGGGGTACACAAAGTCCGCAGTCTAGACTACCAGTTGTCCGACTTCCATTTTGTGGAAGCCGCGGTGGCTGAGCGGTCTAGGCGTCTGACTTTGTGTGCTGGCGATTAGGTGCCTGACCCTGAGGGTGCGGGTTCGAATCCCGGATGGGACTTAACCCCAAAAGTACTAGAATCTGTACTTTACTAAGAAAGTGTAATCCCAAATATAACATATGCTAGCCTATATTGCTGCTCCTGTGACAGAGTGGTTGCAGATATATCAATATTCAAGTCACGTAATCTCGCGTCTACTTCTGACTGAGAGAGGGGTGATTCTGAATCGTATGAGGGTTGTGACTCCAGAGGCATAATTTCATCTGATAATACAAAAGTGAAATTAGCAACTTCGTGGCCTTTTGGAATGTCCACAGCATGATCGTTAGTGTTAATGATTTGGTACACCGTTTTCCCTGGATTTGCTGAAACGAGGCAGCGAGCTCCCAAAACTTGAAGTGTTTCTGCCAATAGGGGATTTGGTTCACATATGCCTATCTGGTCAGACGGGGAACAACTCAGGGAAACGGGGAAAATAATTTCAGACTGTGGGGAAATTGTAATATCTACCAACGAGTGAACCGGAATATATTCTGGTTGTGTTGACATTAGTTGATAAGGGGGTTCGCTGCTATTTGTCCATACAGGAACTACTGTTAACCCGTTCTGAAGGGTTAAAGTGTACGATTGAAAATTCAAGATAGCACTTTTCTGTATCATTAACTCTTTCCATGATATAACATAATAGGTGTTGGGGATACGATGCCAATTTTTATTCACATTGACACATAAAATAACAAACTTTTCATATAAATACATAATATCCTCCTCTCTTAACACTAGTACAAATCTATCAGTAAAACAGGTTGCCCAGGGAGGTGGGCGGGTGTCTTTACACGTCGACTGCAGCCGCGAGACTGACTCTTCGTCCCGTATGACGACGAGTCGCATGCCCGTACGCACGCCGCGCACGTGCAAGCTTGCGTGGCGGAGTGCCGTTTTCCCGATACTGGCGGTGAGGCGCCCGTCTGTCCATGACCTGGAGTTAAACTTTAATAATATAAATTATTACCCCAAAAATAAATTCCTAAAAACATAGGTGATGCTTAATCTGCAACTACTTGGAAACATTGTGTCATCAGAAAATCACCAATAGTTATAGGAAGTTCCACTTGTCCTATCACTGGCACTATGATTGAGCCTATCCCCTGAAGAGATGACACATCGGATTTCTGAATAAGGAACTCTTTCCACAGACCTGAGTCATTGAACACTCCAAGAGTTAAAACACTAATAGCAGCACCCGAATCTACTATTGACGAAACTACCTGATCTCCCAAAAGGACATGAATTCTATGCCTATTGTCATTGTTAGGGGTGACGTGTTAAACAGGAGCTCGAGGCTGGTTATAACCTGATAAAATAGGAATTGGCGACTCCTGCGAGTGCAAATATGGGGGGCCAAAAGTTTGCTGTAGACAGTGAGAACATTGCTTGTGCGGTCGTGAATTTAATTGCTATCCACGCTCGAGCATTACAGACACGTTAGAAATGTCCTACCTTCTGACAATAGTGACACTTTGAATTTCGTGCTCGACACCGATCAGAATGAGATAAGTCATACTCACCTCCACAGTGATAACACTGGCGTGCCCGTGTCATGGTTCTTCCTGGGGTGTAGTCTGGCCGAGTAGACTGGGGTGGACGTCGGTGCTGACTGTGTTGGTCCGGATACGACTGTTGCTGAAACTGAGGTTGTGACGGCTGCCACGGACGAACTGTTTGTCTTATAGGGTGTCTAGGGAACTGAGAGCGCTGATTCTTGCGATACTGAAAAGTACTGACTGGTAGTGTTGGTTGAGCGAGTTTCCCCGCGAGCGAAGCAATTTACTCTCTCAAAGTATCTATTGCCAGCTTTATATGCGTACTTTCTGTGGAATGACTGACCTGGGCAATCTCGCAAATGAAACTGCCTCATTAAGCACAGTTGGCTGTTTCATTAAAACCACATCCCCGCACAAAGGCGTCCATTAAGTAAGTGTCTGATTTTCCTAACAGGCTAGATGTTTCGGTCAAGTCCGCTAAATAAGTACCTATAGTTTCCGTAGGTGAGTGCTTTCGACTCACAAAAGTTTCCAAAAGGGCCCAACGGCCAGTGGGATGGACATACATGTCCTTGAACAATTTCTCAATCTCATCAAAACGGACAATTTCTTCCTCTGCCCATTCTATCAGATCTTTGTACCATAGATACGCCGCGTCCTTAAAAACAGTGGGAAAACTTCAATTTTCTGCGCATCAGTCCACCTTTTAAAGTTACCAAAATGAGTAAAACGGTCAAGCCACTCGGCAGCATGAGACGTGTCCCTACATGTGAAATGTTCTGGCATTAAAGTGGAATCGCCCATATTGAAGTCAGGTGCAGAATAAGAACTATTGTCCGATGACACATTTAAAGGGGAAAATGACAATTCTAAATCCTCCTGAGAAAGAGATAGGGAGAGGTCCGTAGGAGCAGGAGGAGGGGGGATGGGAGGGTGAAACGTCGGTAGTGTTATGCCAAGTGATGGGACGAGATTGGATCGGACTGTCGTATGACATAGATGTATATGAATCGTGTGTACGAGGCATTACAATTCCAAATAGCTTGAGGGAAAACTATAGATAACATATCCCCGCTGCGAAAAAGGGAACCAACGGTCAAACGTCAACGGAATGGAATAAAAGTGTAGGATCGACCATAAGAAAAACAGCGAAAGGGATCGTCTTAAACATTTTGTTCAAGAAAACCCGCAGACTCCACCATGTCGTAACTGGCGTTTGGGTGCTAGTAAACCCTACCACAGTTACCTATTGATTATGGTCGTTCCACATTGTCAGGGGAAATGTAAGCTCCAGCTCTGCACTCACTTGGTCCATGAGGAATGCTCAGTCAAGGAGTGAGGCGTCGGGCGACCGTGACTCCTAACTAACTACATCACATTCATGTACTGGCCTACATCACATTCAAAGATAAATGCAACACCAAGTTCTATACTCACATAGATTTACTGTCTCTCAGTCCATTTCTCTCTAAGTACAACTCCAACACAAGACAGAGCAGGCTCGTATCCTACGGGGAACTTAGTAAAGTGGATTGGCTTCCGAAATGTTGAGCTAGTACTCTCCGCACTCGCTGCACTCTCTCGCTCTCTCTTTTAGCACCCAAACATGCCTTTTTAAATGAGACGAGCCTGACCTTATCTTGATCACATATTTCAACATATAGTTTTGATTTGTTAAAGGTCACATGCAACGTAAAACACAACTTTGCAGATTCTGATACCTTTCGGTATGGACTTACCGAAACAAAGCGTCAAAAATGCAAATTCAACTTATAAAGTTGAAAAATAACGCGATGAAAAAAAACGCGCGAAATCGGAGTTCAAACGTTTCACTAATTTTCCCCAGACTTTTCTGGGGAATACGGGTTTCAACAGCTGGGCTGCGCTCATAGCACGTGCGCAGTGAAATAGGTTCGCGCAACTTGGAAGCGGGCTGTCAGGTGAATACTCGGTGAAGGCTTTGGTGTGAGCTATTTTCATAATGTTTTGTTGATATCTCACAGGCGCGAGCTTTTTATATGTTATGACATTAAATAAACTGTTTATATAATTTCATTTGTCTATTTCACCACACGTTCTTCTTACCGAGTCACTTTCTCAGTTCGATACTTAAAAGCAATGTCATTATTTAGCGTTGACAGAATTTCTAACTGTGATATAGATATGTCGCTGTCACAGACAAAACTCAATGTCTTGTTTTATTGACACCTGTGTGTCTGCCTGCCTGTCTGCTAATGACAATATTCAATACACAACTGCGATCACTGACCACATGCAATTTGACCTTAACACCAATCAGGCTATACACCATAAACAAAACGCATTGATTTATGGCCCGAGTTCGGTCTCTGTCACATTATGTAATTACACAGACAGGCAGGTGTGATACTTGAACACATGACATGTTATGATGTCTGTTGATTGCAAAATGTTATACACAAAAAATGAGCATGTATTTACAAAACCCAACATCTCTATATATACACACACAATGAGCCGTGAAGGCGGCATCTGCTAATGAACCAGCCGTTACACTTGAGTGCACACCCACCCGCTCTGACTGGGTTCGGTATCCGGCTGCTTCGTTTCGAGGGAGGTAAACCCAAGTACAAAATATTGCACTTTTGATTTGCGATTATACGCTTATAATTTTGTTTATTTGTTTTTTCATAATCAGCAATGCATATTATATGTCATGAAGAAATGATAATTGTGTTTTAATTATGTTTGATTTTTGGTTGCATGTGACCTTTAATAACTGTATCTGTCCTTTCACTCATGTGTATTATAATTAGAGGGGTCTCGGACAGCACCGTTCAGTGACTCCCATTTTCAGTGATTTGCTACTTCCGTCTCCGCCCTTTAACGCATGTATTTCGTAACCTTCCTCCTACGACCTTGCCGTGTTTTCGCCTCACGAACAGTTTTAGCCAAGTTCATATCTCAATGTTTATCTTTCTCTTATTCCCGACTTTCTGTCTCCACTATGTGTTTAACCGTTCTTAGTCATGAGCCAAAGGTTATCAGTTCTGAGTCATACTGCTAATCGAAATACTGAATCTGCTGTAATTCTCATACTGCTTTAGGTATGCAGGTATAAAACATTAGATATAACTTAAGAGATATACTGAGTTAAAACAGAAACTTCACATTCTTACTTCAGGGCACTATAAAAGAACAAGAGATGGTAAGATGGTTAAATTGTTATCATTTTTTTGCTGAGATCTGTGTGATGTACTCGATACACTGACAGTGCCATAATCAGTTCCATTAGGCTACACCGCCGTTCCAAAACAGGGGTATACAGAATGTCAAGTCACATGAGTAAAAATGCGAAATTTCTCAGTTCAATATCGTGTATGGCCGCCCCGCGCATTCACCACTGCCAAACACCGTCTCCTCATCGACTGCCTGATGCTTGTGAACACGTGGTTGGGGATTCTGCGCCATTGCTCTTGCAAGGCAGCGCCAAGTTCCTGCAAATTCTGAGGTTGGTTCCTAAGACCACGAAGCCTTCTCCCAAGTGCATCCCAAACGTGCTCTATTGGATTAAGGTCAGGGGACCTCGATGGCCAGTCCATGAAGTTGATTCCAGCGTTTTGAAGGAAATTTCGTGTCAACATCGCGGTATCCGGCCGAGCATTATCATGCTGGAACTGTAGACCTGGGCCATGAGCCGCCATGTAAGGAACGAGTTCAGGGCTGAGCACCTGGTCGCGGTAAGCAGCAGCTGTGAGGTTTCCACGGATGACCAGAAGTCGGGAACGTTTGTTCCCACAGAAAGCACCCCACACCATGCAACTTCCGCCCCCCGAATCTGTCGACTTCCTGTACACAACATTGGGCATACCGTTCACGACGTCGTCTCCAGACTCTATGCCTGCCGTCCGCGAATCTGAGGGTAAACCTGGATTCATCGCTAAAGACGACTCGATTCCAGTCTCTCTGGGTCCATCGGAGGTGACGTTGGGCCCACAGCAGACGTTGACGTTGATGAAACGGCGTCAATATTGGCCCACGATATAGACGTCGAGAATGGAGATTGGCAGCCCGCAACCGATTTCGAATGGTCTGTGAGGACAGTCGACCTCTAAACATCTCAGCCCTGGTTCGTGTAGCTGGCAGAAATCTGTCACGTAGGTGACGTAGGACGATTTGACGGTCTTCTGCTCGTGACGTCACACGTGGACGACCCGACCTTGGGCGATCAGAAGTGGTGCCAGTTTGTTGTAGACGACCTCGCAAGTCATACACAGTACGACGGCTGCATCCCATTGCTATTGCGACGTCAATAACTGATCTTCGCGCTTGCAACATGCCAACGGCACGTTCACATTGCACATTTGACAATCGTGGCATTTCAAGCACCGTTAGAACTGTGGTTTAAAAGTGTTTTTTCAATTCTTGAGGCCAATGCAAACACGTGCATATGAAGAAAACTTCGATGCGAAGATCACGTGATCGTCTGCACGAGCAAAACCTGATTTGGCACTAACGTCATTTGCACGACGAATGGATGGATTTGAGTTGGTTTTGCTAACGTTTTTCTAGAGTCGAAAGATAGGAATCCCATTTCGGATACATAGATGTATCATCAGAGAAACATTATTCATTATTTTTCAAATTACATTTTGTGAAGTTTCTTTTTTGACTCAGTATATATTTACAGAGAAAGCATTTTGTACTTATATATATACATGCATACAAATCAAGGACATCAAGCAGAGGTTATCAGTGTGTCTCACTGTGAAGCCTCACTGACAGGTTATCAGATACTCACGTCACGACACGTGGAAATTAGCCAAGCGTCCTGGGGACTGGAAAAACCAAAAGGGGGCATTCGGATGTTACGCAATACGAGCGTGTAGATACATACAGGTATGTTGCGTGTTTATATCACAACGACATGGCTGGGTGTATGTAACACAGCCGTCTAGAGCGTCTCCGATCAGTATTCCGGTATGTACATAGATTACTGGAATACAAGAATATCAATGTACTGACAACTGAACACTAAAACAATCTGGAGAGCGAATGTCTGTGCTGAATGATCATTAATGGCGGACCTGAAAAGATGGGTGCTTTTACGTTTAATGCGCTTTGTGGTCAGTCAGAAAGAATGCAAATACTACTTGTAAAAAATCATTAACTGGACATTTTGCATAAAACACAACATTTTGGTCTACCATCAACCCATTGAAATATCATATAGTACACTTTCAATCTGCAGAGAAAACCAATGAGTTGATTTTAACAAAACAACGTACAATGTATATATAGAATTATATACGTACAAGAATTAGGGAATGTGCTGCCCTTACGTCCTTCACGAAACAGAATTGCAAATCGTGTACCATTCATCTTCTGTGCGTGCATAAGTTTCGATATTAAGTTAAGACTTTTTCTGACTGGAAGGAAACATGATGTAATGAAATTTACTTTCATTTCATTCAAATGTTATTTCTACCACTATACATTTACAGATTCTTAACAATATGAATCGAATTGAGTGGGTAACTTTGGTGACTGTGGCAACCCTGGCAACGGTTACATTGAAAGTGGAAGGTATGTGTGCTTTGATCCAATCGAGTTCAAGGGGAACGTATGTTGTACATGTTGAACTGTAATTCGTACGCGGGGCACATGTATGTTACAGATTATTTCTTGTAGACGGAATGCTCTAATCTCATATGAATATGTACATGTTAGTGTCTAGATATATGCTACATAAATGAAGTAATGGTCACTTTGGTATCATATTTCTTCCTCATTTTGAAGATTTAGCGATATCTACATCAAATTATATCAAAGTTGACTTTTAAAGAAGCTACCATCTGTAATGTTGGTATTGCCCAAACAAAAAACTATATTTTGTACATACAGGTCAACGTTCATGTTCTACCGATGGCTGTCTCCATGGTAACGGTGGTCTACGATGTCAGTCATGTCAACCCGGGTGTTACGGCTCAACATGCAGCTACACATGTCATGGACGCTGCCATACAGACGGCTGTAACAGACAAACTGGCCAGTGTTTCAGATGCCGACCAGAGATCTACGGACGAGACTGCGACCAAACATGTCCACTTCAATGCGCCAACAGTGTGATAGGCGGGAATGTCTACTGTGATCGAGACAAAGGTGCGTGTTCTGAAGCATGTCGACCAGGATGGAGCGGTACACACTGTACCGAATCATGTCCGCCCAACTGCAAACATCAAACCTGTAAAAAGCAAACAAAACAGTGTATCACCGGGTGTGAGACAGGCTGGACAGGAGATTACTGTAATACAACATGTGACAACTGTCTGATGGGAAAATGCAACGATAAGGGCTACTGTCTCTTGGGCTGTAAAGCGGGCTTCTTCGGACAAAACTGTGATAGGGGATGTCCACACTGTTGGACTACTGGCTGTGACAGAGGTTCCGGAATCTGTGAACAGTGTCATCCTGGTTACCATGGCTCCAAATGCACCGAGACGTGTCCTGAAACCTGCTATAAAGGCCGGGAGGGTTACAGAAACTGTGACCGTCACACCAAGGCTTGTCTCGAGGGCTGTGAACCTGGATGGCACGGGTCTCATTGCAACACACCGTGCAGCACCTCATGTACAGCTGCCCGATGTTACAGCCATGACGGTTCCTGTGTAGATGGATGTGTACCAGGTTTCTATGGCAAACACTGCCACAAGAGATGCATTCATGGAAACTGTAAAAACAACACTTGTGACCGCCATGGTCATTGTAAGGAATGCAAAGATGGCTGGTTTGGAGAAGACTGTCAGCGACTTTGCCCAGCACTGTGTGAGTCATGTCTTCGCGACACTGGGCAATGTTCACGGTGTTCTGATGGCTATCATGGTCCTGACTGTGATGATAAATGCAGTGACACCTGTTTGCATCACACATGTGACAGAGATGGCAACTGTTTTGAGTGTAGAGATCTGACGTACGGAACTCGGTGTCAATACCCATGTAGCGAGAACTGCGTGAGATGCGACCAGACAACGGGGGCGTGTACAAGGTGCAGAGGAGGACAATCCCTTGAAGACGGTAGATGTACCCCACCAGTATCTGTACATTATACATCCTCGGGGGCAGATTCCGTGAAGCATACTCTACATGAATTGAAACATTTGTTATTTATACCCTCAACACTTCTTATCGGTGCATGCGCTATGACTTTGCGTGGCTAAAGGGGAGGGATGAGGGGACGGGGAGGGGACGGGGGTAGCCTAGTGGTTAAAGCGTTGGTTCTTCAAGCCGATGGGTACAATGTGTGAAGCCCATTTCTGGTGTCCCCCGCCGTGATATTGCTGGAATAATTTTTTTAAAGCGGCTTAAAACCATGTTCACTCACTCACTCACTGCTAGGAGGGTGTTATCTAGGTGTATAAGGCCCTGCTATCTCCTTCGGGAAAACAACTCGATTGAAAGAGCGTTATATGAGCATTCAGGTTTATAAGATCTATAAACAATTATTCTACCATGACTTCAGTAAACACTGGATTGTGATTGGTTAATTAAAGTCATTCAGAGGTATATAATCACGTTATACAGGTCTCTGATTTTCCGTGCGCAATTATACATGGTTTACGGTAATGCACTATTTTTGTCTGCCCACCAACATGGCGGACACCAAACAACCTACCGATGCATCGATAAATCACGGCGACTTTGCTGTCGGAAATTACACATATGTCTTTAAAGATGGATTTAGCGATGACGGGCTCGACTCACTACTTGCGTAAATCACAGCAATAGGTGTTTATACATACAAACGTACTTCGAAAGCATGGAAACAAATATTCAGTCGAACAAGATCAAAACATCGTCTGCTTTCCGAATAAAAATTCAGCAAAAACAAATATGTTTACGTTGATTCTATGTTATGTCAGAATAGATCCAGCAATAGACTGCTACATAATTTCCGTGTTAAATTTATTATCAGCTTTCGTCATCGATATCGCCACTGATCTTGATCCGGTAACGGAGGATGCATTAACATCGAACGCCGAAGAAATGTTAATGCCTTCCGTCCACATAAATAAACAGTTGGGTTATCAATTGAAACAAAAGGATATTTTGAAATTTGTACTGTTTCAAATTTAGCGGTAGTAAAACACAATTACAGAATCTGCGAACCGTTCTGTTTAGCCCAACATCTAAAAGTATCACAGGAAAAATAACTTGGTTTCGGGACACCGGAAACCTAACGGAAATATAACGGAAACTTAAGTTTCAGTTAGGTTTCCGGACGGTTTCTCTACATTTCCTTCAGGTTTCCGGAAAACGGAAACTTACAAATTACCCAGAAACCGGCATGGCTCCAGTGCGTTTCCGTTACCCAGATTCCTGTAGGGCCCCAGTGCGTTTCCGTTACCCAGTTTCCTGTATGGCTCCAGTGCGTTTCCGTTACCCAGTTTCCTGTATGGCTCCAGTGCGTTTCCGTTACCCAGTTTCCTGTAGGGCTCCAGTGCGTTTCCGTTACCCAGTTTCCTGTATGACTCCAGTGAGTTTCAGTTACCAGATTCCTGTATGGCTCCAGTGAGTTTCAGTTACCCAGATTCCTTTGAGGTTCCATTGGGTTTCCCTTATCCTCTACTTTAAGATGGTTTCATTTATTTACTTAGTTCAATTATGTTTCCCTTTGATTTCCGTTTCTATTAATCACATTAACAACAATCCATAAGTTTCAGTAAATCAGAATCTGTATGGCTCCATTTGGTTTCAATTATTAGTATTCAGTGATTACCATATGTCCATATTAAATTATGATTATTCAACTATATTAACTGTAGTTGAAATAAATTTATTATATATTTGAATGTATTATGTCATATATTTTATTGATAATACATTCAAATATAAAACATTCATTTCAACTACAGTTACCTGAACACCACATGGACATAGAAATAAATAAATACAAAATCAGTCAGTCAGTCGATTTCTCTTTATTCATCATAACCACATCATGTCTATGTTTCAATGTTACAATTATACATTGTCACAAATCACAAGGTCCCGTCAGTTGATTTCTCCTTATTCAGAGAGGAATGCACACTAAAAAACATACACGAACCACTTGCACACTAACAGGTATGTACATTTATATTTATTATTTAATATTAATATTATTATGCTAAGACAGGTTTAAGGGTATTCAGAGAGAGAGAGAGAGAGAGAGAGAGAGAGAGAGAGAGAGAGAGAGAGAGAGAGAGAGAGAGAGAGAGAGAGAGAGAGAGAGAGAGAGAGAGAGAGAGAGAGAGAGAGAGAGAGAGAGAGAGAGTGGTGTCATCACAGGCCCTATGGATTTGAAATTTTGTCTGAGTAGTAGTTTGTTCAAATAAATATTATGGAGGGGTTGGCATTTTTTTTAATATGAAGGGTTAAGGTTAGGGTTAATTTCTTTTTAATCTTAGACTCAGAAACAACAAATTGAGTTGTTATTTCCTAAACAGGGTGGATACAGGAAATAATTGAATGTGCATTTAGACATTCCATCCTATCCCTAACTATCATGAATCATATTCTCAATGACCAGGGTGGAAGATCTTTACGTGGTTGGAATGCATCTTGTTGGATGGTGTCGCAAGTTCTTTATTTTTGCCTCTGGAGCGTCAGACACCACTGGCGATGCCAATTCTGGTGTTAGGACTGCAGCCACCTTCTATGTTCTTTTCTCTGCCCAGTTAATAGTAGCTAGATTCTTCAGGCGCTGTTGGAGTTTCTGGGGAGAAAAATGAAATTCTTGCATTGCGAAAGTTATGTCCAACATTTATTCTTGAGAGCGGCACTTGGTCTAATTAGATAATGGCACATTACGGTGATGGGTAATGACATGAGATAAGGAAAGTTATTCTATTACAGGTATATAGCGATGTGATAATATGTAGCACATCATGTCAGTTAAGTGACTCAGGGTGTTTCAAACTGGTGTCAGGAAGTCTATAAACCGATACAAATGATATTATATAATCCAGTGTCAGGAACTTACAGATCGGATTCTTTTGTTTCTTATAGCATCTTCCCTGTGTTTTTCTTCCTTTCCTGTAATCTGCCGACGTCGATCGTCCCTCTTGCACCTCCAAATTATCCAAAAGGCTTCTACTAAAAAAAGCAAATGAGTTCATTTTGATTTGTCCAATAATAGGTTATTACAATCCTACAAACATTCATTATTTTGATCATTGTCATATTCACCATGTATCAAACCAAGTAATAAGTAATTGTGGTATATGCATTACTGAGAGGGTATGAGAAGTTTTCTATTAACATGATCGACATGATTATGCAGAAACTATACACTACATAATGGTATGCTGTGTAATTCTACTAGATAACTGACAGAATGAAATAATTAGATGCTAGATTTACCCAATTGTGAACAATAAACGAGTTGATGACAATTTTAATTTTAGTTTACATTTGTCAATAACATCTTACAAAACCCAACATATATATTGATGATGATGTCGAGCAATAATAAAACTTGGAGAAAGTTATTTTACCTTAAGTAACTTGGTGAATTTTCAAGGGACTCCACGGACTTTTCCATGATTCTTCTCACAACAGCCTAAAACAAAAAGAGACACATTTTGATCATGAACATTGGTAATATTTCCACCTAATTATCATGAATTACTTGTTTTATCTATATTTGTTGCCTTGCTGCATATCAGACTCAACGTACAGGAACACAAAGGCATACTTGTGTTATGGTTATATTTTAACGGAATGTTCAGCTGGTATCAACAATAATATGTTTTTTTTAACAGATTTCACACCAAAATGCAATGTCCACATTAATAACCGTGAGCGAAATCGAAATGCGAGCGCACCGTTACTGTAAGATAAAGGTTGCTACCGAAAACGTTTAATTCGATGCAAACTGACTGCTATGATAAGAAAATAATGAATTTCATCTGAAACCTACCTGACAAGGACGGGGTACTGCTAATTCCTGTCCTGGGTTTCCGTTGAGATCGCTCAAGTTCCCGGATCCTTGGTTCCAAAGCTTCGATTGTCAAGTATGTTCCCATGTGTCAAGAAAACTGTAGCAAGTATACAGACTGCCATTTCTACTACCTTACTCTCATAGACTTTACTTCAAAACAACAACAAAAAGTTCTTTCCAATCTCGCGCGTGTACGTTTGAACAAAGATGGCGGCATTTCAAACAAAGACTTATGGGTACTCAATTATATTTTTTTTCAATTCTATTGTAAACATGCCAATAGTCTGCTTACCCTTCACAAGTTTAGAAAAACACTGATAATTGCAATATGTGTTTATGTAAATTGTTTGTTTTTACAATATCCGTCACATCTCGCGGGGCCTCATTCATTCCAAATCAAGCGCTTCCGGTTTCAGGACAACAATTTTAGTACGTGGTCTGACTGCCAGGTGGGCAGCACCTGCTCCCTCGACCGAGACGGACACAGGGACTGGGCAGCTGCCCACCTTGGCAGAATTTCTTCAACCTAAACAATGAAACAATAAGAACGGTGGGTGTATTTCCTGTAATAGTAAGAAAGTACTCCAGCAGTGTAAACCTTATTCGGATTTTCCGATGCGTTGATCATATGATGACCGATCCAATTTGATCCTATTTCTGTGTTTTTACCTCGATATTTCGATCATATCAAGAAACAATATGATGTTTGATGACCTATTCTTTAAAACAACACAGCGTATATCCCTAAGATTATGTAGGCAATTAACAATGCATGCAATACAGCGATTACTACTCCCTTGCTGTAACCCGTGTTTGGTGATATAAACCTAAGCCCGTTTATTTGTCATCATTCACTTGATAGTCAGTTAGTGAATTAATAACAGGTATAATTGGTGGTAACTCAGAATACCCGACAAAGATTCCCATTTAGCATTTCTCATGTCTGCACTAAATATTCAACATTTTAAAGTAAGGTCTGATGTACTACATGTTATGTAATATATGCATGGAGGTGCAGCATAAGGAATTATCAGCTGAGTTAAAAAAAAAACACAGATGAAAGGATGAACCGATAACACGCTAATTGATTTAATACTTTTATCTTGCACGACGTATTTGTCAAAAGGGCCCCGTCAAAAGGTAGGGTTTATGTTTGTAGAGTTACTAACGTATACTGAAGAGGTTAAGTACCGTGAAGTAGACATTTGTGATGTTTATAACAACAATAAGGGCAGCACCCAGGGATTTTCAGGTTGACCGCATTTGGAGAACATTAGACATAATCTGTGGTGATAAGAATGCAGGTAACACTAAATTCTCAAGTTGAAAATAAAATAAATTGTACAACGAGGTGATATACGTAGAAAATACCAGATTTTAGAGAATATTTTACTTTATTCCTGATATGGCAACAGCCATAAAATTCATTAAAGTGACATCTTAGCACAAATTATTTTAATCATAATCATGATAAAACAATTTCATAATACATGTACATAGTACGCATCCAGTCTACACTGCAGTTTCGTGAAACTGCGTCTGCGAACGCAATTACACTTATTCTGCCTGCAGACAAATCATCAGTGGTATTGTAAAATATATTTATGTTATATGTTGTATTTATTGTCACAGCGGATATATATACCTTTATATCATTGTTGACACGTTTGTAGTTCGTGTCACCTATTTCGTTAGGTAGTTCAGAAAGCTAATCCGTTAAAACAACATGCACCGTCAGCCCTCCAACATCAAAGGATTTTCACTGTAATAACAAAGGTCTACTTCCAGGTAAGACATCACTGAATACACCCACATTCTGTCGTGTAAACACAGCCACCTTCCTTCGAGGATTAACCGACAATATTTGATGTTTTAAAAGAATTGTGGACATTATGTAAAAAAATTGTCAGGTGCATTATCTTTGGTGTCCAATGAAACACGGTCACGTGACATGGGACAGGTTTTTGGGCAGCTGCAGAGGAATGGCATTTCGTTCCATTATGCGGATACTGATGGATACATTTCTCGAACAAGGTAATAGCCCATTAGTTGTGTTATAATGTTAGTTGTTTTTAAGTTTGATATCTGTATTTTGTTTTTATTTTTCTTGTAGCATTCAACAAAATCATTCCACTTCAAGTTTTTCGCCGTGAAGTTATTCTAGGCGAGACAGACAACATGTACTAAGTCACACTTAGGGCAAATGTGTGTGAAATATGATTCCTTTATATTTTAGGTACTCTATATAACATATCTAGAAATTACAGTCATTTTATAAATTTATGAGGTTCCAAAGTGCTTATAAATATGATAATGGATTAATAATGATAATGCTATAATTAAAGGCAATACGTTCATTCACTTCATTTTCCTCCAATCCTAATAGTACTCACTACTGGCAGATGAAGTTAAACTTAATATATTTTATGTCTATGAGTCTAATGTATAATTTGTTGTGGCCTGTATTATGTTCCTTATTGAACATTTGCGAAAATATCGTAAATTATTTGTTCAGTTATGTGTAATGTGCATAACCACTCCCAGTTAGTTGTATTAGTAGTCAGCGTAAGACTGCTACTGTCTATGTCTATGTCTATGTCTGCTAGAACTATTACACTTCCTCGCAAAGCAGAGCTATGTAGTTTGCAAGAGGTTCAGGTTATGGATTGTTTGCCTTTGGATTTGGAAGATGATAGTGGTGCTATGGATGAGAAGCCTGTTACTATTGATTTAGCAGATAGCCCCTTGTCTGGTGATCAAAGAGGTCAAGTACAGGATATGCTTAGTCGGTGGACAGATATTATGTCTCAGCATTCTCTAGACTTGGGCCATACTACAACAGTTAGACATGAGAGATCAATCTTATGGATGATGTGCCTTTCAAGGAACCATACCGTAGAGTACCCCCGGCTTTATTTGAGGAAGTTAGGCAACATCTTAAGAATATGCTTGAGTGTGGAGCCATTCGTGAAAGTCATAGCCCCTATTCTTCAAATATTGTATTGGTTCGTAAGAGGGACGGCAGTCTAAGAGTATGCATTGACATGAGAAAGATTAATGCTAAAAGCATTCGGGATTCCTATTCCTTGCCAAGGATTGACGAAACTTTAGATTGTCTTGTTGGATCAAAATGGTTTTCAAAGCTTGATTTAAATTCAGGCTACTGGCAACTAGAATTACGTGAATCAGATATGAAAACAGCATTTTCTGCAGGTCCCTTGGGATTTTTTGAATGCAATAGGATGCCTTTTGTGTTGACCAACGCCCCAGCAACGTTCCAGAGGTTAATGGAGAGATGTATGGGCGATTTACACCTGAAAGAATGTTTGATCTATCTGGATGATATAATCATATTTTCACAAACTTTTGAACAACAGTTGACCAGAGTTGAATCTGTATTTCGAAGGTTGAGGGAACATTGTTTGAAGTTAAAGCCGTCTAAATGTGAAATCTTCAGAAACAGGGTCAAGTTTCTTGGGCATGTTGTATCCTCAGAAGGAGTAGAAACTGATCCAGATAAGGTTGAATTTTTGAAATCATGGCCAGTTCCTGAAACTGTTAAGGAGTTGCAGAAATTTCTAGGTTTCGCTGGTTATTACCGTTGGTTCGTTCAGAATTATGCGAGAGTGGCCAAACCTCTGACTGATTTACTTCATGGAAAACTGGAGAAAGGTAAAGCCAAATCTAAGTCAAAGTTACAATGGACTTTTGAACATCAAGCAGCTTTTAATCAGCTGATAGAGTGTTTAACTTCACCACCAGTACTTGCGTATGCTGATAATTCTTAACCCTTTATTCTCAATATAGATGCCAGTAGTGAAGGTTTGGGGTCAGTTTTGTATCAGCACCAAGATGACAAGGAACGAGTGATTGCTTATGCTAGTCGTGCATTGAGGAAATCGGAGAAAAATTATCCAGCACATAAATTGGAGTTTTTGGCACTCAAATGGGCTGTGTGTGATAAGTTTCATGAGTATCTATATGGTAATCATTTTGAGGTTAGAACTGGTAATAATCCCCTCACATATGTCTTGTCAACAGCCAAGTTAGACGCAACAGGGCACAGGTGGCTTGCAGCATTGTCAACATATGACTTTAAAGCAGGAGCAGGAAAAGCTAACAAGGATGCAGATGCTTTATCTCGTCACCCAAACTTTTCTGCTACAGATATTCAGGCCAATGTTGTTAAGGCTATTTGTGGTTCTCAGTCTGTGAATATGGTTGAATGTTTGGCAACTTCACCAGATGTTGTGGAGGAGAGTACTGTTCCTTTTAGGAATGTAGATTGGGTCTTAGAACAGTATAAAGATCTGGATGTTGGCAAAGTGATAGATTTTGTCACAAAGGGAAGAAAACCAACTGCTCGTCTAGTTTGCAAAGAATCCGATGGAGTTCGTAGGCTTTTAGGACAGTGGAAGAAACTTGTGGTTAGGGATGGTGTTTTATACAGAAAAAAGTTCCATCAAGGTGATTTGAGATATCAACTTGTATTGCCAACACAATGGAGGAAATTAGTTTTGGGTGCGTTTCATGATGACATGGGACATCAGGGTCGAGACAGAACAGTAGATTTAGTTCAGTCCAGGTTTTATTGGCAAGGGTTGTCCACAGATGTCGAAACAAAGATCAGGCTTTGTGGTAGATGTATTCGCAGAAAATGTTCTCCTAATCAAGTTGCAGCTCCACTTGTGAATATTTCTACAAGTCAACGTATGGAATTAGTTTGTGTAGATTACCTTTCTCTGGAGGAAGCAGGTGGATGTGGGAATATTCTCGTGATTACGGATCATTTTACGAGATTTGCACATGCAGTTCCCACCAGGAATCAAACAGCTACTACAACAGCTAAGGCATTATTTGATTTCTTTCTTCACTATGGGTTTCCAGCACAGCTACATAGTGATCAAGGTCGCAATTTTGAGTCAAAGGTTATCAAAGCCCTCTGTAAACTGGCTGGCACCGTCAAGACTAGCACATCGCTATATCACCCAATGGGAAATGGAATGGTAGAGCGATTTAACCAGACTTTACTCAAGATGTTGGGTACCTTCGGGGAAGATAAAAAGACAGATTGGAAAATGTATGTTCCAGCATTAGTACATGCATACAATGCTACAAGGCATGATAGCACTGGTTATTCACCATTCTATCTGATGTTTGGGCGACATCCCCGTTTGGCTATAGATGCTTTCCTTGGCATTTATCCAGATGACATGCAGGAGCAGTGGGGTGTCGAGCATGTAGCCAGGTTGAAGAAAAGGTTAGGCTATGCTTATAACATTGCTTCCACAGAGTCCAGTCAAGCTGCATGCAGACACAAAAAGAGATATGACAGGAAGCAGTTCTTACAGAAGGAGATAGAGTACTTGTGAAGAACGTTGGTCTAAAAGGAGAGCACAAATTGGCAGATTTCTGATCCAGTGACCCATATACAGTTGTCAGTCAGCCAAATAAGGACATACCAGTATATGTGGTGAAAAGAGAATGGAAAAGGTAAAGTAAAGACATTGCATCGAAATATGCTACTACCTTTTATGTCTCTACCTGGTCCAGATGTGACTATGCCTGCACAGCACACAAGAACACAACTCAAGGAGATAGATTTTGAACATATTTCTTCTGAAGATGAAAGTGAGTGTGAGGATTTAGTTCCATTTCTCTATATTGGAGATCACCAAGGTAATCCAGAGGTCTCTATCACTTCATCATCTGTCGAGTTGGATCATGCTGATTCTCATATTTTGGATCAACCAAGTTCTTCAGATATAGAAACTGTAAATAGCACTGAAGAGGCTACTGTAAATGACATTTCAGGAATTGTTTTGAATTCCGAACAGAATTCAACCGGTTCTCCCCAAGATTGTATTCTTGATCCGGGTGCCAGTCCTTTTATTCCTCGACGTTCAGGTCGTGAAAGGAGGCCACCAGACTGGTTCAGGAGCGGTGCGTATATATTGCAGCAAAATGATGAAAATGATGAAATATACTGAGTCAAAAAAGAAACTTCACAAAATGTAATTTGAAAAATAATGAATAATTTTTCACTGATGATACATTTATGTATCCGAAATGGAATCCCTATCTTTCGACTCTAGAAAAACGTTAGCAAAACCAACTCAAACCCATCCATTCGTCGTGCAAATGACGTTAGTGCCAAATCAGGTTTTGCACGTGTTGTCGATCACGTGATCTTCGCATCGAAGTTTTCTTCATATGCACGTGTTTGCATTGGCCTCAAGAATTGAAAAAACACTTTTAAACCACAGTTCTAACGGTGCTTGAAATGCCACGATTGTCAAATGTGCAACGTGAATGTGCCGTTGGCATGTTGCAAGCGGGAAGATCAGTTATTGACGTCGCAAGAGCAATGGGATGTAGCCGTCGTACTGTGTATGACTTGCGAGGTCGTCTACAACAAATTGGCACCACTTCTGATCGCCCAAGGTCGGGTCGTCCACGTGTGACGTCACGAGCAGAAGACCGTCAAATCGTCCTACGTCACCTACGTGACAGATTTCTGCCAGCTACACGAACCAGGGCTGAGATGTTTAGAGGTCGACTGTCCTCACAGACCATTCGAAATCGGTTGCGGACTGCCAATCTCCATTCTCGACGTCCATATCGTGGGCCAATATTGACGCCGTTTCATTAACGTCAACGTCTGCTGTGGGCCTGCCTGCTGTGGGCCCAACGTCACCTCCGATGGACACAGAGAGACTGGAATCGAGTCGTCTTTAGCGATGAATCAAGGTTTACCCTCAGATTCGCGGACGGCAGGCATAGTCTGGAGACGACGTCGTGAACGGTATGCCCAATGTTGTGTACAGGAAGTCGACAGATTCGGGGGCGGAAGTTGCATGGTGTGGGGTGCTTTCTGTGGGAACAACCGTTCCCGACTTCTGGTCATCCGTGGAAACCTCACAGCTGCTGCTTACCGCGACCAGGTGCTCAGCCCTGAACTCGTTCCTTTCATGGCGGCTCATGGCCCAGGTCTACAGTTCCAGCATGATAATGCTCGGCCGCATATCGCGATGTTGACACGAAATTTCCTTCAAAACGCTGGAATCAACTTCATGGACTGGCCATCGAGGTCCCCTGACCTTAATCCAATAGAGCACGTTTGGGATGCACTTGGGAGAAGGCTTCGTGGTCTTAGGAACCAGCCTCAGAATTTGCAGGAACTTGGCGCTGCCTTGCAAGAGCAATGGCGCAGAATCCCCATCTACGTGTTCACAAGCATCAGGCAGTCGATGAGAAGACGGTGTTTGGCAGTGGTGAATGCGCGGGGCGGCCATACACGATATTGAACTGAGAAATTTCGCATTTTTATTCTTGTGACTTGACATTCTGTATACCCCTGTTTTGGAACGGCGGTGTAGCCTAATGGAACTGATTATGGCACTGTCAGTGTATCGAGTACATCACACAGATCTCAGGCATGAAATAAAAACAATTTAACCATCTTACCATCTCTTGTTCTTTTATAGTGCCCTGAAGAAAGAATGTGAAGTTTCTTTTTTGACTCAGTATATTTGTATAATTCCCAATTTCATTTCAGGAATTATTCTTTTAAGTTGCAACGTGTGAACGCACTTGTCCAATATATATATATATATATATATATTTAACCACTATATATATGTGTGTGTGTGTGTGTGTGTGTGTGTATATATATTTATTTATATATATATATATGTCACAGGTTCAATTGTTCATACAATGTACAGCACAGCACCCCTGGCACATTTTACAATTTTTGTCCCTAACAGCTTGCCATACAGAAGAGCTGGCTGCCAGCAGGTACATCCTGGGCTGTGGCACATGCTGCTCCTGCAGTCTGTGCACTCAGGTGATATAAAAGCTGCATGTGCCATGTGCCCGGCACACACCATGCTGGCAGTGGCAGCCCTCTATGTAATTTCCCTAATTACAGGTACGCAAGTTTGTTTGAATTGTTCATATTAAAACACTTCTCATAATTAAGTCAGGTGTAACCCTGTATTCAAATAATTATATTTAATAATGGTCTAGTAACCAGTAACTTTCATAATTATTTATATCTAATAATTATGTAAAATGTCACAATAGTTTTACTTGTTGTATTGATTTATAAAGACACACCATGCTGGCAGTGGCAGCCCTCTATGTAATTTCCCTAATTACAGGTATATGGCACGCTCGTGTTTGTACCACGATGGCAAATGGCAGAATAAAGACGTTGAACACCAGCCCAGTGGTCGTGTTTTAAAACCTGCGACATATATATATATATATATATATATATATATATATATATATATTGTTACGAGTGGGTGTTTTTTGTAATTTGTAATAACATTAAGTGATAGTTATTATGGGTCACAATGTTTAAAGTTTTGAGTGTGGGTTGTGGGTCACAGCTTGCATCATGTATGTTCATAGTATTTTTAGCTGTACTCCTTTTTGATAGCGCTCCAGAGCTGCCCTTGATAATCTTTTTGTTTATCTTGTTCACTTCCGCCTCTCGCCGTGGGGGTTCGCGAATGTACTGAGTGAACAATGATACATCCACGCTTTGCTCGAATGTTTAAGAATCTGTCAGTATATATAAAGGCTGGTTGTCATGTTGTGCGACACGGGAGTCACACACGGAATTACACGGGACTTTTCATATCACTGGAGTTGTGTACATTTGTCTGCCATCACCATCGTCTGACCTACCTTCAAGACTGACACTGTGTACCTGACTGCTTTCATTGTAAACTACCTTCATTCAATATATCTTCTGTCACTGTAAATGTCAAGACTCTGGGGAGTTGATATTTTATATTTGTGACCCAATACTTTAGATTTGTGACTCAATTGCATTTTACTAGAAATCTGCATTGTGATTCATTGTAGCTTGCTCATTGTTTTGTTCAATATATACATTATTGAATATTTTAGACTTGGTTCAAAGGGGATTCTTAAATCTTTTACATTCACCATGTAGTGGCTGATGCAGTCTCTTGTGAAATTACAAAGTCGGTTTAGAGAGTGAGTGAGTATGGTTTTACGCCGCTTGTAGCAATATTCCAGCGGGGGACACCAGAAATGGGCTTCACACATTGTGGCCATGTGGGGATTCGAACCCGGGTCTTCAGTGTGACGAGCCAACGCTTTAACCACTAGGCTACCCCATCGCCCCGGTTAAGAGAGTCAATTTGCACTAAAACATTTTTGGGGACCGGATGTGAGTGTCGGAATTCGGAATAGAGGGATGTCGGATTAGTCGGACCAAATAAATGTGTCGGTTTACAAGGAACGTCTGTTTAGAAGGAGTCAACTGTATTTCAAGAGGTCCTGGGTGTATAATTACAAAGTTGGCATATTTGTTCACAATGACGAGTTAAGCATCAGTGATGGTCAAAATATCCTGATTCTGTGATTTTGGCCTGGTCTACTGATATCAGCGCTTGTGGTGCTTTGCCATTTATGTGTTTGTTGGTTTTGTATTTAGTTTGTCGATTTACTTAATTGTCGAAAAAGGGCACTTTCAAGTCATTAAAGCTTATGGGAGGATGAGATTGTGAGGCACCTAGCACTGTAAACATCATAAACATCACTGGACCAGTGAAACTGAAGCTTCAGTGCCAACCAATAATGACACCAGAAGATTTGGTTCAAATCTAGTTTTCAGCATGACCACAAGTTGATTTTACCATTTCACTTCAACCACACTGTCATCTGAAATGTCTTTATACTATATGTACAATTCAGTTTGCTGCCTGTGTGAAGCCATGTTCTAGGTTTTGGGTGCCAAATCCTAAAGAGTCTTTCACACTTATTTCGAATTGACAGGAATCAAGGAGAATCAGCCAGAAAATATTTTTTACCCAAATTCGAACTACATTCGGGAGAGAATGTCAAAATAAACCAATTTTTTCAAGCTTTGTAAGAATGCTGTTGGAATACTTAGAACGCACTTCGAACCCGCCTCGAATGATTCTTATTCATTCCAAATGAACTAGATCACGAATGCAGCCCGAATGAATCGGAATACAGTAGGAATAATTAGAATGCCGTTAGAATACACTAAGAATACTTAAAATGAATTTCGACTGCCGTACGAGGCCAGTTCGATTGCTGCATGAATAGCACTCAAATTTCAGTTGGAACGTACCTCGAATGCTGTACGAATTTACATAGAATGCATTCTGAACCCTCTTGGAATGACCCCGAATATAGATCGAATATTAAAGAATTAAAATAGAATGCAGCTCGAATATTTCAAATGTCCTTCAAATGCACTTAGAATGTAACACGAATGTCCGAAATGCATCAAGAATGCTGCCGGAATGTTCCACGATGGTGTATAAAAACCTGTTGAATCTTGACCATTCATCAGTCACTGCCCAACTCCCATAGAGTATGGACCATCTGGATCATGTTGCGTTGCTGCAGATTGCTGTCCTCCAGAAAGCCCTGACTGAAAGAGATGTGGAGGAGAGCCAGGAGATTCCAGACCAGACCATGGCTGACAGAGGAAAGGAGGAGGCTGTATGGACATTACACAAGACTGATGGAGGAGCTCAGAGTTGAGGACACGCAGTCATTCTTCAACTACCATAGGATGGAGTCTGCCATTTTTGATTAGTTGGTGCAGAAAGTGGATCCAAGAATACAGAAGCAGGATACATACATGAGAAATGCGCTACCTCGAAGCTAGACATCACATTGAGGTTCCTGGCTTCAGGTGATAGGTACCCCAGCATCATATACAGCTTCCGCGTGGCAAGGAACACAATCAGCCTGATCATCCAAGAAGTGTGTAAGGTCATTGTGGAGGAATACAAGGATGAGGTTATCATCTGCCCTACCACTACAGAAGAATGGGCACCCACTGAAGAGGTATTCAGAAATAGGTGGAATATTCCTCATGCCGTAGGAGTTTAGATTTCAAACATGTGGCCTTTAGGAAACCTGCCAAGACGGCTCATTGTACCACAGCTACAAGGGTTTCTTCTCTGTGGTCCTCATGACCCTTGTGGGTTGAAATTACAAGTTCCTGTGGGTGGACGTTGGTGCTTACGGAAGTATGTCTGATGCTCGGATCTTCAACGAGTGCGAGCTCAAGGATTGCCTTGAAGACGGAAGCATGCCGTACCCCAAGATGACGAGTGTATGCCATGCTGTATTCTGGGAGATGATGTCTTTGGAATAATGGCCTTCTTGATGAAACCGTATGGTCATAGGACTCTCAAAAGAGACGAGAGAATCAACAACTACAGGATCAGCAGGGTGGATGAGGAAGATGAGCAGCACAACGTGGTGCCAGGAGGCTGGGGACAACTTGTGCAGCTTGAAGATGTGAATGATATCTGAAGTTTCAGTGATAGGTGGCTACGTTTTATGCGATTCGGCAGTGTTCTGATGACGTCAGGGCTCATTTGAAGAGCATTGGGGATGTTCTGACTGTATTTGAGGTGTATTCGATATATATTCAAGCTGTATTCCAAGTGCAATCGAAATATTCCGATACGTTTGAGGAATATTACACCTAAATTCCACCAGCAATCGAAATACATTCGAGGCGCATTCGGGACATTCTTGCAGGATTTGAAGAGGCTTGCCTTTTCGATTCTCCCTCGAATACGGTCAGAATGCAGTTAGAATGCAGTAATAATACTTAGAATGCAGTTAGAATGCAGTAAGAATAGATTTTTCCACTTCGAATGTACCTCGAAAGTTTTGAACATGTTCAAAACATTCGGGCATGTCACAAGAATTTACACGAATAGTTGGAGTGCATTCGGAATGGAGTAAGAAGTTTTAGAATGCAGTTAGAATTTCCAGGACTCTCCAGGAATTTTCATTCCGACGGCATTCCGACGGCATTCCGCCTCAAGTTTAAAGAGGGTATAATATTTGGCTCTGTAAAACTTCCGCGAATTAACTCTGACACAAGAGTTTTCGCTCGGGTTGCAAATGATCAACCTTAACATCTAACTAAGCTAAACTTTCAGAATTGGGAATTTTATGTCTGGCACAATCAGCAATATCTACAAACCAAGTTCTACTATGTACAGAAGTAACAGTGCCAAAGCACTGAGTAGGTTATTTGTCATTTCTTTTGTGATACTTTCTTATCATATTGAAATACAAAGTTGTGTGTTTTGTACGACAGCTTGGTGTTTGGACGATGTAATCCGTATCACTCGCTTTCTATCAATGGTTGACCAGTGATTGACAAAAACACTACCACCTTAGCCTCAAGACTGAAATTTCTCTCTTGAACCTTCTTGTCATATTGTACTTTGATCAGGTGGTGGGTTTCTTTTAGATTATCCCAGCTAACTCCTCAAGGTTAAAAAAGTCTGTTCCGAAATGATGAAACAGTCCAACAAACGCATTTGAGAACTATCTTTAAGCCATAGTTCATTCTGTGCGACCAAAGAAAACGTAAGAAGGACTGAAACTCCTGAAATGACTCCCTCGCAGAAAATAACAACAAATGAATTCTTCTCAGTTTCAACATCAGTAAGTCCTATTCATTTTCTTAAGAGTCTCTCCAGAGCTCCTTGAGATTCAGGATGATATGCACAAGGCTTAACCCGAGTTATGCCTAACTGATGCACAGCCTGTTGGAATACATGTAAGTCTGAAATTGGAGCCTTGACCTGCCTGAATAGTCATATACCCCTGGGCCTTGTGAAAGAAAGTCACTGCGCCGTGATCCCGTTCCCTCTACTCAGCAGTCATCGATGTCCAAAACCTTCAATCCAGGGGTGAAACTTCGTCGAGGCGAGAGGTTGTCAAGCTCACCATGTCTCAGCCTGTGACTTGTTGACCTCGGAACAGGTTTCTGGAGACACAGAATGTTCATGATCGCCTGCACGGGATACAGCACGTCAACAGCACAAGTTCAGGGTCGATTAAACAGAAACTAACCTTTAAGAAAACAAGCAGCTAATTAGTTCCTAGCTATGAAAGTTCCGCTGACCAGGCAATTCAATTACACTTGTTTAACCACCGTTAACACGTTGATTCATGACTGAACTCTTTGACAATGAAAATGATTATCTTGCATGGTATAAATGATGTTCATAGAGGGAGTGTCATACTTCGGACAGTTGACACCTACATGGATGGGTAACATACATGGACAATATTTTTGAAAAAGTGTTTTTGCTGTCATGCTAGATATTCACATTGCCTTACAAAAGGTACTACTGACTGTTTGGATAATGTACCTATCTGTATGTCTGAGAAGGTGGTATGTACATGAGCAATGTAACTGTAAGTGCCATCAATGTACATATTGAAAATAATTTAGACTGTTGCACTGATACTCTTCCTTTGAGCACAGACCGTCAATAATTGACTGCACATCACAGGTGCGCGTGCGCGTGTGTGTGTCGGGGGGTCATTGAACGTCATGCAATGCATCCATTTCATATCGCCTCTATGGTTACCTAGAAATTCATCTTTTTTCATGTCAATGCACACACAATTTCCATTGTGGGATTCGGTCTAGTAATTACTAGGTTTTAAATTTGGTCGAGTATATGTAATAATATTCCAATATCATGTGTACAAGTTTTTTTACATAATGTAAGATTCGATTAAGGTAGTACGTGGACGGGGAAAACCCATATCATAGATCTAAGTGATTAGCATACAAACATATTCTTTTAGAAAATAGAAGATGTTTTAAATATCTTAAGGATATTGAAGATGAATTATACGTATTGTTTAAAATTTCACTGTGTATTACATGACGATATGAGGGTGCTATTTTTAATGATTGTGTGAATTTCCAGATTGTTTAGATCCTGCTATGTTTTGTATTCAACAATCCTAATCTTTGTTATGTTTTAGCCAAAATCGCCTTTTTAATCTTCAACAGAAGGAAAACACTGTTATTATACCTATTAATGTTTTGATAATTTTTAGCTTTGTATAATGCTTTTTGTCTCATAATTCTCTTTTGAATGGTTCTGTGCAATTTACTCTTTTGAATGTTTTAATGATCATTTTTGTGTATGTGTGTACAGAAGTGAGACTAGATAACCTATTGTCAGTCTGTCTGTCTAACAGACATGGACGTTCGCCCCATCCGGTAAAAGCACTTGTAGTTACAATACATGTGCATGGACAGATTTTGTGCGTTAATTCTACATCCTGTACAGTAAGATATCAAATGTGCATTGCACTCCCTTTTCCAACACAGCTTTATAGCTTTCTTATAAAGGAAAATCTTTGGTATGTTGTTTAACGGCGCACTCAATATATTTTGAAGAAACAAGACTAGCACGTGGTCAAGATTGAAACATAACATATGTATATATAACCAAGCGGGATTTCCAAATTACAATTTCAAATGGAAGAGTTAGGCTATTCAATGCGAGTAATACACACTGACACCCTGGGTTGGACGGGTGCCCAGTTGTCTAATGTACAGCTTTCGCTGTGCAGGGTTGTTACCTCCCTTAGACCTTTCAGAATCCAGGTTCGCCTTGTTTTTCTTTTTCCACAACCTTGCCTTTGCTTGATGATGTCTTAGATCTGCATTACTTGGGGCTTTTCTCCCACAGTAACAACAGAAATAATGTTCAAACGCTGTTAAACCATACTGGCTCACATACAGTATTGTTTGCGACAAAATATTTCGTGTCACACACCTTTGTAAACACAACACATTGTTCAATCAAATCCTGAAAACAGTTTTATGTTGTAAATACATGGCCAAATAACCTCTGCATCATTTTCTCGGTTTTTGTTCAAGTCCCTGTTATGGCAACTGTCTATCCTCTTGATAAAACCTCAACGTTCTTTGTATTTCTGTTACACACTGAAATATAGTTATAACTTTAGTAAAAGTCCTTTTCATTTTTTTAATACAATTCATTTTGTATGCAGATATAAAGCGTCGGATATATCTTAAGATATATTTACAGAGACAGCACAGTGTACATATGTACGGATCAGTGATATCCGTATCGTCACAATCGCAACGTCACGATAGTTGGAAATTAGCCAAGCACACTGGCGACAGTGGAAAGAGAAGCAGTTAGATATTACGCAATACGGGCGTGCAGATAGCTCCAAATATGTACATGTATAGGTGTGCAGTTGAAAGCCTCCTGAGTCGACCTTTGTAACACAGCCATCTATAAGCCTCTCCAGTCAGTTTCCAGGTATGTGTGTAGATTACTGGTATACATGCCAGTATGTATATGTATGTGTGAAGAAAGTATACTCAAATGTCAGGTAACTAGGTATATTAATGAACTCTCATCTGAACATGAACTAATATCTCTGGACAGCGTTTGTCTGTGCTGAGCGGTAAGTAATGGCGGACCGGGAAGGTTTGATGTTTTGAATAAACTGCATCTTTGGGTCCTTTAGAAATAATGCAACCATTTCTTCTGAAAGCTCATTAACTAATAGATCTGAAACAACATTTTCATCTACCACTATCCAACTGAAATATCAATACACTTTAAATCAACAGTGTGAGTTGCTTCAAAACAACGAGGAATGTAAATATATATGTACAGTACAACCAGAAATTATTGAGAGTTTAAAGATTGTACATTTTTTATTTTTTTAACTCATTACTCACGTATTAAATGTGAATATTAGCAGAACATAACTCCAGATTCAAAGACAGGTGAACAGTTAGCATTTTGTCAAGTCACCATGGGCAGCAATGCAGGCATAAGTTAGAAAATCGTGGTCCATGCTGTCCCAATATCGGACCACCTCTTCTTTCATTTCAGCAGTATTTATCAGATTTTTCTTATTGACACAAGTCCCCAAACATTTTCTATTGGATTTAGGTCAGGGCTATAGCTTGGCCAATCTGATAATGTCATATTTTGGGTCCGAAACCAGGCCTGTGAATGCTTTGAACGATGTTTTGAACGATGTTTTGGGTCGTTGTCCTGCTGGAAAATCCAAAACTTTCGATAGAACACGTGAGCAGATGGAAGTAAATGTTCCTCGAGAATATCTGTGTACCGCTCACTGTTCATATTTCCTTCAAATACACAGAGGGGCGTTGCCCCTAACATAGATATGCCACCCCACACGTTAAATTTCGGAATGTACTTTGGGCGCTATACAAAGGTTTTTCAGTTTGTTTGGTCCAGAATTTCAGTGTATTAGTGTTTTTCCTCAAAACTGTAAGTAAACATATGAAATTTTATTTCATTTCATTCAAATGTTAATTTTACCACTAAATATTTTCAGATTCACCACAAATATGAATCGAATGCAGTGGACAACTCTGGGGATTGTGGCAATCCTGGCAATGGTTGCCTTAAAAGTCGAAGGTATGTGTGCTTGATCCAAATCTTGTTCATAAGGAGCGTACATGGTACACGTTGAACTGTAATTCACACACATAGGATACTTGGTATGCTTAAAGGTTTAGAACGTTCAGTCAGAACCATGTACGTTACAAAATATTTCATGTAAACAGAATGCCTTAACCTAATATATAAATATGTGCATGATAGTGTCTAAATATTGTCATGAAGCAGTTGTCACTTATCATCATATTCTAGCTAACTTTTGAAGACTGGCAAATCACTATGAAATTATACTTAAGTTGGCTACAAACAAGCTAACGGAGGCAGTGTTGGTATTGTCCAAACGAAACCAAATGTTTTGTACATGCAGGTCAACCTTTATGTTTAACCGATACACATGTTTTGTACATGCAGGTCAACCTTTATGTTTAACCTATACACATGTTCCGTACATGCGGGTCAACCTTTATGTTTAACCGATACACATGTTTTGTACATGCAGGTCAACCTTTATGTTTAACCGATACACATGTTCCGTACATGCAGGTCAACCTTTATGTTTAACCGATACACATGTTTTGTACATGTAGGTCAACCTTTATGTTTAACCGATATACATGTTTTGTACATGCAGGTCAACCTTTATGTTTAACCGGTACAAATGTTCCGTACATGCAGGTCAACCTTTATGTTTAACCGATACACATGTTTTGTACATGCAGGTCAACCTTTATGTTTAACCGATACACATGTTTTGTACATGCAGGTCAACCTTTATGTTTAACCGATACAAATGTTCCGTACATGCAAGTTAACCTTTATGTTTTACCGATACACATGTTTTGTACATGCAGGTCAACCTTTATGTTTAACCGATACACATGTTTTGTACATACAGGTCAACCTTAATGTTTAACCGATACACATGTTTTGTACATGCAGGTCAACCTTTATGTTTAACCGATACACATGTTTTGTACATACAGGTCAACCTTAATGTTTTACCGATACACATGTTTTGTACATACAGGTCAACCTTAATGTTTAACCGATACACATGTTTTGTACATGCAGGTCAACCTTTATGTTTTACCGATACACATGTTTTGTACATGCAGGTCAACCTTTATGTTTTACCGGTACACATATTTTGTACATACAGGTCAACGTTCATGTTCTACCGATGGCTGTCTCCATGGTAACGGTGGTCTACGATGTCAATCATGTCAACCCGGGTGTTACGGCTCAACATGCAGCTACACATGTCATGGACACTGCCATACAGACGGCTGTAACAGACAAACTGGCCAATGTTTCAGATGCCAACCAGGGATGTACGGACGAGACTGCGACCAAACATGTCCACTTCAATGTGCCAACAGTGTGATACGCGGGAACGTCTACTGTGACCGAAACACAGGTGCGTGTTCTGAAGCATGTCGACCAGGATGGACCGGTTCACACTGTACTGAATCATGTCCGCCCAACTGCAAACATCAAACCTGTAACAAGCAAACAAAACAGTGTATCACCGGGTGTAAGACAGGCTGGACAGGAGAATACTGTAATACAACATGTGACAACTGTCTGATGGGAAAATGCAACGATAAGGGCTACTGTCTCTTGGGCTGTAAAGCGGGCTTCTTCGGACAAAACTGTGATAGGGGGTGTCCACACTGTTGGACTACTGGCTGTGACAGAGGTTCCGGAATCTGTGAACAGTGTCATCCTGGTTACCATGGCTCCAAATGCACCGAGACGTGTCCCGAAACCTGCTATAAAGGCCGGGAGGGTTACAGAAACTGTGACCGTTACACCAAGGCTTGTCTCGAGGGCTGTGAACCTGGATGGCACGGTTCTCATTGCAACACACCGTGCAGCACCTCCTGTACAGCTGCCCGATGTTACAGCCATGACGGTTCCTGTGTAGATGGATGTGTACCAGGTTTCTATGGCAAACACTGCCACAAGAGATGCATTCATGAAAACTGTAAAAACAACACTTGTGACCACCATGGTCATTGTAAGGAATGCAAAGATGGCTGGTTTGGAGAAGACTGTCAGCGACTTTGCCCAGCACTGTGTGAGTCATGTCTTCGCGACACTGGGCAATGTTCACGGTGTTCTGATGGCTATTATGGTCCTGACTGTGATGATAAATGCAGTGACACCTGTTTGCATCACACATGTGACAGAGATGGCAACTGTTTTGAGTGTAGAGATCTGACATACGGAACTCGGTGCCAATACTCATGTAGCGAGAACTGCGCGAGATGCGACCAGCCAACGGGGACGTGTACAAGGTGCAGAGGAGGACAATCCCTTGAAGACGGCAGATGTACCCCATCAGCATCTGAACATTATACATCCTCGCGGGCAGATTCCGTGAAGCATACGCGATTTAAATTAAAACATTTTTTCTGCATTTTCTTAACACTTATCTGTGCATGCGCTATGACTTGGCGTTGCTAGAAGATAAGTTTCATTATATTCAGTTGGTTCGGTCACTGTTTAGGAGTGCAGTATTGGTCCCAAAATGTCTTTCATCATTATATGACCTATTAACTCGTGTCAGTTTCCGTTTCGACTTTACAAAAACAGTTCAGCTATTCTTAACAGATCGTTATGTTACATTGTTTATAGATATTCAAGCAACATTGTTCGAGATATTGTGCCATCTACCTGGACATTTGACGAGATTATCATCGCTGACATGTATTTTAATTCGTGTGATTGTGCAAAAGTTAAGAGTTATGTTATAAGTTAACTGTTTTTGTCCATTCTGTTGTCTGTTGAAATAAATATATTTGTTGTTTTAATTGTTAATTGTTTCAATTATTTGCAAAGTCTATTAGACGTTGACAAATTGGTAAGCATATCATGGGGCGGTGGGGTAGTCTAGTGGTTAAAGAGTTCGAGGGTCACGCCGAAGACCCGGGTTCGAATCCCCACAAGGGTACAATGTGTGAAGCCCATTTCAGGTGTCCCCCGCCGTGATATTGCTGGAATATTGCTAAAAGCTGCGTAAAATCAAACTCAATCAGTTAGTCAGTTAGCATATTACGACCAGAAAATACTACCATATAGGAGAGTTTTATTAATCGTTTTGCTAAAGGTAGTATGAACTTGAGCAACAATGCGCTGCATATGTAGGTGAGGTCCTCATTTCATATGCTAAATAACATAATCCATGGTTGGCTCTCTCCTTTCCAGAGGAGTCAGACATTGTATCAACATGCGATCACTTTGAAATTCCATTTGTTACTCAAGGGACTGATACTTCAGCTGGGTTGGCATATATTTCTAGAGGCCCTGGGGTGTAATTACAAAGTTAGCAAGAGGACAAATTATCCTAATTTTGCAAATTTGGCCTGGTCTACTGATTGCAGCAGTTAGGGCCTTTGCCATTTATGTGTCGGATAGTTTTGTATTTAGTTGATCAATTTACTTCATGGTCGAAAAAAGGGCATTTTCAACACTTGGACCTTGTGCAAGAAAGCCGTGCTCCCGTTCCCTATACTAATGGTTTACTCGGCAGTCATCGATGTCCAAAACCTTCAATCCAGGGGTGAAACCTCGTCGAGGCGAGAGGTGGTCATGCTCAACATGTCTCAGTCTGTGGTTTGCAGACTTTGCAACAGGTTTCTGCAGACACAGGATGTTAATGATCCAACGAACGGGATACCCTAGGTCAACAACACAATTATAGGATCGATTAAACAGAAACCAGTCTTTAGGAAAACAAACAGCTAATCAGTTCCTAGGTATTAGTGTTCAGTTTACTGACCAGACAATTCAACTGCATATGATGAACCACCGTTAACGCATTAATTAATTGTAGCCACAAATGACTAGCGTAGAAAATGAGTCTAACTTCCTTCCGTACTTTCTGGGACGTGTCTGGGGGCGTCTTTACCAACCTCATGTGAGCATGGCAGATTTCGGGACTTGTCCATCGATAGGTGGCGGGATCACTGGGAATGCCAGAACGCCACTATAGTCTCCGTAAAAGAGTCAAGTTGCCGAGACGGCAGATTGGCGCCAGTAGTTGTGTCGTTTCACTGTATCGGTCGTTTTACGTTTTCTTTCAGAACACGATAAACCTCGTTGCTATCATGCACGTATGGTAACTAACTGCCTCCGGCAGCAAGACATTACCATGGCCAACCATGTGGCCAGATCTTTCGGCAAACTTGTACGCTGAAGTCAAAGGCAACAGGCCAGATTAGCAAAAATGGTCCAGTCCCTGAACTCTTTGACAATGAAAATGATCATCTTGCATTTCTTTAGCTTCTAATGTGACTAGCTTCAAACGACCAAACAACCGTTGTGGTATAAATGATGTTCACAGAGGGAGTGTCATACTTCCCACAGTTGATTGTTGGTAATCTACATTGGCTTAGTCTTTCTGACGAATACCTATCATAGTATTATGGGTTTTGTTAAAAGGGTACGTTTCCTTATTATGATCAGTTAATTGAATTCACTCAAGGCCAAATGATGATACCTATAAGGACTTTTGTCATTTTATATAACGGTCCCTGGCATACAGTCATTACGAAATATAGCACCATACATAACCAGTTAGGTGCAGGGATTTTATTTTTATAGATATTTACATTGCGATACAAAAGGACCCCTGACTGTTTGGATCATGTACCTATCTGTACACCTGGGAAGGTATTATGTGAATAACTAGTGTACTATCAAACTGAGACTTGCTATTCGTCCTTGCTTGTGGCGCTGAGATGATCTCGACATATCATTCTGTGAACTGTATGGAATGTAGAGATGTCTATGTATGTGTATTAAACGAGAGGAACCGAAGATTATGTCTTTACCTAAAATAGTGTACATATGTGATATTTAAACGAACGACCCATTGGCAAGTTTGGTCGAAAGTTCCATAAAAATACTATTTGGGGTAATGTAACTGACAAAACAACTTCAACGGTGACAAAGTTCAAGGCCTAGCATGTGGTGTTATTGCGTTGTACACAATGGGCGGAGCTATAGCTATCTGCAGCCTACGTGCAGTACCTCACCTGCTCCCCGGGAAAATATAGCAGTCCCCAGAAATCCTCCATTAGTCATGCAGCTCTACCTAACGGGTCAAACATTATTGCCTTTGTACTGATAATACGATACAGACACATAAAAAAGACAGACCGTCACGAAACAAACATGATATGCTATTTCTGTTTATTCAGTATTTGAATATATGTTTCAAATATTTCCAGAAACACGTGGGTGCATACAAACTATTTAGGAAAAAGAAATAATTCAACTGTGCATACAGATGTAAGTATGCACATTAATCTTATTAATTTGGGTATTCATTTTGTATGCAAATCATAAAAGAATTCTGGCAATGTGACAATTAAATCTCAGATTAGCAAGACCGTTCACAGGTAACGGGAACAGTTCAACGTAAACATACAGGTCTGTACAATGACACGGGACACAAAGTACATGAAGTTCAGGGGGACTTTGGATGCTGGGCTGCGCTTGATAACTAACAGAGATGAAATTTCTCTGATATGTTGTGTGACAAGGCCAACACTTGTAACAGGTGTATCTAAGCTTGAGCTCATAGCTAAAGATAGCATGTGTGTCTTTTTATCGCTTATGTCAGAGTAGTTTTCCACTAGGCACTATAGATAAGCTCACCAGTCCTGTCCTTGCATGTGCTGGACAAGTAGACGTACACCAGTGACAATTCAAATGTATATGTGTGACTAAGTGACTAAAGGACGACGTTGTATGAAGTCTGCGGGCAACCCTAGATCTTTATTATCTATGTTCATATGCCGAAAGTTGGCTGATGGGCGTTCGGGAGGAGGAAAATGATTCGTGCCGTCATCATCCTCGCTATTCTCAGTGCTAAAGGTAACGTCACTCATTAATTCACTGATGATTTAAATTGTTTTTATGGAGAAATAAAACAATGTCCATAGTTGCACTGTAATTGTTCTTCTATAGATCAGGTTTCCGATGCTTACGACAATGGTTATGAGTAGTTTGTTTCTGCTTCAGAGGCAGAGTCGAGAGATGACTACCATGGCAAATACTGCAAGACTGGGTGTCGGAGTCTACTGAACGGACTCTACTGTCAACAATGTAAATATGGTTGCTATGGCGTCAACTGTACACGCCACTGCAGGCGATGTGACATCAGCGGCTGCGACAGAATGACCGGGGTCTGCTACAGATGCAAACCAGGCTACTACGGCGGAAGCTGCCAGAACCGCTGTCCCCGAGGCTGCACATCCAATGGGTATGAAGACTGTGACCGAGACACTGGAGTGTGTTTACAAGGCTGCAGAGTTGGGTATCACGGCAGGAGATGTGACCGGCGGTGTCCCCAAAACTGTAAGAATTCAATTTGCCTGAAGGAAACAGGTCGCTGTTCGTACGGCTGCAGAGACGGCTGGTGGGGAACATACTGCACAGACTCGACCCCCGATTGTCCGAACTGTGTTCATGGACTGTGTGGGTCAGACGGGAAGTGCAAAGCAAGGTGTTTACCAGGGTTTTATGGAGAATATTGTGAAAGGAAGTGTTTAAACTGCCACACAACTGGATGTGACAAGAATTCTGGAAGATGTGACGAATGTTCTCCAGGGTTCCATGGCCGTTGGTGTAACCTGCAATGTAACAGCAACTGTTATACGGGGCTGGATAAACTCCGTCGGTGTCATCGAGACTCGGGCAGATGTCTTGAAGGGTGTGAAGAACGCTGGCATGGGGACCTTTGCAACAAACGCTGTAGCAGCAACTGTAAAGACTCCAGATGCTTCAGCGATGATGGTTCCTGCGTGGATGGGTGTGAAGAGGGTTGGATCGGACTGCACTGTGATCAGGAATTAAACTGTATTCGAGGAATACATGACAGCGACGGAGAATGCCTCCTGGGTTGTCTCCGGGGATGGACAGGACGAACATGTCATATCAAGTGTCCCTTCTATTGTCGGACCTGTGATGAAGAGACGGGACAATGCATCCAGTGTCCACCAGGACATTTTGGTGCAGCATGTGGTCATGAGTGCAGTCTGTCCTGCAACAACCTGACGTGTGATATGGACGGCACTTGCACACACGGGTGTATAGATGGGATGTTCGGTCACCGGTGCCAACATACATGTCAATGGCCGTGTTCCTCTTGCACCCAGGGTGGGAGATGTACAGGGTGCCTTACCGGGTACAAGTTATTGGGAAGACAATGCATAGACACCGTTCATTTCACCATGGCATCATCAATGGCTGCTTAGAAGCTCTTTCACACAACACAGGTACACGTGGATCTACTTATACATTATATATAAAATGCAAAATTCATATGTAAATGTAACATAGCAAAAATATAAAAGTAGAATCATACTGAGAAAGTGTCGTCCCAAATAGAACATACGTTCATTTAACCATTTTCTAAATGGCATTGCGTATCCATGTTGTATTCATAAGCAAACCATTGCTCGTCAAGAACATCGCGTCGTTTCCTAGTTAACAAAGAAAAGGCAAATCAACATATCGATATATTTTAGTGCAAAATAGACATTTTTTACTTCCTTGTAGGGTCTGTGTTATTTCTTCTGTTACTGTTGTTGTTTTTAGATATGTATGATATCTATGTTTGCAATACTAATATGACGGGTTTTCTTATTGCAGGGCCCATTTTACATGTAGACGCGATGGTACTGTTTTCTGTTGTCCTGGCATCTCTCTACAGCCCGCAGGAGATCGTCACACCTGCACTTCAATAGGGTGTTGGAAGTGGCCGCCAAGCACCTTCATCACAACGTTTGTCGTCATCTCCATGGGTGCACAGTGAAGAGAATTTCTGTCTGGAGTGTGAACACAACGCTTAAACTTTCAGTCTTTTATCAGTATTTTGTGTCACAAAATAATACACGTGTGTTTACAGTTTGTGTAATAACGGTAGAGAGTCAATAAAGACATTATGTTGTATATATCCTGTTATGTGATTGAGTGATGAAAACAATGCAAAACATTCCACGCAGACAGAAAATGTGTGTGTTGCATTACCATACTAATAGGAAAAGTGCATGAATTATATTAAATCCTTGTTTTGGGGGTTTGTGTACATGAAAAGCCTTGAACTTTGTATCAAACTGAACAAAAATGTAATTTGAGAAAATGTAAGTCACAAAAATTAAAACGTGTTGTGGAAAATACAAAATAGTTATGAAATTGAATGCAAAACGTTTAACATACTAGTGACCTTTTTATGAGGAATTAAATCACAGCATCCTAACTGTGTGTAGTTATTGTGCGATTTCGGTCCATGTACAGATCAGGTAAAGACAAGGTTGACGTTATACAAATTCTATCTGCATGCACACTTAGGACAAGTATGCACACTGTACTATCTGCCTGTTACTGATATGCCCCCAAACAAACACGCTACTGCATGTCTCAAGTTTGCAGCGGGTCACACATTGAGTCTGATCTTTCTACTGACCTGTGTATCAGTGTGTTTACCCACTAACACCACTGTAATAGCTTACTATCTAAAGGTACAGGTGTGTGTTCACCCACTAACACAACTATATTGCCTTACTGTCTGAAGGTACAGGTGTGTGTTCACCCACTAACACCACTATATTACCTTACTATCTAAAGGTACAGGTGTGTGTTCATCAACTAACACAACTATATTACCCTACTATCTAAAGGTACAGGTGTGTGTTCACCCACTAACACCACTATACTACCTTACTATCTAAAGATACAGGTGTGTGTTTACCCACTAATACCACTATATTGCCTTACTGTCTGAAGGTACAGGTGTGTGTTAACCCACTAACACCAGTATATTGCCTTACTATCTAAAGGTACAGGTGTGTGTTCACAGACTAAAACAACTATATTACCTTACTATCTAAAGGTACAGGTGTATGTTTACCCACTAACACCACTATATTACCTTACTGTCTAAAGGTACAGGTGTGTGTTTACCCACTAACACCACTATATTGCCTTACTGTCTGAAGGTACAGGTGTGTGTTAACCGACTAACACCACTATATTACCTTACTATCTAAAGGGACAGGTGTATGTTCATCCACTAACACCACTATATTACCGTACTATCTGAAGGTACAGGTGTGTGTTTACCAACAAACACCACTATATTACCTTACTATCTAAAGGTACAGGTGTGTTTTCACCCACTAACACCACTATATAACCTTATTATCTAAAGGTACAGGTGTGTGTTCACCCACTAACACCACTATATTACCTTACTGTCTAAAGGTGAGGTGTGTGTTTACCCACTAACACCACTATATTACTTTACTGTCTAAAGGTACAGGTGTGTGTTTACCCACTAATACCACTATATTACCGAACTATCTAAAGGTAAACATGTGTGTTCACCCACGAAAGCCACTATATTACCTTACTATCTAAAGGTAAAGTTGTGTGTTCACCCACGAAAGCCACTATATTACCTTGCTATCTAAAGGTACAGGTGTGTGTTCACCCACTAACACCACTATATTACCTTACTATCTAAAGGTACAGGTGTGTGTTTACACACTAACACCACTATATTACCTTATTATCTAAAGGTACAGGTGTGTGTTTACCCACTAACACCACTATATTACCTTACTATCCGAAGGTACAGGTGTGTGTTCACCCACTAACACCACTATATTACCCTTACTATCTGAAGGTACAGGTGTGTTTTCACCCAATAACACCACTATATTACCTTTTACTATCTGAAGGTACAGGTGTGTTTTCACGCTCTAACACCACTATATTACCTTACTACCTAAAGGTACAGATGTGTGTTCAGCAATAACACCACTATATTACCTTACTATCTAAAGGTACAGGTGTGTGTTCACCCACGAAAGCCACCAATATATTACCTTACTGTCTAAAGGTACAGGTGTGTGTTTACCAACTAACACCACTATATTACCGTACTATCTAAAGGTACAGGTGTGTGTTCACCCACGAAAGCCACTATATTACCTTACTATCTAAAGGTACAGGTGTGTGTTCACCCACGAAAGCCACTATATTACCTTACTGTCTAAAGGTACAGGTGTGTGTTCACCCACTAACACCACTATATTACCTTACTATCTAAAGGTACAGGTGTGTGTTCACCCACTAACACCACTATATTACCTTACTATCTAAAGGTACAGGTGTGTGTTTACCCACTAACACCACTATATTACCTTACTATCTAAAGGTACAGGGCGGTGGGTAGCCTAGTGGTTAAAGCGTTGGCTCGTCACGCCGAAGACCACGGGTTCGATTCCCTACATGGGTACAATGTGTTAAGCCCATTTCTGGTGTCCCTCGCCGTGATATTGCTGGAATATTGCTAAGAGCGGCGTAAAACTAAACTCAGTCAGTCAGTCAGTCAGTCTAAAGGTACAGGTGTGTGTTCACCCACTAACACCACTATATTACCTTACTATCTAAAGGTACAGGTGTGTGTTTACCCACTAACACCACTATATAACCTTGTTATCTAAAGGTACAGGTGTGTGTTTACCCCTTTAACACCACTATATTACCTTACTATCTAAAGGTACAGGGCGTGTGGGTAGCCTAGTGGTTAAAGCGTTGGCTCGTCACGCCGCAGACACGTGTGTGTTCGATTCCCCACATGGGTACAATGTGTTAAGCCCATTTCTGTGTGTCCCTCGCCGTGATATTGCTGGAATATTGCTAAGAGCGGCGTAAAACTAAACTCAGTCAGTCAGTCAGTCTTAGTCTAAAGGTACAGGTGTGTGTTCACCCACTAACACCACTATATTACCTTACTATCTAAAGGTACAGGCGTGTGTTCACCCACTAACACCACTATATTACCTTACTGTCTAAAGGTACAGGTGTGTGTTTACACACTAACACCACTATATTACCTTATTATCTAAAGGTACAGGTGTGTGTTTACCCACTAACACCACTATATTACCTTACTATCCGAAGGTACAGGTGTGTTTTCACCCACTAACACCACTATATTACCTTACTATCTGAAGGTACAGGTGTGTTTTCACCCAATAACACCACTATATATTACCTTACTATCTGAAGGTACAGGTGTGTTTTCACGCTCTAACACCACTATATTACCTTACTACCTAAAGGTACAGATGTGTGTTCACCAATAACACCACTATATTACCTTACTATCTAAAGGTACAGGTGTGTGTTTCACCCACTAACACCAATATATTACCTTACTATCTAAAGGTACAGGTGTGTGTTTACCAACTAACACCACTATATTACAGTACTATCTAAAGGTACAGGTTCGTGTTCCCCTACTAAAAGCCACTATATTACCTTACTATCTAAAGGTACAGGTGTGTGTTCACCCACTAAAACCAATATATTACCTTACTGTCTAAAGGTACAGGTGTGTGTTTACCCACTAACACCACTATATTACCTTACTATCTAAAGGTACAGGTGTGTGTTCACCCACTAACACCACTATATTACCTTGCTATCTAAAGGTACAGGTGTGTGTTTACCCACTAACACCACTATATTACCTTACTATCTAAAGGTACAGGGCGGTGGGGTAGCCCTAGTGGTTAAAGCGTTGGCTCGTCACGCCGCAGACCCGGGTTCGATTCACCACATGGGTACAATGTGTTAAGCCCATTTCTGGTGTCCCTCGCCGTGATATTGCTGGAATATTGCTAAGAGCGGCGTAAAACTAAACTCAGTCAGTCAGTCAGTCAGTCTAAAGGTACAGGTGTGTGTTCACCCACTAACACCACTATATTACCTTACTATCTAAAGGTACAGGTGTGTGTTTACCCACTAACACCACTATATAACCTTTGTTATCTAAAGGTACAGGTGTGTGTTTACCCCCTTTAACACCACTATATTGCCTTTCTATCTAAAGGTACAGGTGTGCGTTCACCCGCTAACACCACTATATTACCTTATTATCTAAAGGTACAGGTGTATGTTCATCTACTAACACCACTATATTACCGTACTATCTGAAGGTACAGGTGTGTTTTCACCCAATAACACCACTATACTACCTTACTCTCTAAAGTTACAGGTGTGTGTTTTACTCACTAACACCACTATATTGCCTTACTGTCTAAAGGTACAGGTGTGTGTTCACCCACGAAAGCCACTATATTACCTTACTATCTAAAGGTACATGTTTACCCACTAACACCACTATATTACCTTACTATCTAAAGGTACAGTGTGTATGTTCATCCACCTACACCACTATATTACCTTACTATCTGAATGTACAAGTGTGTGTTTCACCCACTAACACCACTATATTACCTTACTTTATCTAAAGGTATGGGTGTGTTTTCACCCACTAACACCTCTGTATTACCTTATTATCTAAAGGAACAGGTGTGTGTTAACCCACTAACACCACTATATTACCTAACTATCTAAATGTACAGGCGTGTGTTCACCCAGTAACACCACTATATTTCCTTACTGTCTTGAGGTGCAGGTGTGTGTTTACCCACTAACACCACTATATTACCTTACTGTCTAAAGGTACAGGTGTGTGTTTACCAACAAACACCACTATATTACCTTACTATCTAAAGGTACAGGTGTGTGTTCACCCCCTAACACCACTATATTACCTTGCTATCTAAAGTTACAAGTGTGTGTTTACCAACTAACACCACTATATTACCTTACTATCTTAAGGTACAGGTGTGTGTGTTCACCCACTAACACCAGTATATTACCTTACTACCTAAAGGTACAGGTGTGTTCACCCACAAACACCACTATATTACCTTACTATCTAAAGGTACAGGAGTGTGTTAACCCACTTAAGCCACTATATTACCTTACTATCTAAAAGTACAGGTGTGTGTTCAACTACGAAAGCCAATATATTACCTTACTGTCTAAAGGTACAGGTGTGTGTTCACCCACTAACACCACTATATTACCTTGCTATCTAAAGGTACAGGTGTGTGTTTACCCACTAACACCACTATATTACCTTACTATCTAAAGGTACAGGGCGGTGGGGTAG
The DNA here is from genome assembly GCF_003918875.1 of Haliotis rubra. Lineage (NCBI taxonomy): Eukaryota > Metazoa > Mollusca > Gastropoda > Lepetellida > Haliotidae > Haliotis > Haliotis rubra. Next base: position 381,043 of record NW_025767533.1, read on the forward strand.
CCTAGTGGTTAAAGCGTTGGCTCGTCACGTCACAGAGACCCAGGTTCGAGTCCCCACATGGGCACAATGTGTTAAGCCCATTTCTGGTGTCCCTCGCCGTGATATTGCTGGAATATTGCTAAGAGCGGCGTAAAACTAACCCTCAGTCAGTCAGTCAGTCAGTCTAAAGGTACAGGTGTGTGTTTACCCACTAACACCACTATATTACCTTGCTATCTAAAGGTACAGGTGTGTTTGTTTACCCACTAACACCACTATATTACCTTATTATCTAAAGGTACAGGTGTGTGTTCATCCACTAACACCACTATATTACCTTACTATCTGAAGGTACAGGTGTGTTTTCATCCACTAACACCACTATATTACCTTTTACTATCGGAAGGTACAGGTGTGTTTTCACCCACTAACACCACTATATTACCTTACTATCTAAAGGTACAGGTGTGTGTTCACCCACTAACACCACTATATTACCTTACTATCTAAAGGTACAGGTGTGTGTTCATCAACTAACACAACTATATTACCTTATTATCTAAAGGTACAGGTGTGTGTTCATCCACTAACACCACTATATTACCTTACTATCTGAAGGTACAGGTGTGTTTTCACCCACTAGCACCACTATATTACCTTTTACTATCTGAAGGTACAGGTGTGTGTTTACCCACTAACACCACTATGTTACCGTACTATCAAAGGGTACAGGTGTATGTTTTGTACTGCTGGATCACAAAATCGGTACTTATCTTTGCAATGTAACGGTCAGTGTAACGGTAACACTCTCATGGTAACACCCGAAACAAACTGCTCGTGTTGGTATCAAGGAAATATTTATGTGCATCTGGGCCAGAAGCTATACCGGGGCTTGCAGTCAGGGAACTTTTGCACTAGATACAGGTCAATCGTGACTTGCTTACTGACGTCGTTGTAAAGAATGTGCACCCGCAAACTGAAACCAGAAAGGCTTATGTGTCTGCAGTTAGAGATCTTGTGAAGTTGCATGATATATAGCATTACACCAAAGTGATATAATCAAACTTTTCAGTCAAAAAGGAGAGTAAATAATGCTAATCCATTAAAAAAGACTATGCTTTGCGTAAGGTAACGAGTTAAAATCTTATTTACATCAAATTGATACATATATTCCTATTTACGCATTTTCTTCCACTACTCCTCCATGGCGACGTGAAGGTTTTCTTCATAGTAATTTCAGTTTGATTTCGTTTCTTACCGAAATGACGTCACTTATTATTTAATAAGTATAATTAGACAGGCGTAAAGTTCAAATTAATCAAAATTTTGTTTGACACTGAACTGATTACCGAGGTTTCTTTACGCACCATTAACGTGTGGTATGAAGAAAACGAACCAAGTTCACATGAAGAATAGGAAGCTAGAACAAGGCCCTAGTAACGAACAGAGTATATTTACGGTAGCCTTCAGGTAATGTTCATTTCCAGTCCACATTGTATCAAAATATGGCCATCTTATAGCTTACATTAATAAACATTAAAAAGAACATACTAAATATCTTTCTAACAAATCACCTAGCACTTTGTGGAGTACCGGGCACACGTCATGAGTCTTTTCAGCTGGTTTCAACACCCGGTCTCGAGTAAACAATTGTTGATATGTAAATAACTACTCCCGGAGAGGGGTAATATTAGTTATTACGTTGTGCGTGATAACTGACCCTTGAATCACGTTCTTGAAACTCCGTTAGCAGCAGCAGCTGATCAGATCTTAATGTCCAGTAAAGATAATATCATTGGCGTACGTATAAAGTTGGATAAAAGGTGTTCGTGTATTTACAAATATGCCAATTAAAAGCCAAACTTTAAAGCATTTACATGCAAGTTCGCCTGTGTTCCCACTGCTGGTGTTTAAGTGCATCTGTCATGATGACACTGTTCTAATTTCTTAGATTCAGAAACGAGAGAGCGAGTGAGTGTGTTTAGTTTTACGCCGCACTCCGCAACATTCTGGCTGTATGGAGGCAGTCTGTAAATGATCAATCTTGACTAAAAAATCCAGTGATCAACAGCATGAGCATCGATCTACGCAATTTGATACGATGACATGTGTCAACCAAGTCAGTGAGCCTGACCAACCCGATTACGTTAGTCGCCTCTTACGACAAGCATGGGTTACTGAAGATCAATTCTAACCCGGATCTTCACGGGTCTCAGAAACGATTGAGTACAGTTTTAGTCACTTTTAGCAATGTGATAGCATTATTAGGGCGGATGACACAAATAAAGGTTTTCAAACGGTGTACCCCTTGTTGGAAATCGAACCCGGAGTGACCAGCGAACCCTTTATCCACTCTAGCCTGGCTACCCAGCCGCACCGCATTCAGGAATGAAATGTACATTATGCTTCTACCCTTACTTCATTGTCTTTAAGGTTGGGATCATTTAACTTGAATAGGAAAGCAGCTTCCGATATTGTTTTGCAAATATCACTGACTGTCCTGAAAAGGGGAATAGGAAAAGAAAGCATTGCCATATCAATGTTCAGTTTCATATATCCTATCAGCTGTGACAGTGAAGGACTAAGATAAAGTTTCCATTAAAATTTGCATTCAACGGTAAAAGCACATAAGTTGGTCATCATTTTCAAGAACATTTCTGAATATTTTTAGAATTGGAGTCACACAAACGTTTTTCCGTGTGCGCATGTGCAGAAGACAAAACTGCCGTACTACTTTCATTGTTTCTACTTACATAGTCAGCCAATCATAATCATTCCAACGAATAATTTCACAATTAAATGTTTACAGGTACAGGAAAAGAGAAGAAATATTTAATTTACATTAGTTTTAAAACACCCCACAATATAAATGCTCTTTCCATCCAAAATGTCAGGCAGCAGACAGCTTTTCGAATATGGAGTCCCATAACGAAGATAAATATGTAATGGGTTCATCTGATCACTACTGACTGAAAATGCACATACTGTTTAGCAAATGAACTCAAGGGCAATAATTCATAAGTTACAGTTTTGGATATTTTCAACAATAAAATCGGCCAGTTATTATCGGCAGATAATCCAGACCTGTCCTTCGCGCGGGAGCAGTCATTATTTCATAATTATTTTATTTCAGTAAACATCATTGAACCGCATATTTACTTTTTGAATATTTTTAAAACAATTAAATTATTGCATTTCAGTGCCAATTTAGCCTAATTCGATTTTCAATGTCACATACATTTTTTTTTTTTCTATACGTTTCCTTTAGAAAGTGCCATTTCAGCATAATTAAATTATGAGGTTTAGGTTTCCAAGATGGTTGATGATAATACACTAAGTTTATGTAATATTCTATTAGAAATTAAAACTCATTAATGGTGACACATTAATCGTCTTCGCCTCGTCCCCGTGGCAGTTATGCTACAAAATGACAAGTTACGATACTGAATTTGGACTTTATGCTCAACGCCATAATGAAATATATCCATGAGCATTAATCAAGTAATAACCCACTTTTTTTAAGATGAGTACGAACACATGTTCATGCATATGCTTTGAAAACCAAAATTACACGGATTAAAATGGCAACTGTAACACATTTTACTCTGATTTCAACAAAAACAAAACTGCAATCGAAACATGGTAACATATTACTGCAATCTGAGAAGAACACACAAAAAACGTGAGCATGAACAATGCTGGGAAGTATGGTCACCATGACTATCCCACAAATCTGTATTATATACAATGATTGTATGAACCACCACAGGCAACAGCACCAGCACCATGTAGCCACTTATAACATCTGTCAGTCTCCTCCTCATACTGCCAATCAAGCATCGTATTATTAGCATGATCATATTCCTCTGCCATTCCCGATACAGTGTATGTCTCAATTCCTCACTTGGAACAGGATAAGGTCGAGCTCGAACTTGGCATCTAACATAGTCTGAAAGATGTTCCATGGGGTTTATATCGGGTCTCCTTATGGACTATGGTAATGTTTCGATTTAATTGTTATCAAAAAAGGTGATGACGGCACGAGACGGCCCAACGTTGTCATCCATGAATATCTGACGATTGGCAAAATTCACAAAATTTGGCACTATGGCCGTATCCAGTGCGTCCTGACCTTTGTGTTTCCCAGGTACTGTTATGAGTACCAACTTGCAGCCGCACGAAACCCAAACCCAAACGTGATGTTGGCACATGTAGAAGCATATGTTACAGTAATATCAGAAGACCCAACTGTTACCACTTTAACTATTGACAGTCACTGTTCAACAGTTGAAACAGCGTACTGTCAAAACATTTGATGAGTATATCATCGCTTGTCCCTTGCAGTCAACAAGAAGCCGATATTCACATCATACTGCATGTTACTCAAAACATGGCAATGAAAAGATTATGTTACGAACAGTAACTGCAGATGTTGTAGTAATTTGCAGTAACGCTCAAAACGTGCTCTTGTACAGCTAGTGATAAACAGTTTACCATCAGGACATATATGGGTTAAGTCACAGTCGGACTTCTTCCAAAGCCTTTACTCTGGATACAACAGACAAGTTGTAAATACGTGGACGACACTTCACCACGTATCAACGTCTTGTCAGGAGGTTGTCTCTTGTGGCTGCAGAAAGGGGTGTAACGACATATGCAAGTGAAACAGTCCTCACTTAAAATGCACTGGACTCTCTCATCATCCCGTATATGTGGATAATTATTATTTTGATTAAAATTTCCCTGTAATGCATTAATGGCCTTTCCGATGCTAAAACAGTAGCGAGAAAAGGCAAAGTTGTATTTTAGCAAACGCCCGTGAAGATGCGAGTTTGAATGGTCTTCTGGGGTGAGGTGAGGTGAAACTGGGTTTAACGTCGTGCTGGACAATATTTCGCTCATATGACGACCTGCATGCGTGTGTATGTGTATGTGCGGCTGCTTGTACTAGCCCAGACTTAAGCTGGTTTTATAGTGCTAGCCCACTGAGATACCATGCCGCAGTAAAGCATGAATAACCCTACTCAGACACATTATACTGACTCCGAGCCGACCTGTCCTTGTTGTACCCATTAATGCCGAGGGCCAGGCAGGGACCAACAAGTACCATATTTTAACGTCTTTGGGTATGACGCGGTCGGGGATCGAACCCGCGACCTTCCGCTCTCCGGGCGGACGCTCTAACCACACTACACCACGGAGGCGGTCGAATGGTCTTCTGGAATCCATGCTTGTCGTAGGAGGCGACTAATGGGATCGGGTGGTCATCCTCACTGACATTTATCAAGCACTCCACAGCAATACACGTCCTCTTACAGCGAATACAGCAAGCTTCCGTATGTTAAGTGTAACATACTACTGTAGGCTTGTCATTGGTATATGTGTGAAGGCTCGTTTGTGTAACTCGAGGGTGTGTGGTAGACTGATGTCAAATTTTAGACCCATGAAGATTCGGGTTAGACAGCATGATCGTGAGTAAGTGAGTTAAAATTTAACGTCACCTCGGCAATATTTCAGTCATATAGTGACGAGAAAGGCTGTACATACACAATAAATACAAGCAGTTAAATAACCAGTCATCGACGGACTGTAAAATAGCTAGAGTATCACAAAAAGAGTTCAAACTAGCTAGCATACATCTTTAAAAGTAGAAAACTATTTTAGACAATACAATGTAACAATGGGCTATTGATCGCCAACAACTGAAGGCTGATCACCATACTAGGGTCCGTGGGGACAGTGCCTTTGCCACCTGGATGGACACCAACTGGATTTAATACCATCCCATCAGCTGCTGGCGATTGTAGGCAAACGGAACACAAATATAAATGTCGATAATACTACGAGTAAAAAATGTGGAAGATTAAATTTACTTGGAATGTTTTGGGACTAACGTATCCTCTCAGGAGGACAATAAGTTTACGGTACTTCAACCTTTCTTGAAGGCTCGCTGACTTGACAAACAGTATATGGCCATAAGTGAGTCATCAAAATGGCTGCCGACGTTACATTAAAAAACATATGTTTATTAAATTGAGTTTTACAGAGTGAAGCAACGACATAGACTTTTTTTTTCACAAATATTTTTGAGCATGTAAGGGAGATAAATGTGTATACTCTTCAAAACTGAGGAAGATATAACATGTTTCCTGCCGTCTGCTAGCCATGGTTTCAAAACGTAAAGCAACTGACCCCTGACCAGAAAAATACCATTATAAATATTTATTCAGATGTTAACTCTCAAAGATATATTGCTGACATACTTGAAATATCCCAGTCAGGTGTGAGTAAATATCTCCAACGTTTCCCTTTGAGCAGGATTATATAGAAAACAGACCCCAAAAGTTTTCATACGTCCACGGTTGGTCATCGTCGGCAGCCACTTTGATGACTCACAGATTTATGACCATATACCGTATGTCATTGTATATTGAAGAAATCTATGCTCATCATACATTACTTTGATTGTCTGGTTCAGAGTCAACTCATGTACAGGCCGCCGCCATATAGCAGGAGGAAACAGAATTATTGCTGAGTGCGACGTTAACAATAAACAAAACCTTCTGCGCATGCGCAAAATGAAATTATGTTGAATGCCTCCAAATCTGAAAATACTCACTATACATCAGTCAATAATTGTTCAAAGTTTTATGCGTTTATCATTAAATGCACAATGTATCTGTTTAGCTGCTCCACTCTGACAATCACCGGCTGATAAGTGATCTGTCGTTACACTGTCCATGCTCCTTATATGTCAATCTGCGCTTCCGGTTTGGGTTTGTATGTCTGTATTTCTCTTCGGGGAAGCAAGAACATTCATCTGTATATGAGTCATGGAAACTGGGCTTCTGTCAGAGGATTGTTCTGGGAAGTCGAGATCATAAACATGGTCTGCTTGATCACCTTTATTCGACGTCTCTGTTCTTGCTTCCTCCACCTCATGGTAGTCGTGTGGGACACTGTCCCTTACCTTGCCACACTGGCGAGGTGGTAGGGGAGGGAGTTTTCTGTGAACCCGTTTACTGCGTTCTTCCTCTCCACTTTCTGCAGGAGGGGTCTTCTTGCTCCACAGTTTCTGAAAAACAATTATAGTATGAGGTTTTGAAATTTATCCTTTTGAGATTTAAGAGCTCATTTGCTTTCCCAGCTAACATTCACCAGTGAGGTTAAGAGTGTGTTTATTTACCTGTAAGTATGGACGAGCTGTTTATAATGAAGGGATAATGTAGTGTGGAAGGATCGTGAAACATAAATAACCGTCTTATTACACATACGTACACTTGAAATGATAATATATATATATACAGCTCTTCATGTGTACAATGAAAACTTGTTCTAAGAAAATATTGTGCAGATAAAGAAGATGGGAACAGAAGAAATATCTGGGATCATATTTAATATAAATATTGCTTATGCAGACATCACTTGTTTATATATATATATTTATAGATGCAAACACATGTGCATATTAGCATGTGAACAATGTTAACTGTGTTGCTAGTCATATCAGGAACGGGGCGGTTGGGTAGCCTAGTGGTTAAAGCGTTCGCTCGTCACGCCGAAGACCCGGGTTCGATTCCCCACATGTACATGTGATATTGCTGGAATATTGCTAAAAGCGGCGTAAAACAGTACTCACTCACTCACTCACTCATATCAGGAACACCTTAGACTTGGTAGTGTACACCTCTTCATCAGGCACATACCGGTATACAAGCAGGAAGATGATAACAACACACATTCCAGCAAACACAACCAGAGACATGATTATAATGACTAGCTTCCTCGAGTTCAGTGAGCCATCCTGGCCAGTATCTGAAACATGAACGATGAGTTCATTCAACAAAATCTGAACTGAAGGGAATGACACTGTGTAAATTGATGCATGTTTTATGTTTAAGTTGAGGCGGTAGGAACACACTGACAGTGACGTAACAAGTCATGTCTGACATGGAATCATTGGAATATATGTACTGTCGGACACGTATCTTACCCTGTGGGTCATCAACTGAAATTGACTCCTTATTTATTTCACTAACTCGATGACTCTTCAAGATGGTACGCAGGTGAACCACATGTTTATCCCACCTTTTGGGTCATCAGTTGACGGTGGGTCTCTGCACACATCACCGTCATATCGCTGGCAATGGTGGCAGGTGTGGGAACATTCCAGTGTGCATGACGTTCCGTGACGACCGGCAGTACACCCTAACGTGCAGTTGGTGCTCCCGCTCGGCAGTAGCTGGCATCTACGGTCTACACAGTACTTGCTGCAGGTAGTCTTACAGTCAGGTCCTGTAGATCCGGTACATCCATTCGTACCTTATCGTTTGTCAAACATCATTACTTAAACGATTGTATCAAAATAATTCAGGCCATCGGCAATCATATGAACATGTATACCACACTACAGACACATTCATCAGCAACCATATAAACATTCAGATCACACTACAGACACATTCATAGGCAACCATATAAACATTCAGATCACACTACAGACACATTCATCAGCAACCATATAAACATTCAGATCACACTACAGACACATTCATCAGCAACCATATAAACATTCAGATCACACTACAGACACATTCATCAGCAACCATAGAAACATTCAGATCACACTACAGACACATTCATCGGCAACCATATAAACATTCAGATCACACTACAGACACATTCATCGGCAACCATATAAACATTCAGATCACACTACAGACACATTCATAGGCAGCAATATACACATTCAGATCACACTACAGACACATTCATCGGCAACCATATAAACATATGTCACACTACAGACATTCAACAGCAACCAATTAAAGGAGTATATCACACTACAGACTCGTTCATCAGCAACCATATAAACATTCAGATCACACTACAGACACATTCATAGGCAACCATATAGAACATTCATATCACACTACAGACACATTCATCGGCAACCATATAAACATATGTCACACTACAGACATTCAACAGCAACCAATTAAAGGAGTATATCACACTACAGACTCGTTCATCAGCAACCATATAAACATTCAGATCACACTACAGACACATTCATCAACAACAATATAAACATTCAGATCACACTACAGACACATTCATCGGCAACCATATGAACATTTATATCACACTACAGACACATTCATCAGCAAACACATGAACATATGTCACACTGCAGACACATTCAACAGCAAACCATATAAAGGAGTATATCACCCTGCAGACACATTCAACAGCAACATTCATCAGCAACCATATAAACATTCAGATCACCCTGCAGACACATTCAACAGCAACCTTATAAAAATATCACACTACAGAGCAACCATATATATCACACTACAGACACATTCATCGGCAACCATATAAAGGAGTATATCACACTACAGACACATTCAACAGCAACCATATAAAGGAGTATATCACACTACAGACACATTCAACAGCAACCATATAAAGGAGTATATCACACTACAGACACATTCATCGGCAACCATATAAACATATGTCACACTACAGACACATTCATCAGGAACCAAGTGAACATGTAGATCACCCTGCAGACACATTCAACAGCAACCATATAAAGGAGTATATCACACTACAGACACATTCATCAGCAACCATATAAAGGCGTATATCACACTACAGACACATTCAACAGCAACCATATAAAGGAGTATATCACACTACAGACACATTCATCGGCAACCATATAAACATATGTCACACTACAGACACATTCAACAGCAACCATGTGAACGTGTAGATTACCCTGCAGACACAATCACCAGCAGTCATATGTTCTAACTTGTGGATACCAGAAATTCTTTTCCCATGTATGTTCCTGTGACAAGTGTGAGGAACCCTCGCTCCAACTATTATACTGCCTTCTTGTCCTATTTGGTACGTCTTTACATTAAGGTACTTATAACAGATGGTACAAAAATAATCAGATTTTGAAGTAAGAAATATGCCATTATTATATACTTAATCATGGGTGGTTTATTGTCTAATTCCTGTCGTACTTATCATCACAAATACATGCATGTCAGGTTTGCTTGGTTTCAGTTTCCTTTGTTTACCTAGCCGGTTCTTAATACGACAGGTCGTTCCCTGTAATTGAGCGATGTATTTTGCGAAGGAAATCAGCACAGTTTTGCAGGCAGATTAAGGAACAGTACCTGAGGATATACATTAAATACCGGATAGTGATGAAACATCCTACCTTTCGTACCCTCTAAACACAAGTATGCTTGAAGAAACACTGCCAATACAAATATCATCATGTTCACCTGAAAACAAATGAATGTTATATTATATGTTTTCAGGAAAATAACATAATGAACATGTCTACATCGTCAGATCAATTTAGTGCCAAAATATTACACTCCAGTGTATACGTTTCACTTTTATAACTTCCGGACACAGATTGAAGCTAAAGGGTGTGTAGAATCAAACTGAATCTGACTTCCTTGCCCTGGAAAGTTCTACTTACTGGTAGATGGGTGAAAGTAGAAACAGTCCATTGCCACTGGCGTTGGGTTGTCAAGTCCTGCATGGATCCATGACGGACGTGTTTCCTGGCTCACACACGTATTGTGTGAAAACTTCCTGCTATTACACATGACGATATCGAAACTGCAGCATTGCAAATGATCTGTGAACACTATGAAGCTACAGTTAGCATGTGAAGTGGGTTTTACGCCGCTTCTAGGAATATTCCATTGAGGCCTACAGACCCACCCGATAATAATGGTCCAGCTTCCTCCAGGTACTTGAAACATATGAACATTTGCTGATATTAAGAAGGAACGATAAATATAACGCCTAGTGGTTAAAGCGTTCGCTCGGCACGCCGAAGACCCGGGTTCGATCCCCCACATGGGTACAATGTGTGAATATAAAAATTGCTGGAATATTGCTAAAAGCGGCGTGGAACTAAACTCACTCACTCGCTCATTTTTTACCAACTGAAGGTCACATTATTTGTCACATGCTGATTTTATCACAGTGTGAGGTATATTTGACAATTACTAATACCATTGACTCGAAAGTTGTGAAGTGATATTCGAAATCTACACATTGTTCCAACAGGTCGGAGTACAGTTATGTCGAAGTACAGTTATTATATTTAATTCGGTTTGCAGAGGAGAAATCGAGACAATGTAATTTTCTAGGTTCAGTTAATCGTAAGATGTTTGTTTATTTAACCTAGAAAATAGAAAATTTGCAAAGTATTCTGCATTGTTATCGTGTTGTTTACTGTTATTTATGGTTTGTTAAAATCCCACCAAAATGTCAAACTGTCTTTGGAATAAGTTCATTGGGTGTAATCCACTTTAGTCTAAAAACACTTCCCTTCGTTCCGGTTCACTTCCACGGCATAAAGCATAAAGTGGAGAACAGGGGAGGTGCTTTTCATATACATGTATGTACATCAGACTGATTATTATTGTTTGATTAGTTTAACCAATTCAATCCATCTTCACTTTCCACAAACTTGGACGGCTTTTCACATGAAACTCCAGTGCTGCAAACCAACTTCTCATGTGGAGTTGAGCGCCGTTCAAGCTGACAACTGCACTGTTTCGATTTTTCACTGTTCCAAACATGTTTCTCAATATCTTAATCATATATACTGATCATGATGGCCAGAGTTGGATGCCAGCTTGTGATTTTACGAACATAGAGCGAATGATGAGCTTACAAGGACGGTTAGCTGTTAGTGCAAGGGAGATAATCCTTGTTGTATTTCTCATCACTGTGCATCCATTTGCTTTTGTGTGTCATTACTTTTATGTTGATCAATCCTGTGCATGACACAGAAGTAAATTATTTTTACACGACATATTATCTACCTAACCTGAGCTCAAGAGTGAATGAGGGAAGGAGGGAAGGATGGGTGGACGGACGGACGGACGGACAGACAAACAGACCAGGTGTATTCACATGTCGGTTACATAGTATCTGAGTACGTAGCGTTTGAATATTTATAAATTCATGATAAATGCATACATTTTTTTTAAAACCTGTCGACGAAGGACAATAAAACCAACTAGAATATCACAGTATCAAGAATTAAATCTAGCATCTATCTCTAAACTTGAATTTGAAATTAGGACATTACAGTGTAAAACCGAGCTGAGTATCGCCAGCAAATGAAGGTAGATCACCATACCAGGGACCATGGGGACTTACAGTACTTTTGCTACCTGCATGGACCCTAGCTGGATTTACACCATCCCTTCAGCCGCTTGGAATTGTACTGAATTTTTGCCATTACTTAAAACAACAAACATACGACAATTGAAAGCTTGTTGGAGCTAAATTTAGTTTGCAAGTTTTGGGACTTACGTACCAGCATCCTGTCCTGAGATGTCAAGTTACAAGTTACAACTCCCGAGACTGCTGTTGTGTTATTCATAGAACTTACTAACATTGATACACATACTTGGATATTGCATGGTCATGGTATGTTGTATAAAATGGTCTTCTGCGACCCCGTGAGGGTGAGGTAATGCCGGTGCTGTGTACACAAACTTATGCAGATTTTACTCTTCAGGCAATAGAATAGATACTAAATGGAAAACTATTATTCTCGTCAAGATTTCTGACGAAACATCGTCTTTTCTAAAACCATTTGAAACATGTTGCCGCGGGCCTATCACTGTCTTGTGCTGATTATTATTAATATGTTAGGATATTTATATAGTACCTTCTCAAGGCGCTTGAGTGTTCCCTTGATCAACAGATGCCTTTTTTCTGGCATTCTTTTAACCAACTCAACTCCCTGGGGAGTATTCAACTCATGCAGCCTGTGAAGCACACAGACTCATCCTCACAAGGTACCCATTTGCAGCTGGGTGGACTAGGACACAGGATACTATTGGGATTACTCAACAGTAAGTGTTAAATATTTTGCTTGGGGGGTAACATTGTGCCGTACGGTATGACTAATAATTCCTCTCTAACGAAACCTCTCCCTGGCCCATCTTTCAAGTAGTACAAGTTCGGCTCGTCAACTTTGATGTCCACTTTATCTATGTTGTAAGTTTTGACTGACCATATCGGATCGTCACTGCTGATCCTGCAGCATCCTGCGGAACCAACAGTTGTTCGAGCAGTTCATCACACTCCATCTTATAATGTAATAAGCAAGTTTTAGTTTTAATAATATAATACCCGATGCAGGTGAAACATAGCGAGATAAAGGTTAAGTTGCACACGATGAACACTTCAAAAAAGTCATAACTATAACTGCTAAACTCTAAGTTTTACTTAGCATTTGCTAAGCATTTGCTGAGCATTGCTAAGCTAAAACACCCTATAGGCCACGGGTTGGTCGGTCTTGAGCACGAGCTTAGCATGTTTAGTTTCAGCGAGCTGTTTCTTCACACGTTCTCGTTCTAGTTTGCTCATCACATCGTTCTCTCTCAAACACTCCTCGAACGAATCTCTGTCCTTGCAGTGGAATAAGGCCACCCATCGCGTCTGCTCCCTGAGGTCTTTCAACACCGAGTTGAACTTCTGCGTTAGCACCCAGACGCTGTGCTTTGCGTGCCGGCCGGAGAAGGCCAGGTACGATAGCATGTCTCTCTTTTTTGTTATCTCGCGATTAGCGCTGCAGTCGTCCAGTATGAACAGCGTCGGCTCCCCTTTGAATTTGTTGTGATAAGCCTTCAACCAGTCCTGCAGACGTGTTCCCGGGTCGACTCTGTGTACGTCCGGGTCCGTCATCACCCAAGGTCTTTCCGTGTACGTTCTATTCATGTGCAGAGTAGGGCACATGATAACGATATTGTCGAACACATCCCGGTAGTACCCCTCCAGCATATCCAGCACGAAAACGGTCTTCCCACAGCCCGTCTGCCCGCACACTATGGCGCAGTGCGGGTCGCGGGGTAGATTAATAGATGGCTCGCCGCCGGCAGGCAGTGGCTTGCCGCCATCAATAGATGGCTTGCACGAATCTCCCATTGTCTATATTAACCCTCCTTCGTAAGTTGCGCGTCCATAATCACGTACAGATATAATTTCAACTTGCCAGCGGGTTGAGCCTTCTTGGTAATCTGGATTGTTATCCCCTCGCTGCCGTTGTCGATACGGCGGCCGCTGCCATGCAATTTATCATCGTCCGTGGATCGCATGTCCAACCATAGCGCGTACTTGGTGGTCAGGTATTCACCGATCTGCACGGAGGATAGGTCCAGGTCCTTGATGACGTGTTGGTGCCGGGTCGGTAGTTTCGTTATCTCGTCCAACTGCTGGTGTGCCCTCATACCGGCGCTGAACAGCTGGTTGGGCACGCCCTCGATGGTCACTTCCACCTTTTCAATTGCGGGGTTGAAAAACTTCTCGCTGTCCCTTCGGAACGGCTCGTAATCCTCCACGGGGACGATCAGGATACCTTTCATCGATCGCGCCGGCACGTTTAGGTTGATGTTCCACAGCGTGTCGCTCTTATCCCGCACGACCGCTCTATGCCTCAGTATGCGGTCGTACAGGATGGCCACCTTCCCCGAGTACTGGTTTCGAACCTGCCTGGCCAGCTCTGGGCTAGTGACCATGTCGAACTCCAGAGAGATGTTGTCGATGGCGTAACTGGCCTCATCACCGTTCGGCGTACGCACGACTTTGCTGTAGTCGTTAAACGTGAGCTCGTATTCAAGCCTATCACCCAGCGCGGCCTGGTAAAACGGCGCGTGCCCCGTGAGCAACCAGACGACTTTATAGAGCATGATCCTCACCGAACTTTATATCTCGTTAGACAAAGATAGGTATGTCTCCGACATTAGGAACAATGGTATCTTGTTCAGGGCTTTCATTCCGAAGTATGGTATAAGTACTCAGCTAATACCGGATCACACGGGTAACATGTTAGTTTCAAGCCGGAAGAACGAGTTAAGGTTTGACGTCCCCAATTCCCAATTGGACCTTATGACTGTGAAACCAGGCTCCACACTCGCCATAGAAGTCTACTTCGGGTTGGTTGATGATACAGAACGGCGACCTTTACCCGGGGTGACAATACACTTTGGCACTCTACACACGGGCGAACGTGCCGTATCGTCATACAACCGGACCCCTCAACGGGTTCTATAGTCCCCTCAGTAAGCCTCGATGATGTTCGTGTGGACGCAAAGTTACCTATTATCCTCTCACCTATTTCCCTGTACGGTGGTCTAAACCTTATAAGCTTCAAATACACTGTGCAAAAAGTAAATTACGCACATTTTAAAGATATTTTTTAGAATATATTATATGCACAGGATGGGCCTGTACCCAGTCGTAGAGGAAGTCGCGAAGACACTGGAAACCGTAGACGGATTCCGCTTGAGGCAGTTATGTGATGTAAAACGCCAACTAGAACAAGACCGCGACACGCGGAAAGCACTATATAAGAAGTACCATAGAGCTTTCAATATCGTGGACGGACTGATACTACCCTTATGGCAACCAGCATGGGACTAGGGGCGGCAGGTGTTGGGTTGTTAGCTACCATCGTGGCCGCACCTATAGTGCTAGGCATTGGAAATAACAGCTGGGGTGTCAGGGTTGATGGGGTTGGTGTTTAAGTTTGCATCCCGCAGACTGCATCGTAAAGCGTTGAAACACGACGAGATCAGGGTTCTGGCCGAAGCAAAGCTGAACACGGTAAGTGAGCGTATTTCCACGGCACTCACTGACAGTAAGATCTCAGAGGAGGAATTTCGTTCAATCCTCTCTGAACTCGACAAGTACTGTAAGATCGTAAGTCCGCTATCAGCGAAGACGAGAAAAAAAGTACATAGAACAGGGAGTACGAAAAGCCCAGCAAGCCTTTATTACGAACACCAAAGAGATCATAGGCGATTCACATTAAACTGTTTCATCGAGGTCAACGCGACATAGTGTCACGTGATCAGGAAAGTGCTAGTTCACGGTCATAGTGACACTATTGTGTCACGTGTGGCCGGGAAGTTAACTGGGGATTCAAAAGTAGTATATACGATGGGGGTGAGATCTAAGGGCCTGACAAAAGCTTTATTAATGAAATAAAGCTTTACAGAGGCTTTTGTTGGACTTGATCTCTGACTATCATTGTATATACTACTGTATTTTGTCCAATGATACTGCACGTTACTATACCCGCAACGAGGTGTCTGCACGTGTTCGTGTGTCCACCATCTGCTCACCTACCATCGGATGAGTGGGTTCTTTTAAGTGCACAGGGTTGTGTACTGTACACTAGGGGTTGTCACAACACTGAAAGAGCCTGCAAGTAATGTTAGCTCCAAGGTTTTTACACCTGGACACAAGTGGGGATCAATCCAGGCACCTTTCGCTTACTAGCGCGGCGCCTTAGACAACTCGCCCACCTTGCAGTACATAAGTTTGCATTCCATTAGATATAATGCAATACGTACATGCTGGTTTTGTAATGTTACATATACCTGACACTGCTGTCGTGGTGGTAACAGCGGCAACACCGGGATAATACGTGCTCTATAACATGGTCATTTCAAGGTTCTTACGTTGCCGGTCCTATGCTTGTTCTCAAATTGTATTTTTAGCCAATTCACAATGTCTGCTTTGTGCAGTATGTATACTTTATGTATTTGTGTGACAGTCCACGGGACCTGCATCCATGATGTCACGTGATTCTTAATCTAAGCTTGACTCGTTCCTGACAAGTTCCCTTGACACATAAAATGGTATAATGAATTATGAATTATTCCTTTAACTGCCATGGCAATAGATAAATGAGAGTGTAAGCGTTTTCAAGATAATAATCAAATACACACCAAACATCTGTATATGATGACGTGAAGAAACGGGGTGTCCCCATTGTACCGGTAGATCATGTTCTCATGAATATCCCCTGATCTAGATAATCCTTATAAATCTTGTGGATTAAGGCTATAATCTGTTTGATTGGTATTTAAAAAGATGATGAATAATAAGGAAGGTATGATACTTTATGGATGACGTCTTTATTATGGTATGACACGTATTTTCGGTATAAACACCCATACCGTTGTCAAGCAAGAGTGACCTATTGCAGTAGGGTCACTCTCGCTTGACAAACTCGTCCATCAGTCAGAACATTTCCTCCCTGGGTGTGTGTGAGCGGTCCGTTGGAGGATCGTTACCTCGGTGAAACTTTGTTCGGATGAGTGGAAGCGATTTATGGAAGTTTTGACTATGGAAGTTTTGACGGCAACTCTCATGACAAAGCAGTGGCGAAATGTTTCCACCAGAGCGTCTCACCCCAGAGCACCCTTTGATCAGTGACCGATCCCTATGTCCACACCAGCAAGTTCATATCATCATAAACCATGGTTGATAGGTGGACACAGGCCATCTACTGTTAACTGACAATACTTCAATCACACCGTTCACCGAGTAAATGTGGAACAGACTATAGCTTTGAAATCAGTTGACCATTAATCTCATTTCCTAGCCTGCCTCTAACACACCGAGGATTTTTTTGTCTTGTCAGAAAGTAATCTCTAGCTTCAGTTTTGGTGTAGACCTCTGTACATGTGAGAGTTGGGTGGGGTGCGGGCAGGAGAGGGATGTCGTGTACACTGTAGTTGGTCGGGACTTCGTCGTTGGGGATATATTCCCCATCAGTACCGTGTGACAAAACTAGAAGGGTTGGTTTATTGTACATTCACATTTATATTAGTCTATACCGATAAAACTCCTCTCTGCATGAAAGCACATGTTCCAGTTGAACAGGTAGCGTCCGACATATCAATCAATGACCTCGGCTGGGTCATTCGTGTGTGAATGACGCCTGTGAATGTGCTATTTGGGGCATGACACTGATTATTTTCAAAAGCGGCAGTCGCTGTATAAAACCTGCCACGACGATACCAACAGCTATACCGCTACACATCTGCGTCAACATCATCGACCCATACTCACCGACCTATAGGGCTTTTCTATGTTTGAATGAGGTAAGTGTTAGATTAGTTTCTTGTCACTATTTCCACGATGTCTGCAGTAATTATTTCACCCGACAATGTACTGTGTCC
The DNA here is from genome assembly GCF_003918875.1 of Haliotis rubra. Lineage (NCBI taxonomy): Eukaryota > Metazoa > Mollusca > Gastropoda > Lepetellida > Haliotidae > Haliotis > Haliotis rubra. Next base: position 399,066 of record NW_025767533.1, read on the forward strand.
CACCACATGGGTATGTGTGCTGGAGGATGGGGGAAACTGTATACACAAACGTTATAATGACTGCACAATAATAATAACACAACACATATGAAATCCTACCTATATGGAATAGGTATTAAAGTAAGACATCATGAAACATGTATGGAATTATCGAGTATTGGAACAGAGTGTTGACAAATATCCTATGCACGAATGTTTGTCTGTCACACGTGAGAACAAAACACATCCTTATTTGCACATGCCGCATGCAGCAAACACGTCAAACACGTGCGTAGGGTGTCATTCCAGATTTGGACACTTTCATTTGTTTTCGGTTATTCCTTATGATTCATTATATATGACAAGAGTTGGTTGATTCAGCTCTACAAAATCGAGCTCGAGTTGTGAATAAAACTGCTGTAACTTCCTCATGCCCCAGGAGTATGAGTCAGGGGTCAGGTGATTGGAATATGTTTACGTGCAGCTCACCCATGCATAACTTCCGAGCAAATCACAAGGAATATTGCCAACGCACGTCTAACTAAGGTGAGCGTCGATAGTCATGTGTCTTGTTTTCATGTTGCCCTTCCGTGATGTGCATTGTTGTATCTAGCCTAGTCCAGTGTCATGACAGATTTAGTGGTGTTGGATAGCCCGATATGACGAGCACCTCTCCATATTGTGCAATGAAGGGTCTTGTTTGTCCCGTTTGCAAAGCATTGTGGGTCGGCGCTTTGTCTTACGTCCACCAATGTTCACCTCGAGCAGCACAACATCCATGGAATGAATGGATCAACGGTGAGCTCAGGCGCACTGAACACTTCTTAGTTGTGAAAGGGAAACGCTTGCGTCAACGTCATATAAACCGACGAGGAATGATTGTAACTACTCTAAACTAACAACATTTGTTCAGTCTGCAACTACTCACATACTGTTCCCGACAACATGAAAAATATGTGTTTTACATGAAAACATCAACAAAGCAATCTGTCAATCAATCTGGGGTAATACATCACATCGATGAATCAGTACAAACTCACTCTATATTATATAAATGGATTCTCATGATGATCATATTGACAATGTGAAACCGGTTAGAATGGAAGAAATTATATCTGTATCAAGGATTTTCAGCTTTTGTCTTTTGAGCGTGCGTGCGTGCGTGCGCGCGCGTGTGTGTGTGTGATCTTATATACTTATATTGTAAGACCTTTGTGTTATTTGGACTTAAATGGCCGGAGAAGCACAGGCTCACCTTCAGAGCTGTAAGTATTATTTACCCGTGCATTGAATACTCATTCAAATAAAAACGCTTTTGAACGCTGCTTTAGTATCAATATTTACCTCTGTCTATTTGCAAATACAAATAGGCCATATTTCCACTCGGAATGTAGTACCTAACCGTTAAAATAGATCCGAACTCGAACCTTTAAACTGACACTTTCAGCTACCCAATTCATAATGCTTGTTATACTGAGAAAAACTACCTTCGTGTGTCAACGTGCTACGTAGAATATTACCAAGTGTGTGAGAAATATGTCACATTAAATATCCTGGTGTAATATGACAACTTGAAGTGCGCTACACTGAGGCTGAGATATAGTTGTAGATGAGCACATACTTCCCATTCCTAACTGTATCCAGAGTGAGTAACCGGCGTAGAAGTGACACAAGTATCCCGGGCTGTTAGATGGTTGTGTGAGATATTGTCTCTTCAAACGCAGAAGTCCATCAGTGGGTCCACAACACTTTATTTGTCAGCTAAGTATGCAATTACATGATAGCGTAGCAACGCCAGGCAGCATCACAGAGGCGATCGTCAGCCCACCTGCCTAGCCGCTGTCCGAGGGTCAAGTCCCGTTACATTAGAATACGTTGTCTATATGCTACTGACTGTCAGGATGCCCTGTATCGTATTACGATACATGTATGGTCAACCTGCAGTATCAAGCATGCACCTCATCCACTGTTAAGCTTCCGTGGCCAACCGGCCATACTCTAAGGTTAATTAGGGTTAATTACACGCAGGCAGCTGATCTGTACATTGCTGTGCTGATGGTCATGATAATAAGCTGCTGATATTTCATTTATATTGTCAGCACTGTGATTTAGATTTAGATAACACAACTTTAACTTAACTCAGAGAATATACAAACATGTCTATATTTCCCGATAAAACCCATACCCCATCAAAGTGCCTACGACACAAACTTCCGTGACACTGTCATAACAGGGTGAACGAGCGTTGTTTCTCTTCAATACTCAATTTGTTATTTCAGCATGTCGTCCTGCGTCAATCACGAGTTTGTTATTCATGTACGGACTGGGGATGTACAAGGAGCAGGTACTGATGCAAATGTGTCTGTTATACTTCACGACGAGCAAGGCTCATCAACAGACAAACACAATCTCGACTATTTCTTCCGGAATGACTTCGAAAGAGGGAACCTGGATGTATTTCAGCTGCCAAGGGATAAGACTGCAGGTTTAGGCAAACTAAGAAAACTGGAAATATTCCGTGACGATTCTGGATTTGGAAGTTCCTGGTACGTTGAAAGGATCACAGTTGAGAACAAGTCTAACGGCGACGTGTACATCTTCCCAGTGTTCAGGTGGCTGCGACCTCATTACCACTACGTGTTTCGGGAAAATGACACCTTCCTTCCACAGGATGATGCCCAACAGGAGCAGAGGAGGCTGGACTTGGAGGAGAAACGCAAACTGTACGTGGTGGACACCAGTGATGTCGCTCTCCCTGCCTCGGTGAGTTACCATCTCTGAATCTCTGATTAGGATAACATTGTGTGTAAAACACCCTTCAACGTTGGGGAAATCATTTTCTTCACTGTGGATTTCAATCCAATGGGTGATTGTAACTCATGACAAGAGAGTCTGAATAAAGTGAAACGCCGTTGTGTCGAGCTTTGATGTGTCGAATTCATGGTTATCTCAAAGTAAACACATTGTCTTTATGTATTCAAAGTCATCATGTTGTCTACATACGTAGATTCGTTCATCTTCGACACAGCGGTGTTTTAGTGTGTCTTCCATTATGTACATGTTTGTCGGGGAGATATACTGATCAGTCAGTTATGTAATTCATCCACGTTCTTACAATGTTCTTATATGCCAAACGGTTGCCTCCATTATAAGCATGCGTAACTACTTCATTGTCCATTGTATTTTGTTTATTCAGGTGAAGGATTTGCCTGCCGAGGAGATGTTTTCAAGCCAATACAGGGTAAGTTGTGTCTCATCCGGCGATTAAAGAGTACTGGAATGTCTTTTACTTATTTTGCAAATGTTTATATATAATGTAATAAAATTAACAGCTTACACACGTGGACGACACCGTTGGCAATTTATTTGTTTAACGTTTAATGATCTAATAAATTATTTGTTTAAGTCTGAATAATCGCATGTGCATCGCGATATAAATGTACTTACTTAGTATGTCATTAATCTCTAGTTCAATGCCTAGGTCGAATTCAACCTTGGCCCCTCTGTAGAAGAAGACTGTCGCAAGACTGTATTCAGTATTTCACGTGAGGTCATACATGTATAACTTCGATTTGTCCCAATTGTGGAATTCATCTTGTCTTACATAGATGAGATTGTCTTTTCACGTGAATATTTTTCAGATTTTGTTTTATTGACTAATGCATGCATCTTTCAGTGGGATATACAGAAGTTGAAAATGAATCTCATAGTTCAGAGCAAAATCACCATGTTGACAACAGGCAGATGGAAGAGCCTCGAGGACATAAGCAACGTGTACGTCAGGGAGATCTTCAACCAACCATATGTGTGTTTCTTTGTGCGCGTGTGTGTGTATGTGTTTCTATGTGCATGTGTTTGTTTGTGTGCGCGTGTGTGTGTGTGAAGGGTTTGTTTTGTGTTTTTTTGTGTGTTGTGTGTGTGTGTGTGTTTGTGTGTGTGTGTGCATGTGTTTGCGTGTGGGGAGATAGTGTGTGTGTGTGTTTGTGTGGGTTTTTTCTCAGTGTGTGTTTGTTTGTGTGTGGGTTTTTTCTAGTGTGTGTGTGTGCATGTGTTTGTTTGTGTGTGGGTTTTTCTTCTAGTGTGTGTGTGTGCATGTGTTTGTTTGTGGGGGTGTGTGTGTTTGTGTGTGTGGTGTTTTTTAGTGTGTGTGTAGTGTTTGTTTGTGCTATTGTTTGTGTGTGTGTGTGTGTGTTTGCATGTGTTTGTTTGTGTGTGTGTGTGTTTGTTTGTGTGGGTTTTCTGTGTGTGTGCATGTGTTTGTTTGTGTGTTTGTTTGTGTGTGCATGTGTTTGTTTGTGTGTGTGGGGTTTTCTAGTTAGTGTGTGTGTGTGTGTGTGTGTGTGTTTTCAGTGTGTGTGTGTGTGTGTGTGCGTGTGTTTGTTTTGTGTGGGTTTTTGCATGTGTGTGTGCATGTGTGTTTGTTTGTGGGGGTTCTAGTGTGTGTGTGTGTGTGCATATGTTTGTTTGGGTTTTTTCTATGTGCATGTGTGTGGATGTGTTTGTGTGTGTGTGATGTGTTTGTTTGTGTGGGTGGGATTTTTCTAGTGTGTGTGTATGTGTTTGTTTGTGTGTGTGTGTGTGTGTGGTGGTGTTTTCTAGTGTCTGTGTGTTTGTTTGTGGGGCGGTTTCTAGTGTGTGTGTGTGCATGTGTTTGTTTGTGTGGGCGTATAAATTGCTGACTAAATGCGTCATGTGTCTACGCGTTACAGACTAGCTATTCCTGGACGGACGACTCGTTCTTTGGTTATCAGAGACTCAACGGCCTTTGCCCTACGCTCATTCAACTTTGTTCTAACATTCCACAAAAGTGAGTGTTTTCCACAAATATTGTAACACGTTCACAAAATGCGATATCATGTATATACTGTCGTGACTTTGCGCGAGTCCATTTCCTCCTGTTTACCCCACTAGATCCGTTTACCACGCTTATTATTTCCTTCAGGGAAGCTAATTCTACGACCCCGATTTTGTATATTCACGTATGTCACCTACCTTGAAACATGTCAACACAGACTACATTAGGCAATGTACAATTTTGTTATTGATCATCACACACATATTCCAGCTACAATGTATGTTGTACAGGTACAATATATGTTGTATAGCTTCATGTTTGTACTTATATTCACAGACTTGCCGTTACACCAGCAGACATCGAGCCATTCCTGGAAGGGAGATCTGTTGAAGAAGCCTTGGGTGATAAGCGACTCTTCTTTTTGTGATCTGAAAATTCTCCACAACTTCGAAAGCAGAAGTGAAGACCGTGCGGTTTGTGATGATATAGGACTATGGTGGTAGTGGTGGTAATAGAAGGAAGGAAACCATTAATTATGTATATCAGTCTTCAAAGTTTGAAATCACTGCAGTGCTAAGACATGACCGTATGGCATATCAAACCTCCACTGGTGAGACACCATTGTTGCTGCAGCGCCACTAGTCAGTTCCTCCACAGTTAGCATTTTAGCACCTGTTTGGTTTACCTTGTCTCAACTAGAGACATAGAGTCACACACACTTAAAAAGCTGTTCATCTAATCAAGTTTCAGCATTTAATGCTTACGAAAGTCAAACATATTCAGTAAATCCTTAAATAATATATATATCTGAAAGTGAAGTTTCCCTTGGGGAGTTGTGTTGCTACACCAATGCTTTCACAAACAGCTCAATCTAAATTTGATTTATATCAGCATTCAGAATTACTTAAGTCTGCTTTCTAAAGTTTATCTTCTCTTTGTTCTCTTTCTTAACAACGCTAAGACGTCCTTCTTAGTTGTAAATAAATTGTCAAACAACTAAAACATATCTGCATATTTCAATTACTTGAAGACAATTATTCTCAGTTCACAGAGTTTGTAAACTGTTCACATTCTGTGATTTATACACCAACTCCTTTGTTCATGTAACAGAGATAACAGACACAAACAAAAATTCCTTTAAGGTTCAATTTGTTTTTAAATTTCAGAAGAATATCAAAGCGACACCTTTCCTATTCTTATTGCAATACTCCTTACAACTTTAAGTAGTATTGAAGTAGTATCGGGATATATCGTCTGTTGTGGCGATACATCGGTGTATCATGGACCCTCGCGATATAAATATCCTGATACATTGCCTGAATGTGTTTTGTATCTATCCACTCGTACCGTGTAGTTGACGATGTAAACACCGATACTATCGATGAATCGTTACACCATTAGTCTCAACGCAACTGAAAGTATCAAGCGAAGTAATATTTTGTTATTATCATGACCAAATGACTTGCTGCAGGTTTGCGCTCCCATCCTTCTGCTGTACCGGGACAATCAAGGTCGACTCCTCCCAGTTGCCATACAGTTGTTCCAGGAGCCAGGACCTACCAACCCGGTAACTGTCACGTCCCTGTCAACGTGTGTCTGATGCAACACAACTCGCAGTGCACAGTTGCGTCACTTAGATATACTAGAATCCTATGTAGTTCAACCAGTTAGATTGGAACTGACTATTCACTATTGTCAGCACCATACAGATGGCGGAAGGCCCGCAGCACTTTGTGTTTTCCTCCCACACAGAGCTGACGCGGTTTGATATAACTGAAATGTTGTTCCACGCGCTGTTAAAACAAACATTTAATGTTCATTGCAATAGCAAATATTGTGTAGGATCTGGTATGCGATTATGATGTGCAACTACACGATGTCGTCACACATTGGACAGCACACCTACCACACAGTTGCTTAACGGGGTCAGTCTAATGGCTAAAGCGCCCGCTCGTCACGCTGAAGACCCGGGTTCGATTCCACACATGGGTACATTTCTGGTTCCCCTGTCGTGATATTGCTGGAATATTGCTAAATGCGGCGTAAAACTATGCTCACTCACTCACTTAACGTTTCATGCTTTATCTTATCACAATATCTCCATTACGTCTTCGTTTAAATATGTTAAGTCCTCGTCCCATTCTTTATCATAAGCATGATTTTTGTAAATATCCAAATAAGAAACAAGACAACCTGGTAAAAATTCAACTTCACAATTTACCCAGTGAAAAGGAAACTGATTAATTACTACCAGATGCCTAAACTCAGATGCATCACGTGCATGTTCGTCATAGTTACCTGTGTATGTTTATGTCAACATTTCTGTCATTTAGATTAATCATGTACACCTGTTGACTGGATAAAGAATTAACACGCTAAACCCTCGCTGAACCCTAACTGCACAGGCCAAAGCGTAAACGGTTTTTGTTCGTAATGCATGCTGTCTAAACATTAAATACCTTACGGCAAAACTTAAGAAATTTTACTCTTCAACGCTCTCTCTAGCGGAAGGCCATAACGGACTTTTTATGTCCATTGGGACAGGTCATATTACCGTGACGATGTCTCCTTGATGGAGGGAATGGCGTCTCGAAACACGATTCATTCCCATGTCCTTAAGTGTGATGCTTTAAGTCCATGTCATCTTGCACAGCTGTCAAACGATGGTTGCTGGCCGCGTATAGCCTCAAAAATAACAGTTGCTGTATCCCGTCCTTATGCTGTGTGGATCAGGGTTATGTCATTGTAGCTGCAGATTAGAAGGTCCGGGTTCGATTCCCCACATGGGTACAATGTGTGAAGCCCATTTCTGGTGTCTCCCGCCGTGATGCTGCTGGAATATTCTTAAAAGCGGCGTAAAACAAAACTCACTCACTCATGTTACTGATCGTGTTTAATATACTTCTTCGATGTATATTTGAGCACACCTTTCGGTGTTACAGGTGTTTCTACCATCCGACGACCCGAACACGTGGCAGCTGGTGAAGATGTGGTACAACCACGCAGAGGCCACCTACCACCAGTCGCTGGTCCATCTTGGTCAGTCCCTATACCAAACATTGGAGGTCCCAGAAGGGACTGTGGTCTTCAGTTGTTCAAGTTTCAGCATTGCACTGTCAGTTTGTCCTTATACACCCGTGTATTGGAGGCGGTCGATGTGTCTTGGTTTGTTTTCCCGGTCTGGGCGTGTCATATCCGAGGTTTAAACAGTGTCTGTTTCATTGGAGTCAACAGCGACTGCTGAACGACTCCCTGAACAAGTTAACTATCATATTTCCTTGGCTCTAACCGAGTCGCTCTTTACATGATCTTACACTTGAGATGTAGGCGGCAATCATTGGTACGGGGATCCATGCTCACGGTATTGGTCACGTGCACATCTATTAGAGGTATACTTGGGTGGGTCGTTGGTACGCAAGTATGAATGCACGATATAGGTAACTCCACCAACATCAAGGTACCATGGTACAACAAACATGTTTAGTTAAAACAGTCTGATTGAAAGTGACATGGAAATGACTATAATTACATTTCTGGTTTAAAAAGGATAATAATGTTAGTTTGAAGAACGTGTACTAACCGCCACAGTGGTTTGTTCCAGGATATACCCATCTGTTGATGGAAGGGGTCGCGTTGGCACTTGAGAGGCAGGTGTCCATCTCTCACCCAATCTTCAAACTCCTGGCACCGCATCTCCTGTATATTTTCGCCATCAACAAGTATGTAACTATTGTTATGTGGTGATTCCCAAGTTGAAACTATTAGGACTGCACGGTATTACCGGTATACCGGTATATCGCAATACGCTTTTTCAAACGATACGTATTGCAATATTTTTTCTGAGAACCGGTATATTGGGTAAAGAACATATATCAAGTTTTTGTGATTATTTTTATGGTTTAAATTAAAATCGACACATACTTAGTACTTTAGTTCACTATAAATGGTTTCGCGCTTTATTCAAGGAAAAAAAAGCATACTGTAAAACTATAAATTGTATTTTTAAAAAGTGCATGACTATGCAACCTAGTTTTTATATTTCTGTTATCAGAACCATAACATATATGTTTAGTTATTTAGAAAATAGGATTGACATGTACAATTAGCTATAGTGTCATTCGCTGTTAAACACTTCCCAATATATCGCAATACATATCGCAATACGCGTGCCCGAATCGCAAGATATTGAAATACAATATATTTGCCAATACACAGCCCAAGAAACAATACGCTTACCGGAAAAGAATTAGGTCTGAATCGAACACACAACAAAGAAATGTGTTAGAATTAACAGTTTTATGCTAATGTTAACAAATAAATCAGTATACAAATCAATTATAAAACATGATAAAGGAATAAGAATGTTTTGTAGAAAATAGAGAGGCAACACAAATAGGCAGCATAAATACAATGGCAGTACAATATAAGAGCAGTGAATGTAAAAATATAATGACATAAGATATTATGCAAGACAATTAAGACAGGAGATCCCCGATATATAAATATATAATACACGAAATGTTGACTCTATGGTCACATAGATAAAAAAAGAAGATGAAATTGAAATAAGTTTCTCAGGTCGTTTAATGCAGTAACTGACATACTCTGTAGCAATTCATATTCAAGGTCGATGGCTATACATATCGGGGATCTCCTGTCTGTATTGTCTTGCATGATATCGTATGCCATTACATTTACATCATCACTGCTTTTTTATTGTACTGCTATTGTATTTATGCTGCCATTCAATATGTATTTACTTTGAGCTGTTTGTCATATACATAGTTGGACTAGAAGTGACAAACATGTTGTGGCAAACTGATGGTGAGTTATATATGAATATAGGTTTGCTGTGGTGAAGTTGCTGTCTGTTGACGGATGGATCGACACTACCATGTCAGCCGGGAGGAATGGTGTGTTGGGACTGAATCGGAAAGGGTAGGACATTTTCAGGTTCATTATTTCTTGCTATTTTAGTTCTGCTCCCATTACTGATCGGGACTTAATTCTACAGATAGAGCCAGCCACATCAATATTATGCTGCAGTTGGAACATATGTCTAAAGACTGTTACACAATGCATACAGCTACATATAATTTCATTACAGACGTTGGTAAAATGTTGTCTTTTAGAAATGATTCCCCTTTAGCAGCGAGGGTAGGTATGGGGTGTATGGGGCTAACCAGCACAAATGCGGGGTGTTAGGGTTATCTGTGATGTCATATCTTTGTCTTTCCGACCGGAGAGCCTTGTAGTCAAAGCATTTGCACAACAAACAGAAGTCCAGGGTTCGGATCCCAACAGACGTACAGTGTTTGGAGTCTATACACTATGCCGCCTCCCCCTCCCCCTCCCGTTGTGATATTGCATTGCCCTAAGCGGCGTAAAACCATACTCACTCATTAAGCTTCCCTGTTTCCAGGCGAAAAGACTGGCGGATGGACATCCAGGGAACGTTACCCGAGGACCTCAAAAGGAGAGGGGTGAGTTCATGTGATGAGATATTGTACACTCTGGTAGTAATTCATGGGATGGGTATAGACAGTTATCAAGTGTAAATGTTACCATTACATTACTCAGAACGCGACAAGATTGCACAGACATGTCTTTATCATTTATGTTTATGATGTTTCTACATTATCTCGAGCAAGGGTCGCATATCTGTGTGGATGCATCCATCATAAGGTCCATGCCTTAGCTGAGACTCAGGTCAGCTGTCTCATCCAAACATCCCCTGACTGTAACAGTGACAGGAAACTATGACCTGCCGACAAGGTCATTCAGTCGAGCTACACCTTTAACCGAGTTACATATATAGAGAATACTACACGAGGTCTCATTACATACGAATAATACGAAACTCGTGACCTTCCTATGGTTTCTGACCTCGCGAAATATACGAAACGAGTGTCCTTCCTATGGTATCTGACCGAGCGAAAGCGAGGTCAGAAACCATAGGAAGGTCACAAGTTTCGTATTATTCGTATGTTATGAGACCGAGTGTGGTATTTTATTTCTTACCCACGTCTTACATGCATTGAATTGACAAAATAGCGTATTTTCGTTATTGTTATGGTTTCAAACCGAAACCGGTTTCATAAAGAGGTTGCGGAAGAATGTTTTTTTCTGAAGTACACTTTTGCATGACGTCACACTGTATTGACGTCACTACGCCATTCTCGTCTGTCCCCTTGGTAACCGACGTCACGATGCATGTCAGTTGTCATCGCCTCTCGTACAGCCTCCTACAGTAAACTACTCCGTAGCACCCTGTTTCTTGGTTTGCAACTGCTTCACTCGGCTAACATCAGTGGTGGAAACATTGCGTTTATGTTTTTCGACGGATATAATGTCTCAGTTCGACTCACAATTAAACAGCGACACGGCAACGTTCGCAATGTTTACATTCCCACAATGCATCTAAGTTGTAGAATGAATGAATTCACGTGTTTGTTATGAATGAACAAGTAGTTCCGTCACAACGTGACCTAACTGAGAGGTCATCGGTTATCCAATCAAATCGTTAGAATCTCAGGTCAAGTTCTTACGACACAGGTCAACGCGATACGACACTCGTGTGACGTACGAGATTAGTATGCAACTACCCATACGTTGACCACGTGGGTAATAAGAAGGATATATTATCACATATGTAAGCACTGCACCCCTGTAACACACTCGTAAAACACAAGCTAATATTGTTGGGAGTATCCATGTTCAGCGAGACGGTTTAAACAAACATGCATGTACTTCCATCTCTCTAGGTGTCCGAGGAGAACGTTCTTCCTGGGTACTACTACCGTGACGACTCTCTACTTCTGTACAATGCAATAAAAACCTACGTTACAAGTTACGTTGGCCTGTATTATGGTAAGCTGAATGTATTATTCAATAATAAGAAATGTTTTTACCTTGTGAGTTAATTTTATTATTGTGACAGGTTACACCTATGCATGTCGTGTACCTTAATATTACCATACCGTTGATTAATAGGTTGTGTGCGAGTACCTTCATATTACCATACCATTGATTAAAAGGTTGTGTGCGAGTACCTTCATATATACATGTACCTGTCAAGCATTGAAGAAAATGTTGTGTTCATGCACCTACGCATACCCGTAGCATGATCGAAATGTTGTGTGCGCGTACCTTCATGTATAAACATGCACCTGTCAAGCACTGACTGAAAGGTTGTGTGCCTGTACCTTCAGATAAACATGCACCTGTCAAGCATTGAATGAACTGTTGCGTCCATGCACCCATAGCAATAAACACTGTCTGTATTATTATATTCATTTATTGCTAAACTGCAGCAAACGCGTCATTAAGAACGAGGATAGGATCAGGAAAGCAACGATATTGAAATACAGAAATCGTGTGTTTTTGTCATCAGAGACACCCCAACGTCTCCTTGACGACACAGAAATGCAGGCCTGGGCAAAAGAGATGGCTAAGAGTCGGGAGGACGGTGGAATGGACATTCAGGTAGGGAACACGGTAGAATGGACATTCAGGTAGGGAACACGGTAGAATGGACATTCAGGTAGGGAACACGGTAGAATGGACATTCAGGTAGGGAACACGGTAGAATGGACATTCAGGTAGGGAACACGGTGGAATGGACATTCAGGTAGGGAACACGGTGGAATGGACATTCAGGTAGGGAACACGGTGGAATGGACATCCAGGTAGGGAACACGGTAGAATGGACATTCAGGTAGGGAACACGGTAGAATGGACATTCAGGTAGGGAACACGGTAGAATGGACATTCAGGTAGGGAACACGGTGGAATGGACATTCAGGTAGGGAACACGGTGGAATGGACATTCAGGTAGGGGAACACGGTGGAATGGACATTCAGGTAGGGAAACACGGTGAACACGGTGGAATGGACATTCAGGTAGGGAACACGGTGGAATGGACATTCAGGTAGGGAACACGGTGGACATGGACACAGGACATTCAGGTAGGGAACACGGGAATGGACATCAGGTAGGGAACACGGTAGAATGGACATTCAGGTAGGGAACACGGTAGAATGGACATCAGGTAGGGAACACGGTAGAATGGACATTCAGGTAGGGAACACGGTAGAATGGACATTCAGGTAGGGAACACGGTAGGATGGACATCAGGTAGGGAACACGGTGGAATGGACATTCAGGTAGGGAACACGGTAGAATGGACATTCAGGTAGGGAAACACGGTGGAATGGACATTCAGGTAGGGAACACGGTAGAATGGACATCCAGGTAGGGAACACGGTAGAATGGACATCAGGTAGGGAACACGGTGGAATGGACATTCAGGTAGGGAACACGGTAGAATGGACATTCAGGTAAGGACGTATCGGCTGAGCCCAGCACTTGATCGCGTGGACAGTGACGTAAAACATAACCTGAAGAAGCACAAAATGTTTTTCTTTAGGGTCTCGTGGACTGAGTCATAGGTTACAGATTTGATATACTCTGTTTGTGGGTTTCTTTACCTACACCATGTCATCACAATATGCCTGGCAAACAGTTCAATTGCTCTTAACATGCTTCACAAACCTATTTCTATTATATCGAGAGGATTTTACCTTTTGGCAGGGAGTACCTGGCAATGGGAAGTTCCGGGATTTAGAAGACCTCACCCTGACGTTGACGTCGTTCATCTTCACCTGCAGCGTCCAGCACGCCGCCGTCAACTTCCCCCAGTACGACTACTACGGCTTTCCGCCATTATACCCTCTCACACTTGAAGGCAACCCTCCAGCGGACAAGGTAGGATCTGAAGAAAACAGAACATTGTGTGGTGCAATAACCACCTGCCATAGCACATTACTATATTCACATGAAAATTGGGTGTTCTGTTATGTATTTTGGGTGGAATATACTTTCTATTGCGATTGTCATTTTTTTCATTCTTTGAACCCAACTAACAGCCAGACTAATATTGGGTGCATTCTGCGTACCAATCAACCATTCATTCCAGAGCGCCTATTTCAGACTCCCAAGACGGAAGCTGATATACTGAATGCCCTACCCAACAAGGCAAAGACCTTTGATGCAATGATCGTCACCAAAATACTCAGCCAGAAGGGAGTCAACAGTCTCGGCGACTTTGAGGTTCAATATGTGTTTGATCCTAAGGCAACCGAAATTGTTGCAAAGTGAGTATTTTCAAGGGTAGATGGATGCAATGGAATATCTATTCAGAATTCCTAATACATAGACAGTTTTCTTTACAAGCTATAGCAGCTGACACAAAACCAAACTGTGAAGTCTACGAATTCTCAGAATGACGTTCATCTTCTGTAATGACGTTATACGATCAGAAGCTTTTCTTGCAGACTTTTTGACTAGATGCATGTCATCGTATCAGAGCTGGAACAACACTTAAACGTTCTTATGTCACTGTTCATGACGACCTTAGTCTAAGTGTTTACCTCTTTTTTAAAACATTCGAGTTGGTATTACCAGACCATGCCATCAAGTATTACGGGTATTATTATAGCAACGGGTTCCTTGCACATGTTGCATATGTTTCAGATTTCGGAAAGACCTTGCGAGTATTGGAACGGCGATCAGAAACAGGAACAAGTCTCTAGACATGCCCTATGATTATCTCCTGCCTGAGTCCATACCAAACTCCATCAGTATATAGGCTGAGCCTAAATTCCAGCATACTGAGTTGTTTCCCTTGAGTGTAGCAGAATCCTATGATGATGTTGTCACAGATTCGCCCTTGTTGTGGCCCGTGATTTATCAACATATAATGCTGGTATATTTGAATCAAACTGACATATTGTTCAAACCTGACAGACACCAAACTCTCACTTTATATGACTTATCACACCGAAGACCCAGGTTCGATTCCCCACATGGGCACAATGTGTTAGGCCCATTTCTGGTGTCACGCCGTGATATTGCTTGAATATTGCTAAAGGGGCGTAATACCATACTCACTCACTCACTCATTATGTGACAGACGTAATGCAAACCGCTGATACCAGGATACGTCTGCACAACACAGAAAGTTGCACAACAATATTAACACAGCACGTACTCTAACCACGCTTTGGTATTGATATATGTATGTATGATATTCCTACAAAAAAGATACAAGAGAGTTCAAACTTAGAACTGTAACAGTAAAGCTGTAAATCGACGTTATGCTGTAACTATGTCCTCGAACTGAATTTGATCTAACCTGAGAATACAAAAATCCTGAGAATACAAAGTTTATGGGAATACCGCATTTTTCACAGCTGTTAGTTTCTGGAAATCAAGTTCATGGGTTTTTATGGCATGGTAAACTGCTACCTGCTATCCCCATTGTATGTGTCAAATAAAAAAAAAATTCTTCTTTTTTCAAGTTTTTAGTAAAATGTTTAATTTTCTTAAGTTTTCGTTTGAGATAAGTGTGTGTGTTGTGTAACGTGTCAACTTACGTCAGTAGATTCTAAATGTTTAAACTTGTATTTGTATGTGTCAAATAAATTGGCTTTTTTCTTCTTTTTTCATGTTTTTAGTACAAAGTTTTATTTTCTTAAGTTTGCGTTTGAGATTAGTGTTTGTGTGTTGTGTAACGTGTCAACCTACGTCAGTAGATTCTAAATGTTTAAACTGCAGATAAGCTGAACTATTTCTTTAGTCCCAGATGTCGAGGTTGATGGAGGTGTCTTTAAATAGGTTGGATACATTATAGTGAAGCGGCTGAGCATAGTTTCCATTAAAAATGGGCATTCAATGATAAAAGAACAACAGTTGGTCATCACTTTCAAGAATATTTGTGAAATAATTTCAGATATGGAGGCACATAATATTTATTTTGTTCTTGTGCGCCTGTGCACTATTTTCAATGTTTCCTCTTACATAGTCAGCACAGCCAATCATTACAAACCAATAATTTCACAATTAATGACTTACAGGTACCGGAAAAGAGAAGAAATAGTTCATTTATGTTAAGATTAAACATCCCCAAACTATAAATGCTCCCTCCGTCCAAAATGGCAGGTAGCAGACAGTTTTTCGAATATGGAGCTCCATGACAAGAGATAAGTATGTTATGGTTTCATCTGATCAATACTGACTGAAATTACATGTATTATATGGCAAATAATTCATAAGTTAAAGTTTTGGATATTTTTAACAATAAAATCTTTAAGTTATTAGACTCAAAGGCAAGTGGGGCAGAAAATCCATATTTGTCTTTCGCAAGGGAGCAGTCATTATTTAATCATTATTTTATTCCAGTAAACATCACTAAACCACACTTTTATTGTTTAATAATTTTTTTTTAAAATCAAATTTTTGCAATTCAGTGTCAATTTTGCCTAATTCGATTTTTCAATGTCACATACAATTTTTTCTATACGTTTCCTTTAGAAAGTGCCATTTCAGCATAATTAAATTATGAGGTTTTAGTTTCCAAGATGGTTGATGATAATACACTAAGTTTATGTAATATTCTATTAGAAATTGAAAACTCATTAATGGTGACAGATTAATCGTCTTCGCTTACAGTCCCTGTGGCAGTTATGCTACAAATGACATGTTACGATATTGAATTTGGACTTCATGCTCAACGCCATTATGAAATATATCCATGAGCATTAATCATGCAATAACCCACTTTTTTTAGATGAGTACGAAAGCACATGTTGGTGCATATGCTTTGAAAACCAAAATTACACGGATTAAGATGGCAACTGTAACACATTTTACTCTGATTTCAACAGAAACAAAACTGCAATTGAAACATGGTAACATATTACTGCAATCTAAGAAGAACACACAAAAACGTGAACATCAACAATGCTGGAAAGTA
This sequence comes from Haliotis rubra, assembly GCF_003918875.1. Taxonomy (NCBI): domain Eukaryota; kingdom Metazoa; phylum Mollusca; class Gastropoda; order Lepetellida; family Haliotidae; genus Haliotis; species Haliotis rubra. The sequence goes on from NW_025767533.1 coordinate 415,656, forward strand.
TGGTCACCATGACTTCCTCTACAAATCTGTATTATATACAATGGTTGTATGAACCACCACAGGCGACCACACCAGCACCATGTGTAGCCATCCCTCGGTCTTATAACATCTGTCAGTCTCCTCATCATACTGCCAACCTCCATCGTATTATTAGCATCTGATTCCTCTGTCATTCCCGATATTCAGTGTATGTCTCAATTCCAAACTTTGAACAGGATAAGGTCCATCTCGAACTTGGCATGTAACATTTCGGAAAGATGTTCAATGAGGTTTATATCGGGGCAATGACGGTACGATACGGACTAGCGTTGTCATCCATGAATATCTTTTCAGTGTATTGTAAAACGAAAGAGATTTTCTCGCCGCGAATAGCTGCAACATTGCTCATGCGGCGTTAAGCAATACACACTCACTCACTCACTCCATGAATATCTGACGATTGGCAAAGTTAACAAGATGTGGCCCCATGGCCGTATCCGGTACTTCCTGCCGAAAACGTTGACCTTTGTGTTACCAGGTTTTGTATTGAGATCCAGCCTGCAGGCATACGAAACGCAACCCCACCCACCCATCCCCCCTCATCACTGATCGGTTCAGCTGCATAGATCATCGCCTGATGATACTACCTCTCTATACGTGGGCAACGTATAGAAAAAGCAACCGAGACCAATGAACCCTACACCATTTTCTGAAGTTGCAGTTCTTGGAGTTTGCACCACACAAGACGTTTCTGCCAGTTCCTATCTGTGAGGAAGGGGCGTCTGATCGGACGACGTGCCCTCACACGTCGCAGCCTCCTTCTGGTGGTAACGATGAATTGTCTGAGAGCCTCCCACTCCCCATTGCGTTCTTCAGCATGGTTTATCATACTGATGCCTTGCCAGACGAATTTACACCCGATCATCATGTTCATTGATGTTCCTCAGTCTGCCAGGACTCCGACGACATTTTATTTCACCGGCGGCCACGTGGTTTCTCGTAGGCCACAAAAGTCCTCTTAAGTGGACTTATAGCTACGTGTACAAGTTACCACCAATATTGCGACAGGAGATCCCTGCATTATGCAAGCCAATATTTTTCTGAACATCTGCATCTCACCTTGTCAAAAAATTTGCTTTTTACTACCGCCGTATTTTAAATCATTTTAGGAAACTGTAGCGGGACCCCAGGGGCCATCGCATTATGTGAAAATGAGACCCATAGGAAAGGAGCAGTTTGAGACCTTTACAAAGGAAAGTTTGTGGACAGACAAGGTCCAGTGACAGTATGTGAAAGGATTAAAGAAGGGCTGGAAACAATGAAGAGTGACGTAGAACTCTTATCAGAGTGTACATTAGGCGTCAGTCAAATTTAGATGATTCTGATCAGCATGAAAAGCACACACTATCCCAATCAGAAAATGGATGCTTTCGCACTGGTACAAAACGTGACCTGTTGGCACATATAGAAGAATATGTTACAGCAATATCAGAAGAGCCAACTGTTACCACTCTAATTATTGACGGAGCTGTCACTGTTCAAAAGTTGAAACCTGGTACTATCAAAATATTTGATGAATATGTCTTCACTTGTCCCTGGAATTGCAGTCATCATGAAACCGATATTCACATCATACTTCATGTTCCTCGTGGCCATGAACAGCTTATGTTACGAACAGTAGCTGCAGCTGCTGTAGTACTTGCAGTAACGCTCTAAACATGCCATCCGACCAACACATGCAGCAGTTGTACAGCATGTAAAACACCTTACCAGGCAGGACATATATGGGGTAAGTCAATTCTTCCACTGCCTTTAGCCTGGATGCAGGAAAGTACATATGTTCCCTACTGGACGACACTTCACCTTGCATCAACGTCTTGTCAGGAGGTTGTCTCTTGTGGCTGCAGAAAGGGGTGTAACAACCTATGCAAGTACAAACAGTCCTCACTTAAATTCACTAGACTCTCTGGACATTTCGCCAGAATATATGGGTAATTATAATATATCACAAATTTCCCCGTAATGCTTTGATGGCCTTTCCAAGGCTAAAACAGTAGTGAGAAAAGGCAAAGTAGTATTTACCTTCTGCAAACTCCCGTGAAGATGCGAGTTTGAATGAGTCTTTTTGAAAGAGGCGACTAATGGGATCGGTTGGTCATCCTCACTGACATTATTCAATCACTCCACAACAATACACATCCTCTTACAGCGAATACAGCAAGCTTCCTTATGTTGAGTGTACCATTCTACTGTAGGCTTGTCATGGGTATATGTGTGAAGGCTCGTTTGTGTAACTCGTGGGTGTGTGGGAGGCTGATTTTAGACCCAAGACGATTCGGGTTAGACAGCAGGATCGGGTAGTCAGACCCGCTGATTTCGTTCACATATATCATCGTATCCAAGCTGCGTAGATCGTGCTCAAGCTGGCGATCAGTTGATTGTCTGGTCCAGGGTCGATTATTTACAGACCATTTCCAGATAGCATATTGCTGATACGGCGTTAACAACAAACAAAACCTTCTGCGCATGCGCAAAATGAAATTATTTTGAGTGCCTCCATATTTGAAAAAGATCACTATGCACCAGTCAATACATTTTACAAAGTTTTATGCTTTTATCATAAAGTGCACAATTTATCTCTTTAGCCGCTCCACTATTATCGGATTCACATGATATTATTCCCAAGATTTTTTGCAACAATAAATACATTTGTTTCTGGCACAGTGACACTGAAGAGAACAATATGTATCTTTACGCTTTACACTTACCGAAACTACATCTGACTTTGTCAAGCATGCTTAACAACACCCGAGTTACATGGTTTTGGCTACGAAAAGCAGTTTGTGGACTTGGATGTACATGGCTTCCCGAGGCAAGGGAGATAACTGACTATGAAAGTCAAGTTACCATTTCTGAGAGACATTTACAATATTACATAAATAGCAGACAAATCTGCATGCTCAAATATAATCAAATTGTGAATAAGGATTTGAACCCCAATCGCTGTTTTCAGTCACAACGACCAAGTACACTACACGACTGAGCCCACGCAATCTTTAGTGGCTTCCTTCATAGCAGACAATAGTAATGTTAGTCTACTACCAGAGTAATCGAGGTAAACTTCTGGAAACCAAAACACACAACGTTAATTCTCCATGATTAATGGACATGACAACACTACACACTGTAACATGCATGTTAATAGACAACATACCTTCAGTGATCTGGAGGTTGCAGCAGCAGTAGATTCAATCACTTAAGAAATTGAGTAAGTAGAATGGAAGCAATACAAAACTGAACCAATTTTTGTCCACGACATTGTCCATGAACCACACTATGGCGTATTATGCTGCAGTTGTTTTGAAACAGAAAAGTCCCATTCCACAAACTAAATTAGCGTACACTACAATTTAATTAAATATTCCGCCAATATTACGTTTCTGAACTGGCAGCGTTTACATATTCAGCAGACATATTATGTTTCGGATCCCCCACGGAGTGAGAATCGTTTTGGAACCTATCTGTGATTTCCCAATGGCCTTTTCCCTCCTTGACCTCCTTGTAATTGAGAATAGGTTTGCAATTATATAATTATCCAGCCCTTGCGCCGTCGGCTCAACTGATTATTTCATGGATGTAGAGATTTGTCAGTTCATTTTACTGGTGATTCAATATGGCAAACGATCGACACTTTAGTAACAAATACAACATAGCCATATATGTTATGTCGCATCAACTTTAAACATGAAATAGATATGATGTTTTCGTAGTATTTTGAGCAGATTACTATGCAGATGATTAAATATGCTATGATATATATCCGGGTTGGCTCGCGTCACTGATACAATGCCCATTTCTGGTGACCACGCCGTGATATTCCTAAAAGCGGACCTGTGAAGATCCGGGTTAAAATTGATCTTCAGCAACCCATCTTGTCGTAAGAGGGAACTAACTGTATCGGGTGGTCAGGCTCGCTGACCTGGTTGGCACATGTCATCGTATCCCATTTGCGTAGAACGATGCTCACGATGTTGATCACTGGATTGTCTGGTTCAGATTTGATAAAATAAATTAGCTGGAATATATTGCTGAGTGTGGCGTTAAACAACGAACCAAATAACCTAGACGCGGGGTACAAGCATACTCACACACACTACATGTACGTATACAGCATATTTGTAGACGTAGGTGTACATTATATACTGATTGTGCAGCATGTATAGTGCCGGCATACATTCCGTCAATCTGAGACGACACTCTCTCAGCTGTGTGTTATATCCGTGTTCAGTCATTCAAGTGCTGTGTATCCGTTGTCATATTACAGGATGCATTCTCCACTGTAACACAGTAACAAAGCATCTACGTCTCATTCTAGAACTGTCGGCCATTCAGATAGTGCAGTTCTTTTATAGTCGAATATATATCAAGACTGAGATCTTGTACATTGTTCATCTAACCTGTGAATACGAAAACAGCCTCCACGAAAGCCATTGGCCGTAGCGAAAGCAGCGAGTAATTGAGCTGTTACTGCGAGTTCGTTGTTTAAACATGTTGTCCTGCTTCAATCACGAGTTTGTTATTCATGTGCGGACTGGGGACGTACAAGGGGCAGGTACTGATGCAAATGTGTCTGTTATACTTCACGACGAGCAAGGCTCATCAACAAACCAGCTTCAACTCAACCATGCCTTCAAGAATGACTTTGAAAGAGGGAACCTGGATGTGTTTCAACTGCCAAGGGATAAGACTGAATTTATTAACAAGCTTGGCAAACTGGAAATATTCCGTGACGATTCTGGATTTGGAAGTTCCTGGTACGTTGAAAGAATCACAGTTGAGAACAAGTCTAACGGCGACGTGTACATCTTCCCCGTACTCAGGTGGCTGCGACCTCATTACCACTACGTGTTTCGGGAAAATGACACCTTCCTTCCACAGGATGATGCCAAACAGGAGCAGAGGAGGCTGGACTTGGAGGACAAGCGCAAAGTCTACGTAGTGGACACAAGTGATGTCGCTCTCCCGGCCTCGGTGAGTTACCATCACTCATTTTCATCAGAATTTTAAAAATAGCTTTCTTGTAAATTACTTCTATGAATGATGACTTGTATAATTGTTAAATTTTAAAATTACCTTAGATGTAACCCCTCAAAAGTAATGTAAAACATATGTTTACGAGGCTTTTCTCAGCATATACTCCGTTTGTCTTGCCCCGAAGTGTGACTGCTAACGTTCTAACTATATTATGTAGGTAGAAACCAACGCTCATGCTAAAGGTTTGTGGCAGTTTATACACGTGCGGGTTGATGAAGATAATGAAGTCTTCGACATCTGTTTTATTTCCTCGTATCCTATGGCGTATACAGTTGAGACGCAATAACGCGTGTCTGTTTTGTCATGTAATTAATTTGTGCTTGTGTATATCTCTTCTCTGGTAGGTGCTTCACTTCACTTACAACCTACTTATGTTCATACAGATCAAGGATCTGCCTCTTGAAGAGCAGATTACAAGCCAACATCGTGTAAGTGATCTTATTTTGGATCAACTTATTTTACCATACATAAATGCAGGAGAGTCTGCGTCCTTTTAGCGTCGTGTATTATGTTCGGTCCATTACTTTAATGTAATTAAAGGCAGCTTTGAGTTCTTTGATCATAACTTAGAAGAAAATACCGACATTACATTTTCTTTAATAACAAAATATGTAATATCTGGAACTGACCTGTGATAAGTGTACATCTTTTTGTTGGATATTCGAAAACAAAGTGTTCAAACATATATAGTTCAGATGTTTTGTATTTATAATTACTTTCAGTTTAAAATGATTGAAATATTTCAGTGGGATATACAGAAGTTAAAACTGAACCTGATAGCTCAGAGCAGCATCACGATGTTGACAACAGGCAGATGGAAGAGCCTTGATGGCATCAGGAACGTTTACGTCCGGAAAATCTTCAACGAACCATGGGTAGGAACAGTTTGTTTCAATGTACACAAAGTATCAACACGTAAATGTATACGTATTATCAAAGTTTAAAGGGAGGTGGGTAGCCTAGTGGTTAAAAGCGTTCGCTCGTCACGTCGAAGGTCTGGGTTCGATTCCCCACATGGGTACAGAGTGTGAAGCCCGTTTCTGTGGTCCCCGCCGTGATGTTGCTGGAATATTGCTAAACGCTGCGTAAAACTACACTCACTCACTCAGTGTTTTAAATGTGAACGCAAACATGCAGCCGTGAGGATATGACAAAGTGTTGTATATTATGTTTCGGTTGAAAGGCTAGTCGCTTGTGGAGGGAAGATTCGTTCTTCGGATACCAGAGGCTTAACGGACCCTGTCCCTGTCTCATTCGACTTTGTTCCGATATTCCACAAAAGTAAGTTTTCTACTTCTTTCTTGTTCCCCCTGAGCATTGCACAGTGATATTGTACAAGCTCAGATCTTTTACATCGTCCATTTCCGTCGCACACGTTTAGTATTTCATTACGTAGAGTGTCATCAACATTACCGTGGTGTTTCATGTCCCACGCTGTCGTCACCTGATATTCATCTGATGTTCTTTAACTCTCTGCAGTGTCCCGTTAATGTACGGTGTACATTGTATTGTTTAGTACTCATAAACCACATAAGTAATGAAAACATGTTCATACATTAGACGTGTTCTCGTAGCATGGAAGCGTGTCACCATGTTTGTTCATGTGTATTCACAGACTCGCTGTCACATCGGAAGATCTTGAGCCAATCTTGGAAGGGCAGTCCATGGAAGAAGCCTTGTTCAAAAAGAGATTGTTTTTATGTGATATGGACATTCTCGACAACTTAGTGTGCAAAGGCACAGACTACGTGGTTGGTGGCTTAATCTTCACATATATTGTATGAAGCACACTCTTGCAGGGGATTGTGATTCATTTGCCAAATGTTCACTGTTTAACGAAAGCTTGACTATTTATTGGAATACTTCTTGTTGATAGGTGACCAAAACAAACGCCAATGCAAATAGTTTACAGAGATCACTTCTGGTCACAGTGTGCGAAATACTTTCCGAATTGGGCTGGCCAGTCGGGCTAGCTATGCCTGAACGTTACCAGCCCACAAAATCATTCACTTGCCCGAAATTTAAATGAAGAAACTAAGGAAAAGATTACAAAAATAGATGAGAATAAGATATTGTCGGCATGACACGGGTTTCATCATTAAGCGGCTAACATGATGAACATTTCTATCAGGCCATAATCTTGCATGATTTAAAAGTGTATTATAACTTAACAGGTCGGAGAGAGTGATATATTTACAAAATTACCCATGAAAATTCAGTAGCCAGTCGAGCCAGTGACTCTTGAGATTTTACTAGCCACGGCCTTGCTTGCCAGTGGCTATTTTGCACACTGCCCGGTCACATTTAAGGCTAAAGGGAATAACTGGTAATATTACAGACAACATGTCCGACTTGCTGACCTGCCACGTTCCCTTGTCTACAGGTGTGTGCCCCTATTGTATTGCTGTATCGGAACAATAAAGACCAGCTCCTACCAGTTGCCATCCAGTTGTTCCAGGAACAAGGAGCAGATAACCCTGTAATTAGTAACAATATTTTTCTATCCACCTGTTAGGTAAACTAGCATGATTATGAAATATGATTTGCCTCAGATGGAGAGAGGTTTAGGTTAACAGCCGGTAACAGTAAAACACTGATTGCCGAGATATATAGATAGCCTTGAGATTGTGATACAGGCCCAAGATATATAGATAGCCTTGAGATTGTGATACATAACAGCGTCATTTCTGACACATAAACATTTGTCGACAGCTAAATTGCGCCTATTTGTCTGATGATGGTATAATTAGGTGTTATTAACACACATGGTCAACTCCCAGCAATTGGACGCCCCAAGCTGTGCTGTGCCGCATGGTTTCTGATTGCACCAAATCTTTCAGTAGATTAGAGCCGTACTTGTTTAGGACGTATATATATCACCTGCTTTTAACAGTACCTTGTTTAGAACGTATATATATATATATATATATATATATCTATTTTACCTGTTTAGGACGTATATATATCACCTGTTCTAACAGTACCCGTTTAGAACGTATATATATATATATATATGTATCACCTGTTTTAACAGTACCTGTTTAGGGCGTATATATATCACCTATTTTAACAGTACCTGTTTAGGACGTATATAATATATCACCTGTTTTAACAGTACTTGTTTAGGACGTATGTATATCACCTGTTTTGCCAGTACCTGTTTAGAACGTATATATATATATATATCACCTATTTTAACAGTACCTGTTTAGAACGTATATATATATATATATCACCTATTTTAACAGTACCTGTTTAGGACGTATATAATATATCACCTGTTTTAACAGTACTTGTTAGGACGTATGTATATCACCTGTTTAGAACGTATATATATATATATATATCACCTATTTTAACAGTACCTGTTTAGGACGTATGTATATCACCTGTTTGGGTGCTTATAAACCCAACTTCGTCATTGTCTGTCATTTGCATTAAATAACGAACTCCATTCCAGGTGTTTCTACCATCCGACGACCCGAACACGTGGCTGCTGGCAAAAATGTGGTACAACCAGTCAGAGGCCACCTACCACCAGTCGCTCGTCCATCTTGGTCAGTGTATCCCGGAGGTCACCTTCACTGTTAAGCATTGAATTCAGGATAAACATTTATGCCAATCTTGAAATGATACAGTTGGCACATGTGTAAATATAGCTGGATATGTTACGAATAAATTACTCTGATTAAAAACAAAACAATTACACCCCCAACCGCATCCCCCATGTTGTTTCCTATCCAACCACAAACCGACAATACGCCAGCACACCCAATAATCCCCCACCCACCCCACAACCGCCAATCATCCAACACCAACAAACCAAATGTTAATAGATGTTTTTGTTCATGTCCATTGTGAATTTGGGATAAACGAACCATTTAAAGTTTGTATTGTAGGCGTTCCCAGTATCCTGAATAACTCCTACACACGTGCAAGTATCTTTCTTTATTTATATACCGTTGTCTTAAATGAATCTGAATTTACATGTAGTATAACCAATATGCACCTTATGCAGTGGAGCAAAGTGGACTTGAGTGGTGTGATGTGGACGCTTCAAGACTTTAGTTCACGAGGAACCTCTATGTGGGAATCAAACCCGGGTGCTGGCCTGACAAACCAACTATACTACGAGGCTATGAAAATGTATTAGATAATTGGTTTGACCCCATGGTCAGCAATCGTTTAGCTCTAACAATGATTGACAGGCTGTGGGTCGAGTAAATGTCGCTATTTATTACGCCAGTCATACAATTTACAACGAACTGCACCTGCATGTACGAGCGGCTCATATCGCGTAAGGATATCTGAATCAGCAAATCACAGAACTAATAATATTATAATTTCGTATGAAATCATTTTGCCTTAATAACTAAAGCAACGTTATGAATGACGTATTTCACGTATCCGTGAAGCTAATGAAGCTAGCTTCTGTGCAGGTAGGAGTTAGATCCTGTTTCCATGATGCTCCATCTCCTGCATCACTTCAGCCTTTCCTTCCAAAACAAATCTCGTTTGCGATATAGCTTCCCCTCGTTGATATCACTTGCAATATCACTCTGGTTATTTATCAAGTGTTTTCTGGGAACCCAGTCAACTCCACTCCAAACCCGCACATTTCGAAAATTCGTTTGGTATCTTTAGAGTAGAAAATTTACACCAAAACCAGTACGAGATGTCAGAGCTTGAAAACAAATCGCCTCCAAAGTAACTGATTTGAAACATTTTAAAAGAAAGGGGTACTAATGTGTGTACTTAAACTGCGGTAGCTTCCCAACGTAACTTCAATGCTGAAAGCGCTTACATGATCGGTTCAGTTATATTATGCTTCATTATTGATATTGGGTTTACAGCCAAACAATGATAAGTTTAGATCTGTTCCCCGCTGTATTTTGCTTAACTCTTACTAACTTTTATTCACATTTTAACGGCATATTGCATGTGTGTGTATCTTCACAAATCGCACTGTATTCGTCCTGCTTGAAGACACATTCCGACCTGGTTGTTACAGGATATACCCATCTGCTGATGGAGGGAGTGATAGTGGCACTTCACAGACAGGTGTCCATCTCACACCCAATCTTCAAACTCCTGGCTCCGCATCTTCTGTTCCTGCTTCCGATCAACAAGTACGTTACTAACGCTGCTCTTTGTATATATGTATCATTCTGGGAAAATGCGAGTCTCACAATGAATGGCATGTGACGAAAGAAATGCATAATGCATAATTATTTAATGTTTTCAATGTTTTGTGTTACTTACTGCTCGGGGTAACCAAGAACGCAATTTTGACTAACTCCTGTATAATTATTTCATAATGAATAGATCATGAACTTTCAGCACGTGTGAGTCGGATACGGCGCTGTGTGAGCGGACCAATTTGTATAATTGACTTTATAAAAACGAATAAATACAAGCAAAGTATATGGCCTCCATTACTGTTCAATCGCCAGTTGCATTGATCTATCTGATACTTCCGTTTGCGATACAGAAAAGGTAACGTTAATTGAGTGACATCTGAATTTTATTCCAATAATTACCGACGGAAATAATTTAAACAATTGCCTTGTCCAGACTTGCTGTGGAGAAACTTTTGGCGGTTGATGGATGGATCGACAAGACGATGTCATGCGGAAGGAATGGCGTGCTCGACTTGAATAGGTACCATGCGACTTGGTACATCCAAACTGTCCATCGACAAGTTGACTCCCTCGGGAGATCTGACATCATTTTGTCAATGCCGAATCATATGAACATATGTCGTTTGTAATATATGTACATGATGTTGATCTTGACGACTGATAAAGATTGTGGATTACTACAAATGTAATTTGTCAGGTTAAAGGTGAAAACATTTGGACACATTTTGTGGTGTTTTAGCTTCATTTCCGAGTACTAAAATATGTTGATGTGTACATCCGTGATCACGATCATTTTGAGTTTCAGATGAATGGTTATAGGGTAAATTTCAATGATCAAATATGAATCTTCATATTTAATAAGCTTAGGATACATGGAATTCATCTTCGTTGAAGTGTTTCTAGATTTAAACTATAGTTATTACTGAGATGCCTCAACCCAAAGTCAGCAATCATTACCACTGACATTAGAGAAATATTGGCTGATTACATATTATCTGTACTTCCCCTTCCCAGGAGGAGAAGATGGCGGATGGACATACATGGTATATTGCCAGAAGACCTGGAGACCCGAGGGGTACGTAGTCAGAAGGTGTAGGAGATGAGTTAATGTTGGTATTTGGATGAACAGTTGAATAGTATGGCAGTTACCCTTACGCAGGTGATGTGAAACCACGGCGCTCGGAGAGATCAGTTGTAATCAAGAATTGTTGGGGTTTTCGAATTTACTCGCCTCCTTCGACCAGTGATAAACATCTATACTTGGCTCCCTCAAAGTAATGTTTGCTTTTTATGGCATGACGCTGTCTAGCTTTGTTTTGAGTACTGTAGCGTACTATTTCTTTAACACTGTGCTTCTTGCACGTATGACCTATGTGGGGACGGCTTCTGACATCTATTATCAATCCCATTGTCATTCCTAAGTTTCCTGGACAATCTATCTCCCTAGGTGTCCGAGGAGAACGTTCTTCCTGGGTACTACTACCGTGACGACTCTCTACTTCTGTACAATGCAATAAAAACCTACGTTACAAGTTACGTTGGCCTGTATTATGGTAAGTAGATTTACCTAATTCTCATCTTTTGTTTCAGAATCGAATCTGTGACATCATGCATGATCAAATTATTTCTTATGTCCAGTATTCAGAAATTATATTCTGACTCAAACTTTTACATCTTCACAATTGCATTTTCATCTGCTATTTCTTTGAAAATTATCCATATGCACTGACATCGAGACATCGGTAAACATCGACGCAGAGTGTTCTTGTATGCTGACGAGGTCTTCGTCTTCATAAGGTGCATCACGCTGTGTAATAAGTAGATTGATTTCGTAATATAATTTCACCTCATAAACACCTCCCCGCCCTCGGTGCGCTTCAATCAATATCAACTTCCGTTGATTATATGAAGTTGAGAAGTGGAATTCGAAATTAAAGTTGGAGTAACTTGCTCCAGCTTGTGGTGTCTGGAGTTGAAAATGTTACTGATTTCCCCCTGTTCAATGTCATTCAAAAGACGACCAACGATTAATTCATGTTACTGAAAGTTTAGCTATTATGTCACCAGATACACCCCAGCGTCTCCTTGACGACACAGAAATACAGGCCTGGGCTAAGGAGATGGTTCAGAGTCGGGAGGACGGCGGGATTGGTCTACAGGTAGGGAACACGGTTGAAAAAGGCTGTACAAAGAAAGGAGCAATGTCATGTACATCATCTGGCATTTTCTCATTGAAGTGTCCATTCTCAAAAGCAGAAGCAGGTATCCCTTATGTTAGCATCACATTTTTGGGCTGATTCATCTCTTCATCGGACAACTTTCAAAGGTTATTGCTGACAGTCTTTCATTCTGTAATTATTTAGCCACCCCCGATATTTCGGATTACACTTTCCGATATATAATCACATAGTCAGCTTTATTTAGTTATCGTTCTTCCGTGGTTGTATACAGATAGCACATTCTCGTAGACTTCAAATCTGCAATAACATACCGCCGTCGTACGAGCGATTCTTCGTCACGGGTGTCTTCACGCTGGTAAGCATACAAAAAAATATTTTTGATGTCCCCATGTCTGGCATATGTCTAAAAGCAAACTGTGGGCACCGATCTCTCCAGGGAGTACCTGGTGATGGGGAATTCCATGAGCTGGAGCAGCTGATCCTGACGTTGACGTCGATCATCTTCACCTGCAGCGTCCAGCACGCCGCCGTGAACTTCCCCCAGTACGACTACTACGGCTTCCCGCCGACCTACCCACTCAGCCTCATTGGGAGACCACCAACAGACAAGGTAAACCGCACTCAAACAAATCTGCTCTGCACTAGAGCATTCCATGCGTCTCTCAGATCGTGCATAAGGGTCCGGGCGAGGTTACTGGAACGAGGTCGAAAGTGCCAGAGGTTTATCTAATACATATTTATGCTACCGTTTTAGTTGTAAATATCTTCGGGACTTTCAACTCAGTTTGCACGATGAACGTTCAGGTGTTGGGTGCCTTCTTGTTCAACGGACATGCTTGCTCAAAGGGAGGTCACCCGTGGTGGAATATTTGACTTGACTCTTCATATATGATCATTTCGATATCGTGGGACAGATGTAGCATATAGTTGTAGTAATATATAATATGTATAAATGATTATTATACCCAAGGCAAATACATATTTATGTTATTGATCCGTCGCAGGACAGGACATTTTTTAACCCTATTCTTTTAAAAGAATTACTGTTTGTTTTGTTGATATGCATGATCCAAGGGAGGTAACCCGTGACATGACATGTTATTTACTCAGACAAACGTATTCGTTTCAGTATTTGTCCACCAGTAACTAACTTTAAGAGACCACTCAACTCTTGCGTTTAGCGTAATCTTTTGTAATGTCCAAGGTTCAGTCTTTGTAAACAACCAGCATCACCGACATAATGTCCACTTCATAAATTCATTGTTGAATCATGTTGTGTAGAGGACATATATAAAAGTAAATACTTATGGCTTTGCAAACATGTATATTAAAGAAGCGTGTTTCAGAGTCCCAGGACAGAAGCCGACATCCTCAATGCTCTGCCCGACAAGAAACTGACAATGGATGCAATGATCGTCACCAAAATACTCAGCCAGAAGGGAGTCAAAGGTCTGGGAGACTTTGAGGTTGATTTCATATTTGATCCCAAGGCACAGAAAATAGTTGAAAGGTGAGTACTTATCACTTATAACTTTTCTGCCATACATAAAACTTGTGTGGTGCAAAACACGCGTTCATATAATAGCAATGTTTCAACATATTTTATCGTCAGAACCGATCACAGATAGTCGTGTCCAATATTCAATAAAGGTCATGTTAGCTTGTGTGATAAACGCCAGAGTAAATGTACAAACTTGTTTGAAATAACAAATATGGAGGTATTGACCACACCGTACAAACCAGAAATAATTATCATTATTAATGTACCTCAATTCTAAGTTTAGCATTTTTTGTAAACGGACGTTACTACAAAAAACTAGTAATATATTGCATCTTGTCAAAAGCTATGAAACTATTGAAGTGCTCATGCGCGTATTCGGTTGCAGCTTCCGGGAGAAGCTTGAGAAGATAGGTGTGATCATCAATGAACGAAACAAATCACTGGATCTTCCGTATGAGTATCTACATCCGAGTTCAATACCAAACTCCATCAGTGCCTAGGACGCCTGGCAGGATACGGGGGACATGCAGTTAAGGAACGACTCCTCCGAAAACTGTATTTCGACGGCAGTGCATCTTACTTGCCCCTGTCAGACATCCGAGACGTCTCCACATATTGAACTACACATGAGGATACATAAAATACAGACGCTTAATTTGTCATTTGAAACTTTCATAATTAATTAGTTATTTTTGTGGTATTGTTTCTTCAATACCTTTCCAGACATTTGGTTTATTATCTTTTAATTGATTGCTTGTTTTGTTCAGTTTTTCGGAAATATTACGACATCTTTAAAAAATGGTATACTGACTGACTGACTGAGTCCGGGGATTTCCAGAGAAGACTTTTCTAAGTATGACGCCAATAGTCATTGAGTTTAGTTTTCGCCGCTTTTAGCAATATTCCAGCAATATCACGGCGGGGGACACCAGAAATGGGCTTAACACATTTTGCCCATGTGGGGAATCGAACCCGGGTTTTCGGCGTCACGAGCCACCCCACCGCCCCTAATAATGGTATACAATAATGGTATGCTCTTGTACTTGCAATGTCTCTCCCTGACATCTGCCGACAAGATGATGTAGTTTCAGATGTTCTATTCTAGTCAGTTGTCAGTCAAAGAAATGTGAGTGAAGACAGGATGAATATATTAATTTCATTTATTTTGTTTATTCTTTTAATACGACGCAAATCAACCCTATCTTCGTCCATACACCAGCATCTTAATGCCACGAAAATTGAATCCAACTTGACCAAATATAATGCTGTATTAAATTGCCTTGCAAGTGAGTGTTTTTTGTTTAATTTCCTTTCGTGAAGTGGCTTTACATCAAATGTAAAATACATGTATGTATGAGCTCCTTTGAAAAATGTGCTGATCACGACTGCCGTCTTAGAAACGATTGTTGAATGGTGTCAACAATTTTCAGCTATGACTTCATATTAAGAATCGACTGACATCAGGAATGTTGTTCTGATCATGTCAGCAATACACGTGTGAAGTGATGGACTTGTTATAATATGGGTTTTTTGTACTCCCTAGTTTATTCTGAAAAATATAATTACGATTTATTACATTAAGTACAAAAAGCATAATAGATGCTACAATTGTCAGTATACGTGAAATTATTGATGTTAAAGTATCAGCGCTGCAGAATGATGTAAAGCAGAATTTCCACTTTAGTCTTCACAGTGTTTTAACTCAGTATTCCATTGTAATCACATGCACGTCTACAATGAATATAAGTATTAATGATTTCATTGGATGTAGTCTTAATGAAATCAATGACGAACATCTAATAAGTAATGTATGTTACAGTTTGGGCAGAATGACAAAATGACAATGAGTAATGACACAATTTCAAAGTTCAGTTTTGATGTTGTCATCGCCGTGCTGAACCTGAAACCGAAGGGGTGGATCTAAAGGTAAAGTCATTACCAAGTCAACACCATCAAACGAATCCGCCCCTCTAATGAACACGGCTTTGTACATATACATAGGGTTATCTTTCTCCGGCCATGTTAAGAACTCATACACTCCTTTACATGCTAATCCAAACGATCCATCCCTTTTCGGCACCAGAACACCATCTAATTTATTCAGTTTTATTTGCAGTTGATCTTTTGACTTGTCCAAGGTAACCAAAAACTCGCCAACCAAGGGATTGAAGTAACTCCCAGCATAATCCGAGAGGGGGTATTCGGGTGTGACAGATGTGTCATCTGTGTCGGGCGGTGGTACAAACATGGCCATATCCAACCAGGGTTTGGGGAAGGTGCAGCCTGTTTGTTTGTCTAACCATGGTGTTTCTCCCAGGACGATGTCAGCTACGTAATACAATGCCGACAACAACATGCTCATGGGTGATTTTGAATTTGACGTTGTTGGTCCATTGATGCTGATGTGGAGTCCGATGTCACTGTCAGGGAAGAGCCACAGTAGAGAGTTGTAGCTGTGGAGGCCGCCCGCATGCCATATGTTCTGTCGCCCTGTAAACGTTATTTAACATGTGACATGACGTATTATTGAAACAGGCCCAGCAAACAGAAATCGATCTGTTTTGCCTGTAGTGACAGTATGTCCGTTTTTTCTAAGGCTACACCGTGAATCTATTTCAAAATATAAAAGATTCAGTTTGTCTAAAAGTAAAAAAAGGATCACTTTGCAGGGTCACTTATGAATCACCATAGGCAAATTCTTTCTCAGTCCTTTCTCAAAACAGTGTTTATTAACAGCATATTTAATTAACAACAGGCAGATGGAAGAACATCGGGGACATAAGCAACGTGTGCGTCAGGCATATATTCAACCAATCATGTGTGCGTGCGTGCGTGCGTGCGTGCGTGTGTGTGTGTGTTTCTTAACATCACTAGTAATTTGGGTTTGGCGCCACTTTGCCAACCTTCAGTCAGGATTATGTCAAAGGAAAGCCCTGGGCTGGTGTAAGTCTTAGGCGTTTACTATTCAGGTGGCAGCATGTGTTTCAAAGTGACAAGAAAGATTTTCAAACCGAATCTTGGATTCGAACCCACTGTTACTTTACTGTATCTGTTTACACTGTATTTCTACCAATATGTGACATGCATCGTGATCATGGCCAGCATGGCGGAACTATCAACTACATACCTGTGACGTCAGTTCAAAACTCCGATAATTACGGGATGGTTTCACCATTACGATCTAAAAACTTTATTGCTAGTTCATGGCCCTCCTAACATAAGCGGTGGTTCCTAGTATGGTGATCTACCTTCTATAGCCCGTGTTTTATATTGTATTGTCTTCTTTAATTACACAGTTTTAGTTTTACATGCTACTTTTATGTTCATATCTGTCATACTCTAGTATTTTTACTGTCCATCGGCGACAGGTTTAACTCTTCACAATATTTTCATTTTTGTATTATATAAATTGTTCTCGTCACGATATGGCTGAGATATTGCAGATGTGACGTTAAATATTAACTCACTCACTCACTCACTCACTCACTCACTCACTCACCACTCACCACCAATATAGCTTGATGGTTTATTGAAATGTGTGCCGAAATTGGTAACTGTGTTGTTGTTATTTTTCATGTTTCATGAAGCATGAATCGAGACAATTTTATCTGATTTTGAGGTAAGTCATGCCAGCGGCTGGGCGCCTAGCAATATGTGACGTTAAATATTAACTCACTCACTCACTCCTAACATAAGCTAGTTGTTAGTCCTTGGCGAATATAATGTTTAAGTCAGTAACATGTAGAAATATATCCAGCTATGTGGCGCGGGCTGTAAAAAATCGAGTCTGGACCAGACAATCCAGTGATCATCGATGACATCATGAACATCGATCTACGCAATTGGGATACGATGACATGGGTCAACCAAGTCAGAGAGCCTGACCACCCAATCCCATTAGTCGCCTCTTACCACAAGCATGGGTTACTGAAGATCAATTCAAACCCGGCTCTTCACGGGTCGTATGATTAGAAGAGAGTTCACATACCCCTGTAGACATTCTTGAACCAGCCCATGCCATACCCGACTGATACGTCAGACACTGGCCACTGGGGGTACAGCTTCTCCATCATAAAGACCATGAAGGACGGCAGGGGGATGACAGGTTGCCACAGTTGTTGTATGGTCGCTTCCTTGATCAGCTGAGTGCCATTTTCCAGCTTCCCTTTGTTTAGCATAAATCTCATGAACTTTACCATGTCCTGGATGTTGGAGGCCATTGCACCGGCCGGGCCCACATTTCCAATGCTGTATAACATACACAGATCATACAGAATGCCATATATTACAGTCACATACCGGCTTGATGTTGAAGGATGTGGCGCTAATGCTGTAACATTTGAACATGGTACTGAACGGGATGTCAATAATATACCTAGGAATGACAAGTGTTTATGGATGATCAACTTCTTTATTGCATATTGCAATCGTACAAGAAAGAAATTGATCATCCATAGACACGTGTCATTCCTATTGCTTACAACTTCTAGAATGCCTCTCAAACAGTTCAATAATATACCTTATTATGTGCCAAAAAACATATTAAGTCACTGTGAAATATTTCACTGTTACCTGTTTGAATAATACAAGTAACATCAGAACAGTGTAAATCACCTGAGCTTCATTTTGAAAATGCCATGTCGTGCACAAATCAGCTGTTATTGGTCTGCAAGCGTGTTGACGTGTACGGTTGTTAAAGGTCTGTTTAAATAGATCTGGGGCAGGTGGGGTAGTCTTGTGGTTAAAGCGTTCGCTTGTCACGCCGTAGACCCGAGTTCGAATTCCAACATGGATGCGATGTCCATTTCTGGTGTCCATTTCTGGTGTCCCCGCCGTGATATTGCTGGACTATTGCTAAAACGGCATAAAACTAAACTCACTCACTGAATAGATCTGAATTTACACCAAAGGACTTACAAAACATTCCGTTTTCTCTGAATTGGTTTAACGCTATCATTTAGCATATACTTGACAATGAATTCACATTTATCAGCTGCTAACCACTTACTCAAGTGGAGCCGGGTCACCTTCGGTTAGTTCTCCCCTCAGATAGACGTATGGTCGGGCATATCTGTCTCCTGTGACGTCACCGTCCTCCATACCTGTGTCTGTTGACGTCATACCTATCTGCTGTAACAACCTGGTGTTGAGATTCTCTTCCCAGGATGCTCCCACACCTTCTCAGTGATGTGCCCGGCCAACATGTACATGAAGTTGCTGTACTGCATCTCGCCACGGAATGGGTTGGAGGGCAACAGTCCTGCAAGTCTGAGAAGGATAATATCATGCATATGTGATCACAAATAATTAGAGACAAACTAGGTACTCACCTGTACTCGGCCATTACATTTAAGAACATAATCTACTCTCATGTTTTCTTCACTATTACCGATACATTGAATCTACAGACCTGGACAGAGGTTACGTGAGTGTTTATCACCATCACTATCATCACCATCATCATCATTTATCATCTGGCTGGTAGGGTAGCCTAGTGGTTAAAGCGTTTGCTCGTCATGTCGAAGACCCGGGTTCGATTGCCCACATGGGTACAATGTATGAAGCCCATTTCTGGTGTCCCCGCCGTGATATTGCTGGAATATTGCTAAAAGCGGCCTAAAACCAAACTCACTGACTATTGGCGTCATACTTAGAAAAGTCTTCTCTGGAAATCCCCGGAGGACCCCCGAATATCGTGGCCAGATTCAGGCCCGCCAGTCCTGTCCGGTGACTCAAGACATCTTTAATTGTTGTCTCCTTTGTCTTGAAGTCATCTGGGAACTCGTAGCCTTCTCCAAGAAGTTCCGAGACAGTAGTGTCGAACGTGATCCTGCAGTAAGACATGGATTACATCTATACTAAAATGTTGATATTCTCCAATGGTAATAAGTAATTCTGGATCTTGTTTCATACAAAAAGACATGTTTCAGTTATTTGTCACTGTTCCGGAGAAGATGGCTTCAATGCAGAAGACCTGGAAATTATTGGTTCTCTGGATCTTCCTGAATACATGGAGGTGGTTGTGGCGATATTATACTTGTATCAGCAATTAAAGATATCGACTGATTTCTTTGTTTCGTCCAGTGCACACATCTTTACATTAGTAAAATCAATTAAAGCGCGCATTAACAAACATAGATGGACACCATAAATTGTATAGGCCGAGAGTGAAATATTTCTGGTAGACTATCACGCGAGGCCTCCATCACTAGCTTACATACACACTCCGTTGAGGGATGGCAAATATATTACCCTGAAAACTATAGCATGACAAAGTTTTTTATTAACGTGACATGGTTATGAGGTTACGACCTGTACTGGATACGCAGCGATGTAACTTGCACGATGACAAAAGGTGCCCTTCTTTTATGGAGTGGGTCTGTACCAAACGGGGTTTGTTTTTGTTGGTGTTTTTTCATTTATTTATTTATTAATTTATTTATTTATTTACTTTTTGTTGTATTTGTTTGGGTTTTGGGGGTTTTTGGCTGTTGTTTTTGTTGTTTTCTTTGGGGTGGGGGTATTTTGTTTTGTTGTTTTGTTTTGCTTTATTCAGACATTTTGCTGTATTTCCACAGTGACAAAATTATGAAAGTCGACTGCAGCAGGAAGTGATTTGGGCACAGATCCCCGACAATTACAGGTATATTCACCTTAACATTGTACAGTTATCATACGTAACTTAACGCACGTAAGATTCGGTGACACCCACTCCAATGTCAAGGACACCCAACCATGATACCAAACTATGTTGCTGGTGTAGGTCCCCGGTACTGAGTGGAGTTTGAGACGACTGGGGTGAGGGTAAGGTGACTCCCCCATACGTCAGCTGATATTGTGTCAGTCACTGTTCAAGGACGTGTTTCTGAACATGCAGCCAATTTATCGCACCTGTGTTGTTGGAAACGTTGAATTGTTATTGTTGTTATTGTTTGTGTTATTTGTATATAGAGTTGAATAATGCCTATCAGTTTCATGAAAAGCCTGATATTGATCAGGTTGACTATGTCACATCGGACTTCTTGGTTTGATTACCAGCTATTGATATATTTCTCTGTACACACAGACTGCATGGTAGTGTGGAAAACCATGTTTGTGATATGTAA
Source organism: Haliotis rubra (assembly GCF_003918875.1). NCBI lineage: Eukaryota > Metazoa > Mollusca > Gastropoda > Lepetellida > Haliotidae > Haliotis > Haliotis rubra. The sequence continues at coordinate 436,657 of NW_025767533.1, forward strand.
TAGAATCAAAATAAATAAATTTCACTCCATTCATTCGTAATGTTCATATGATCATGTACATAGGAGCAAATCTATTTCAAACGAATACGCAGATAAACATGTCTTAACTCCGTGGACTCTGGAAAACATAAGGGGCGGTGGGTGGCGGCCTAGTGGTTAAAGCTTTCTCCCGTCACGCCGAAGACCCAGGTTCGATTCCCCACATTGGTACCATATGTGAAGCCTATTTCTGGTGTTCCCTGCCGTGACATTGCTGAATATTGCTAAAAGCGGCGTAAAACCATACTCACTCACTGACAACATAAAATGCAGCTTTTGAAGAAATGAGTGATATATCACTGCAGTGTGTTGTCACCACGGCCTGGATGTCTACAGGTGTGTGCACTGGATGTAAAACACATGCAAATTACCCTACTTACTTTCCTTCTGATTCGTCGATCATCAAAGCAATGAGTGTTGCAGTTATTGATTTTGTTATCGAACCAATTCCGAAGAGCGTCTCTTCAGTCACCTCCCTCTTCGCCGCTAAATCTGCATATCCCAGGGTAGAGACCAGGTTTCGTTGCCCTTGACGACGGCGATGCTGAGACCGGGTATGTCTTGACACCCCCTTTATTGTCTCTAGATAACCCTTAATGTTCTCGCTCTCTTCGTGTGTGAATACATCCCCACTGCCGACAGCCAGCAACCCTACGAACATCAGGGCAATATAGAACATCATGATTATTGGTGGTTAAAGGAGAGCATACGCCTATATGTGTCCGCGCACTGGTAAGGGGCTCCGCGTATGGTGTAGGTCACTCGAAATCCAACCTGAGCGCAAACCGTATTTACATAGGGACTTATTTGACCTGTTTACGAGTATAGTCTCGTCGCAGCACAGCTGTTTCTGAAGGAGATATACACAACAACACTACGATGGGTGTCCATTCGCTCTCTTTGAGAGGCACGTAATGCCGCTCAGTGGATTGAGCCTCCCCTATATGGATATTTACTGAGCGATAGTTTGACCCGAGAGCAAATGTAAAGTTAAACTCAGCCGATTGTATGTGGATCGCAATGTCAATATCCTTGACATAGTTTTCTTGAGCAGTGAACGGAAACTTTGTCCCCGTTTCAGCTAGTGCCTCGTATTATTGCAAATAACGTTGGCCTACAGTCATGGGGGTGAGTGAGTGAGTGAGTTTAGTTTTACTCCGCTTTCACCAAAATGGGCTTCACATAGTGTACCCGTGTGTGCAATCGAACCCTGGTCTTCGGCGTGACGACCCAACGCTTTAACCACTAGACTACCCCACCGCCCCTACAGTCATGGGAGACACACCTCCCTACACCATACCTGAGCCTCCAAGAGAGGCTCCAGGAAGAGATGGGATGAATATTTCTTGGCATATAAGCACTGTTAATGTGCCTCCAGACTCTCAGACGACTACCCGTAACATAAACCATGAAAGGTGCCCTGGCCTTGGTCGATTGCCTAACAGTGGCTATTGGTTGGTGTTCCGGGTTACGCCTACTGATGACAGAGTGACAGTAACCAATCTGAGCGCCGTCAACCCACGAATGGCATGCCAGCTGCATGCATACTCACTATCTGCCATCTCGTTCCCCAATAAAAGTCTTCTCCTCGCCTTGTTAACGAGTATGGAGAAACGGATGGCATATTCACAAATTGGTATACTCTTGGACGGCCAAGCACAGACACTGCTTTTTCATGGTATGAGTGGGTAGCATGCTTCACATGCATGTAGGATGCGTTTGGGCGAACCCTGTCAAACTGAAACCTTGTTTTCATTACCTGAAATGTGCTATTAAACAATGGCATCACTGACATATCGTCACTATATTAGTTCCATGTGTATTTCCTGTTCCTTGGCGCGTCTACTTCACTGCAGCCGAGGACAACCTTTATTGCACATGCGATGATGCATTGACAGCCTGAATATCTGTGTGTTTCGGCAAACAAACCAGGTCGTTGTTGTTGTATTGTTATTGTTGTTGTTGTTGCTATTGTTGTTGTTGTTCAACTCGTTTATTAGACTGCGTAGATGTTGGCTGTTAACATTAGTCTTCCCGAGTATCAAAACAAACAGACATCAAGATATCACAGCAACACAGTCAACAGGACAATCACAGCAACACAGTCAACTAGACTATCGCAGCAATAATGCAATCTAGATTATCACAGTCAACACAGTCAACCACACAATCACAGCAACACAGTCAACTAAAAAGCATCACAGTAACACAGTCAGCTACACCATCGCAGCAATAATGCAATCTAGAGTATCACAGTCAACACAGTCAACCAGACAATCACTGCAACACAGTCAACTAAAAGTATCACAGCAACGCAGCCAGCCAGACCATCGCAGCAATAATGCAATCTAGAGTATCAGGGGCGGTGGGGTAGCCTAATGGTTAAAGCGTTGGCGTTGAAGCTCGAATCCCACATGGGTACCGAAGCCCATTTCTGGTGTCCCCGCCCGGATGTTGCTGGAATATTGCTAAAAGCGACGTCCCAAACTCAGTCATGGAGTATCACAGCAACACAGTCAATCTGAAGTGACGGGAAGCCCATTTCTGGTCAGCTATCCTATCCGCCGTCAATGTTGCACAGGAATATTGCTAAATCAGCTAAAACTATCACGTAAAACCAAAACAGTCAACTAAAGTATCAACACAGTACAGTCAACTAAAGTATCACAGCAACACAATCAGCTATACTATCACAGCAATAATTCAATCTAGAATATCACAGCAACACAGTCAACTAAAGTATCACAGCAACACAGTCAACCAGACTATCACAGCAACAGTCAACTCACAGACTATCAACCAAAGTATCAGCAACACAGTCAACTAGACTATAACAGTAACAGCAACAGACAATCACAGCAACACAGACTAAAGCACAGTCAACCAGGATAACAGCAACAGTCAACTGGAATATCACAGCCACAGTCAACCAGACAATCACAGCAAACAGTCAGACTCACAGACTATCAACTAGGCTATCACAGTCAAGTCAACTAGGACTATCACAGCAACACAGTCAGACTATAGACTATCACAGCAACAGTCAACCAGACAGATCCACCAGGCAACACAGTCAACTGGAATATCACAGCAACACAGTCAACCAGACTATCACAGCAACACAGTTAACCAGACTATCAACTGGCAACACAGTCAACTCAAAGCAACTATCCCGCAGCAACACAGTCAACCAGACTATCACAGCAACACAGTCAACTGGACTATCACAGCAACACAGTCAACTGGACTATCACAGCAACACAGTCAACTGGACTATCACAGCAACACAGTCAACTGGACTATCACAGCAACACAGTCAACCAGACTATCAAAGCAACACAGTCAACTAGACTATCACAGCAACACACAGTCAACTAGACTATCACAGCAACACAGTCAACTAGACTATCACAAATAACACAGTCAACTAGGACTATCAAAGCAACACAGTCACAGCAACACAGTCAACTGGACTATCGCAGCAACAGTCAACTAGACAACACAGTCAACAGACTAACACAGTCATGTCAGCTAAAAGTATCACAGTCCAAACACTGTCAACTAAAGTCAATATCACAGCAACACAGTCAACTAGACTATCCCAGCAACAGCCATTCAGTCAAGCTAAAGTATCACAGCAAGCACAGTCAATCCAGACTATCAGCAGCAACACAGTCAACTAGAATATCACAGCAACACAGTCAACTGGACTATCACAGCAACACAACAGTCAGCTGGACTATCACAGGCAGCACAGTCAACTAGACTATCACAGCAGCACAGTCAACCAGACTATCACAGCAACACAGTCAACAAACAATCAAGATCAATCACAGCAAGCACAGTCAACTAAAGTATCACAGCAACACAGTCAACTGGACTATCACAGCAACAGTCAACTAGACAATCACAGCAACACAGTCATGTAAAAAGTATCACAGCAACACTGTCAACCAAAGTATCACAGCAACACAGTCAACTAGACTATCACAGCCACAGTCAACCAGACAATCACAGCAACAGACAACTAGACTATCACAGCATCACAGCACACAGTCCACCAGACAATCACAGCAACACAGTCAACTAGACTATCACAGCCCAGTCAAAGACAACAGTCAAGCTGGACTATAACAGCAACACAGTCAACCAGACTATCACAGCAACAGTCAACCAGACAATCACAGCAACACAGTCAACTGGAATATCACAGCAACACAGTCAACTAAAGTATCACAGCAACACAGTCAACCAGACTATCACAGCAACACAGTCAACTAGACTATCACAGCAACACAGTCAACTGGACTATCACAGCAACACAGTCATGTAAAGTATCACAGCAACACTGTCAACTAAAGACTATCACAGCAACACAGTCAACTGGACTATCACAGCAACACAGTCAACTAAAACTATCACAGCAACACAGTCAACCAGACTATCACAGCAACACAGTCAACTGGACTATATCACAGCAACACAGTCAACTGGACTATCACAGCAACACAGTCAACTGGACTATCACAGCAACACACAGTCAACCTGGACTATCACAGCAACACAGTCAACCAGACTATCACAGCAACACAGTTAACTAGACAATCACAGCAACACAGTCAAACCAAAGTATCACAGCAACACAGTCAACTGGACTATCACAGCAAGCACAGTCAACTAGACTATCACAGCAACAGTCAACAGTCAATCAAAGTATCACAGTCAACACTATCACAGCTAAACAGTCAATCACAGCAACACAGTCAACACAGACTATCCCAGCCACAGTCAACCAGACAATCACAGCAACAGTCAACTAGACTATCACAGCAACACAGTCCACCAGACAATCACAGCAACACAGTCAACTAGACTATCAAAGCAACAGTCAACTGGACTATAACAGCAACACAGTCAACCAGACTATCACAGCAACAGTCAACCAGACAATCACAGCAACACAGTCAACTGGAATATCACAGCAACACAGTCAACCAGACTATCACAGCAACAGTTAACCAGACTATCACAGCAAACACAGTCAACTGGACTATCACAGCAACACAGTCAACTAGACTATAGCAGCAACACAGTCAACTGGACTATCACAAAACACAGTCAACTAGACTATCACAGCAACACAGTCAACTGGACTATCACAGCAACACAGTCAACTGGACTATCACAGCAACACAGTTAACCAGACTATCACAGCAACACAGTCAACTGGACTATCACAGCAACACAGTCAACTGGACTATAGCAGCAACACAGTCAACTGGACTATCACAAAAACACAGTCAACTAGACTATCACAGCAACACAGTCAACTAGACTATCACAGCCAACACAGTCAACCAGACTATCACAGCAACACAGTCAACCAGGACTATCACAGCAACACAGTCAACTAGACTATCACAGCAACACAGCCAACCAGACTATCACAGCAACACAGTCAACCAGACTATCACAGCAACACAGTCAACCAGACTATCCCGCAGCAACACAGTCAACCAAGGACTATCACAGCAACACAGTCAACCAGACTATCACACCAGCACAGTCAACCAGGACTATCACAGCAACACAGTCAACCAGACTATCACAGCAACACAGTCAACTAGACTATCACAGCAACACAGTCAACTGGGCTATCACAGCAACACAGTCAACTGGAGTATCATCACTGCAACACAGACAACTAGACTATCACAGCAACACAGTCAACCTGACTATCACAGCAACACAGTCAACCAGACTATCACAGCAACACAGTCAACTAGGCTATCACAGCAACACAGTCAACCAGACTATCCACAGCAACACAGTCAACTAGGGCTATCACAGCAACACAGTCAACCAGACTATCACAGCAATACAGTCAACTAGGCTATCACAGCAACACTGCCAACTGGGTATCATACCGTCTGCAACACAGACCACTAAAGTATCACAGCAACACAGTCGCTAGTCAAGCAGAATACATTGAGCATCTCCATCGCTGTTCTACACTAAAATGTCACAACCTCACATGAGCATCACAACATCACCACACATCACTAAATGTCACACACATCACCACACCTCACCACACACACCACACATCACCACACATCACCACATCTCCAAGCTCGGATCTCACAACATCTTCAATTTTTTCACAACACAATACCTGAGATGCCTTAGGTTACGACCTAAAAGAGTCGCACATAAAAATATAAGTAACTCTCTTTAAAGTAATTCGTTGGTAAAATAGCGTGATTGCGATCAACTCTTACAAGGTTCACATTTAAAGGAAGCAACACGTGTCCACACTTTGATGAAGTAGCTGTCTGCCATGGGTGCAGGTTGTACCGTGTGGTACCCGTGAATATCCGGGTTAGAATTTGTCTTCAGTAACCCATGCTTATCGTAAGAAGGGACTAACGGGATCGGGTGGTCGGGATCGCTGACTTCATTGACACATGTCATCGTATCCAAATTGCGTAGATCAATGCTCATGCTGTTGATCACTGGATTGTCTGGTCCAGACTCGATTATTATTACAGACTGACGCCATATAGCTTGAATATTGCTAAATGCGGCGTTAAACAACAAACCAACCAACCAAATGTAACCTTGTGGGTGATCCCGATCCCGAATTTCATTTGATATTCCTGAAAGTGTGGTTGTTTGCTAGGGAAAGAATACAAGTTAGGCTGTGCAGTTTTAGGATGAATCAGATGTCCTCGCAGGGGAGACTTGAACAACTACTGTTGAGAATTTTCAGTTAATGTTCATGTATTGATTGTCATCATATAGTACTGCAATACTGAGACACTAATCGTGATCATACATGGTATAGAACTGCTGATATATGCATGTATTGATGGCACTGAGGTCATTATGTATCAAAAGTGGTTTACATATAGTAGTGTTTCTCCCAGGATCCAAAAGGGCAGGGCGACAAAATTTCAAAAGGAGCAGCACAATTCCATAAAAGGGCATCTCAATGCCAGATTTCCAAGTATTATGGTAAGTTATAGTGCTTATTATTCTTAAAGTTCAAAGAGCATAATTATTTCACTTGACTTCAACATGAAATAGAAACTAAAACAACCAAGTGTTGATATCAATTAAAGAAGGACAGGGTGTCAAATAAAAGTTCAGGGCGCTTCGCTCTGCGAAAACAACCTAGTGGAAACACTACATGGTTTTGCAGTAATGTTGTGTGTATACATTAACGTGCCCATGCAGCGAAGTACATATGCATTATTAACCAGAGTACGCTTCAATATTATTTATGTAAATCTATTCCATATCTTTATAGGAAGTACTTATCTAAATTCAGACTCAGTTCCCATAATTTAGCCAATAGAAACTGGTAGGTATGAAAACATAAATCTTGTAAATCGAAAATGTCAAATGTGTAAAGATGATATTGAAGATGAACTACGCTTTATATTAAAATGCCCATCATATCATAACTATAGTATAATGTATATTAAGCCATATTATTATAAATGTCCATCAGTATTTAAATTTATTCAACTACTTACCATTAATAATGTTAAAGAGTTGTGTAATTTAGGAAATATCTATATAAAGGGCTTGTTTATTAAGAAAGGAATTAATTAGTAAACCTTTACCTATATCTCTATTCCACTGTCACCTTGTCTGCAACCCACTGTACCAATACCAACACCGGTGTCATTGTGCCAATTATCTGTACAGATTAACGGTTAATAAACGAATCGAATGTATAATATATTTTGCTCATATGTAGTCTTAGCGGTACCGATGCATATGTAAATGTATTTTGTTTACATATAACATTGCAGTACTGATATATGACTATAGATTGATTGTTTTCACATATAACATTGCAGTACTGATATATGACTATAGATTGATTGTGTTCACATAAAACATTGCAGTACTGATATATGACTATAGATTGATTGTGTTCATATATTACATTGCAGAACTGATATATGACTATAGATTGATTTCCAAGATATTTTTTATGGATTAAACTTCTTTTTTAATTTCTCTCACAACGTTTCGAGACCATTCCAGGTCCCTTCATCAGGTGAACTGGCAGTTAGGACTATGACGTCGTCACTATGACGTCATTACTGAGTTATGACGTCACAATGCAAGTGACATCACAGTACACTAGGGAGAGTACTGTATAAGTGAGTTAGTTACATAATGATGAAATTCATGCTAAATAATAGAGTTGAAAGTTGAATTTGTCAATACACACAACAACTGCTAATTACACAAGGTTACTTGATAGCAGGCTTTCCAAAGAATAGTAGACTCGTTTTCTTGTATCTAAAGTTCATCTAAAGTTCATCAAAAGTTAATCAAGAGGTCCCACTTGCTTGGCGAGGTATACACCTTGATCACGATTAATTGCTGGTTTATGGTAGCGATCAAGGTGTATACCTGCCAAGTGCGATAGGACCTCTTGATTAACTTTGATGAACTTTAGATGAACTTTAGATACAAGAAAAACGAGTCTATTCTTTTTGGAAAGCCTGCTATCAATGACTGCTTTATTAATGCTTGATTGTTGTAATGTTTCAATTCAACTTTCAACTATTATTCGGCATAATTCATCGATGTAACTAACTCGCACGAAGTACTCTCCCTGATGTACTATGATGTCGCTACGATCATAACTCATAGCTCAGTAATATTTGTCATAGTGATTGACGTCATAGTCCTAACCAGTTCTGATGAAGGACCTAATGGTCTCAATGCCAATCAGAAATTAAAAAAGAAGTTTAATCCATATCTTAGTTTTATCAATAATACAACTTCTAAATGCCACTGAAGACATTATAGATTGATTGTTTTCACATATAACATTGCAGGTACTGATATACTTGACTATAGATTGATTGTGTTCATATATTACATTGCAGTACTGATATATGACTATAGATTGATTGTGTTCATATATTACATTGCGAGTACTGATATATGACTATAGATTGATTGTGTTCATATATTACGTTGCAGTACTGATATATGACTATAGATTGATTGTGTTCATATATTACGATTTGCAGTACTGATATATGACTATAGATTGATTGTTTTCACATATAACATTACGGTAGTGATATATGACTATAGATTGATTGTGTTCATATATATGACATTGCGGAGTACTGATATATGGCTATAGATTGATTGTGTTCATATATTCATTGCAGTACTGATATATGACTATAGATTGATTGTGTTCATATATTACATTGCAGTACTGATATATGACTATAGATTGATTGTGTTCATATATTACATTGCAGTACTGATATATGACTATAGATTGATTGTGTTGTTTATATTACATTACGAGTAACTGATATATGACTATAGATTGATTGTTTTCACATAAAACATTGCAGTACTGATATATGACTATAGATTGATTGTGTTCATATATTACATTACAGTACTGATATATGACTATAGATTGATTGTGTTCATATATAACATTGCAGTACTGATATATGACTATAGATTGATTGTGTTCACATATAACATTGCAGTACTGATATATGACTATAGATTGATTGTTTTCCACATATAACATTATACCAGTACTGATATATGACTATAGATTGATTGTGTTCATATATAACATTGCAGTACTGATATATGACTATAGATTGATTGTGTTCATATATTACATTGCAGTACTGATATATGACTATAGATTGATTGTGTTCATATATAACATTGCAGTACTGATATATGACTATAGATTGATAGTGTTCACATATAACATATATGCAGTACCGATATATGTACATAACATTAATGTAATGATTGATGTATATACAGTTCGAGCTTATCCTGAAATGAATTGCGTGCAGATCCATTATACTGTTTGTTGCATATATGCTGTGGTTACCTCTATGAATACCTCAGTTGGACAAATATCACTTTAAACATGCGTGTTGATGGTTTTACCTAGTAGTAGTATATCTTTTGACAATTTAGTGATAAAAAATTGAAAAAATATTAACAAACTTTATTTCCAACAAACAATTCATATGTGACTTTTGAATATGGATGCTTTTGTAATATCAACGTATACGAATCATCAGCTTTATCGACCAGCCTTCTGTCCATTAGGCTGAGTAGAGTGCCCCCATGTACACTGTCCGCTACAGTTGGGCACTAGCCGCCTGTCCTGTAGTGAGAGTTGGTGGTGTTATCGGCAATATGGATAAGCTCTTTGAGCGGCACATTTAGAAGTTGGTGAATTAGATACGGTCAAACGTTATGGATGAACAACTTCTTTATTCGGGTGATGCGACGGTTCGATACATATTCTTGTATCGTTGTCAAGCAAGTATGATTCGTGTATCGTTGTCAAGTACGATACTTGCTTGACAACGTTACAAGAATCATACCTGCTAGACAACGATACAAGATATACAATATAACACACTGATAGTCATGAACATGGGTGATCTAGATGATCTGGTCTGGATGATCATAGTTACAGTGATGATTCACTGAGTCGGATTTCATCCCGTGACGTTGACTATTTCATTTCTAAATTAAATACAAATGGACGTAGGTACACAGATTGAAACAATACATTTTTAAATTTACTTTTCAAAGTGGCTTTGAGAAAACATGTGAACACGTAACTGTATCACAGTTACTGCAGGCAATCTCCATGTAAAGATCCTTGTAGAATAAACGCTGTGTTACATTCTGCTTTAATCGAACTAAACCAGTTTTAGCTCACACACTAATTGTAGAAACTATAGTCAACCTGAGAAAGATAAGGGAAATTTTGATAGATTACTTTTTATAATGACTTATGTAAATTGTAACCATATTTGGAAAACAAAATTTCACATATACATGCCAAACCCAGTCAAATATAGCACGTGTTCATCGTGTAATTCTATTGAATGTAGTACTCAATCACTTGTTACTGATTCCAACTTTAATCGTTTCCATCAGAAGAATGTCTTTGACCGTATATCAATACAATTCCTTCCACTTAAGACTGTGTAATAAAGGTTATCAGACTGAGACGGACGTCATGCCTACTTTGGCCATTGGCCAGTGTATATAGTCCACGGCACTACTGCAGTAATCAGTATACACGCTGTCCGTGTTTCAGTAGGTCTTTGTGCTTCCAGGTCAGATCACACTTTGCTCCAGGACGCCGCTAATCCGGTAATTTCTGTGTCTGGACCCTTTAGGATTAGCCTCCCGATGTACAGATGTATAAGTTGGTTGTTTACTTCCCATCTCACACATTCTACAGTATTTAGATACAGCTTAGGAATCAAAGACGAATAGACTATTTTCACAGCGGTCACATTGCCTTGAGCTACATCAAACATAATAACGAGGCCGTCCCTTCCATACAGCCATACTAATAAGGAAATCACATTCACATCGATGACTTGGCGTTAGGTTGTTGAATTCACCGATAACTACTCTTTAAGGAATATGGAACGCCATACACTTTATAATAACCCTGCATTATGGACTCTAGCAACGATGGCTGATTGATAAGTTCATCACAAGGAAGGGAGTTTTTTGGGGCCGTAACCTTTGGGAATGGACACACTTGTGGGCATACAGTGACCAGGAATAAATATAATGCGATTTATAATGTTTTTCGTTCCATCATTCATGACTATTACTGTTCTATGAATATTTTATGCATGCGTTTTATGATATTACAGAAAGTATAAATGTATGCCTTCTATGACTATTAAAGGCGCATTACAGTAAGTGCATGTAATGCGTTTATGACAATTACACAGAAGTATTATGCCTTTATGAAATGTAGGCATATGTTGCGTTCGACTATTACAGAAAGTCTATGTTCTATGAATATTACAGAAAGTAGGCATGCATGCGTTTTATGACGATTACAGAAAGTATAAATGTATGCCTTCTATGACTATTACAGAAAGTAGGCATGTATGCGTTTATGACTTTTACAGTAAGTAGGCAGAATGCGTTTATGACAATTACAGAAAGTAGAAATGTATGCCTTTTATGACTATTAAAGAAAGTAGGCATATAAGCGTTCTATGACTATTACAGAGAAGTAGGCATGTGTGTGTTTTATTACTATTACAGAAGGTAGGCATGTATGCGTTATATGACTATTACAGAAAGTAGGCATATATGCGTTTTATGACTATTACAGAAACTAGGCATATAAGCGTTCTATGACTATTACAGAGAGTATGCATGTAAGCCGTTCTATGACTATATACAGAAGGTAGGCATGTATGCGTTATATGACTATTACAGAAAGTAGGCATATAAGCGTTCTATGACTATTACAGAAAGTAGGCATATAAGCATTCTATGACTATTACAGAATATGCATGTAAGCGTTCTATGACTATTACAGAAAGTAGGCATGTATGCGTTTAATGACTATTACAGAAGTAGAAATGTATGCGTTCTATGACTACTAAAGAAAGTAGGCATGTATGCGTTTATGACTACTACAGAAAGTAGGTATGTAAGCGTGCTATAACTATTATAGGTTTTCTATGCGTTCTATGACTATTACAGAAAGTAGGCATGTATGTGTGTTCTATGACGTACTACAGGAAGTAGGCACTATGCGTTCTGTTACAAGACCGTGATAAGAATCCGAAATATCTGAAAACAAGAAAATCATATGGAAAACATCCTGTGACATTTTGTCCCTGGTGCTTTGTCCAGTAACAATATAATCAATACGTGTACAATCTGCTATGTAACGCCTCCATATACAACATATTGTATTAAATGTCACGATGATGAATAAACAATTATTTAATACTTGGAGGACTAAGTTTGTTCATTGCAATATGAACGCAAATTATCTTGGGATTGTTTTATTTGGATTATTCTGTGGTTATCTGACTTCTTTATCGAACGTGTCCATTGAGTCTATGTGTAGTCATCCTCCCGCAAGCAGCAGTTAGTAGTATTATTTGACCTTACCATACACGTGGGAAAGGAAAAGCAGCTAAATTGGTTTCCATGGGACACAGAAAGGATGACTTAATGTATTCTGCTCCCCTGGTTTTCAACTATCTAGAAAATGATATATTTCATTCTTGGTAAATTTCACGAATTTTACTCAGGTAATAAAATTCTAAATACCTACCGTGGGATGCAATCATCAAGCTTCAAGTACGTTTTTACTTTAATACTGGTGTTAGCCGATACAATCAAAGTTTAATACCTGGTTTAGCGATATGACCTTTCAATCTGTTTATCATATTCGGATGTTCAAGACATCCTTTGTGCTTTACGTGCTTGCTGTCGTGAAGACAGGCTAGGGTTGTCGTGTGACAAAATGTATAAAACTTACTTTACATAATGTTTGGACAACCATAAAGAAGGCTGTTATCGTGTCATGTATTAAGCCATTCACGTTGAATCTGACAACATTAAGACTCATAAAAGTATATCGTGTCGCTATGCTTGAATTCTTCTGAAACTGTAACACCATTCTGACTGTGAATAGAAAGGTTCGGTTTTAGTACTAAAAGGTATGTGACAATTGAATCAATATACTACTGTATGAAGGCGGACACATCATATCACAAATTAAAATTACATTCCAGTAGACACATCTGCTCAAAGTGACTACAGCTCTAATAGAACTGTAAGAAAGTACATTGTCCTTTGTCATGTGTGACGTATGTTCGTTTAAATGGACATCAAGCAGACCGTGCGAACCTGAAACTTCATTCATGAGTTATTGTACAAGGGACAGTGCTCACTATACCAGCCTCTGGTCTGACTGTTGCAGATCTCCCTGTCATATGGTGACTTAATGTTGAGTTGCTCAAAAGTATAACTATATTCAATGTTTAGGAGTTCGTTGACATTAGAATCCTCCTTGCTAAGTACAATGTCGGTTTATAAAGAGACAGTTAGCACTAAAACATGTTTGGGTACAGGATTAGAGTGTCGGAATTCAGAATAGGGGGATGTCGGATTAGAGGGAGCTTCTAATATGATATTATATAGGGACAAATTCGGTACCAAATAGATATGTCGGTTTACAGGGAATGTCGGACTAGAGGGATGTATGCTTATCTTATTGAGGATTGATGACTTGGAGTTTATGCATAATATTAGGTGTTGGGGAGAGTTGGGTATCGGTAGTAAACTACGGTTTTTGTCCGTGCAATTGAAAAGAAATTCATTTTGTATTGACATGACCCGCATAAGTAATATTCCTTCCAAATATTGCACAATGTTTCAGTGTCCTATGGCAATCCAAGTCATAGTTTGATAACAATGGCTCAGTTCTCCGATGTAGGTAACCTTTAACATTCAGCAGAATAAAACAGATGTCATGACTCCCCGATCATCACAACCAGCAAACCCACCCCTATAAGTATATGACAAGTCCCTAAGAATTTTATCTTTTGCAATGTGATTGCAGTTCCTTTTGTGTCAAATGGGTGACTGTAGGGTGTCTGGGATTTAAAAACACAATAATTATGCTTCAGACGGGGGAAAATAGAAATTATCTGCTACAAAAATTACACAGGAGTTATTTTGTTGAAAAAAAATAGGATCCTAGTTCTCATTAATAACGTAGCAAGTCTCCACACATAATCCCAGCCTGGTCGAGCAGAGATAATATTCGCGACGCAGATAAGTTTTTCCCCGAAAACTGGTGAATTATAAAATACTTGTCAGGACAATTTATGTTTCCCAAGTGTTTGGTTATGGAAATAGTTATGGTACTAGGCCATAGCCTTAGAATGGCATCTTGTCAGCCAATGTGAACACAGAACAACTTTCACGGCACACACTACTGACAAATAGCGAGTCTGATGCCGAAATGCGTAATTTCTGATGCCGAAATGCGTAATTGGACAAAATGGAAAACAATGAAAGCAACAAGCACTTCATGATTTGCCGTTGTATTCGGCAATGTTTCGGATAGTCTGCAGCATTTAGGGGCTCAAAACCGAAAAGAACGTCATAGTGAAACATTTTCAAGCTCATGTGAAATCTCTTACTGATTTTGATATCTATCTCATGGGTACCAGTGGATGCCCCAGCTACAAAATGCCCCAGCAAATTTGGTCATTCATTCTAATTTGGTCAAATTTATTTAAAATGATTAAATGTATGCCGTAAATTCATAGTTTTTGTCAACTTTGATATTATGTTCTTCATATAAAAGTTATTAAGAAGTAATATTTCTGATAAATATTCAATCAGTAAACTCATAACTATGTATATACTTTTATATGAAGAACATAATATCAAAGTTGACAAAACTATGCATTTATGGCCTATATTTAATCATTTTAAATAAATTGGGGCATTTTAACTAACCCCCCTGGGGCAAATTTGACCAAAACTCCGGGGCAATTTGACCAAATTTGCTGGGGCAATTTGCAGCGGGGGCAATTCGACTGGCAATCGTACTTGATTTAATTTATGTTAAAAATACCACTGACAGTAAGCTGTAACAGGGGTATGGTGGAGTAGGAATATGAATCTCGTGGGAAAAACTTCCTTCTTCAGCCTAACTTTGGAATTTGTATGCCCCATGTGTGCTTGTCTCTTTCATATGCGTCCGATTCGGAATGATCGGAACATTTCTCCTGCCTAAGTCTGTCTCTTTACTTGGAAAGCGGAAGAAATGGTGGCTTTTCATTGTTCGATGATTCCGTGCATCCCCAGGCAACAGAATATACCATCGTACCATTTACAAAACGACAGAAACAACACGATTTGTACTACAGTAGCGCTTGGTCTTTGGCAATATGGCGGACTCAGGCACATTTGACGTCACGAGCGGAAAGGTCACGTGGGTTCCAGCGAAATATGTATAATGGCCTAAGCTGAGATTTACAGAAACTGTTTTCGCGATTAAAACATAATTATACATAATTTTTAATTGAAAATTTCTGATGACTTTATCTTTCACCCAGCAAATTATTGCAATTCACTTGTATTCTCCTTTAATGATCGAGTTTCTTTTTTCATCAACTTTAAAAACGTACATAGGAAACTTCGAGTGTGTAACAGCTATGCATGACACAAGTCGGAGGAAGGTTGTTGTTTGAGAAACTGATGAGGTTGGATATTTCGATGATCTGTGTACATGTCATCATGGAATACGTAGTACAATGAATCACTTTTAGTCCTTCTGTGTACTCAAGGATTTGTCGGGCATGATTCGGCTCAGTGCATTGGCTGTATCGTCAGGGACAAGAAGAAAGACAACACTGAATACATGTATTTCCTTTAATATTTGTATGGTCTTACCTTTCGCAAGATTTCTTTTATACCACCCATCAAAAGTTTAGACTCACTTAAAGCACTCGTTTATGTATATATATGTGGATTTACATCGAAGATGAATTTCTCCACCAACTTGGGGAACCAATTGAAAACCTTATGCAGATGAATTGCACGAGGATCATGCATCAAATTGCTGAAGGAGGTATGTGCAAATGTCGTTGCATGTGAACAGCTGCTTTTGGTGTAAAGTTTTGTTAAAGAATACGCCAATTTTCACTTTGAGTTTTATCATTTACTGAACTAATGACAATAATCTTTTCAATGTTACGAATATGTTTTTACAATACATCAGTTCATGGCTAAACGGTACCTTTAAACAGTATGGAATATTTTGCAAAACTAGTTTTAGAACAGTTGACTGAAGTAAGAAGTGGCTACATGTACACTAGTGAGTCTAAACTTTTGATGGGTAGTATATTTCATTGGTTTCGATGGAAATACAAAGTAACCCGTGTCATTTACCACATTGTTAGAGTCTGAAAGTATTGATATGAAGGAACACAAACAAATGGTGGACACCTTGAACATTAACGATCCGTCTCTACAACAGAGTGGACCATTGTTGGAAATGTTGGCAACTTTGCATAATTACAAAGTTAAGATTTACAGTTTAAACGGTCGCTCGTCACACCCAATGATCAGGTTTATATTGCAACAAAGGAACAAACAGTCCATGCAATTTATAGTGTGATGCCATCACACGCATGTACAGGGCATATAGTTCTCTGGCGCAAAGCGTATCAATCATTCACAATAATTTTTTCAGGTTTTACGTAAAAACAAAACTTCTGTCGGGTATGTGAGAGAGCAAATGAAATCCTCTTATGTTGTCAATTATGGATAAATAAGGACACTGATAGATATAAAGAAGGATACCGTAGCCTGTGTGTGAGATAAGATCGAGTATTTGTTATGAGACCAAAGGAGAAATAAGAAAACAGATAAAGAAGGATACCGTAACCTGTGTGTGAGATAAGATCGAGTATTTGTTATGAGACCAAAGGAGAAATAAGGACACAGATAAAGAAGGATACCGTAGCCTGTGTGTGAGAGATGAGATCAAGTATTTGTTATGAGACCAAAGGAGAAATAAGGACACAGATAAAGAAGGATACCGTAGCCTGTGTGGTGAGATAAGATCGAGTATTTGTTATGAGACCAAAGGAGAAATAAGGACACAGATAAAGAAGGATACCGTAGCCTGTGTGTGAGATAAGATCGAGTATTTGTTATGAGACCAAAGGAGAAATAAGAAAACAGATAAAGAAGGATACCGTAACCTGTGTGAGATAAGATCAGTATTTGTTATGAGACCAAAGGAGAAATAAGGACACAGATAAAGAAGGATACCGTAGCCTGTGTGTGAGATAAGATCAAGTATTTGTTATGAGACCAAAGGAGAAATAAGAAAACAGATAAAGAAGGATACCGTAGCCTGTGTGTGGAGATAAGATCGAGTATTTGTTATGAGACCAAAGGAGAAATAAGGACACAGATAAAGAAGGATACCGGATCCTGTGTGTGTGTGTGAAATAACATCGAGTATTCGTTATGGGACCAAGGACAATTAGTATTTCGATGAAACAAAGCATGACTTAGTATGGCTTTAACGCTTTCGTCAGGCTAGAACGCCATCATTACTATTGATGAGGTTAGGTCCGGACACGATATTTGTAATCATGGCATATGCATCTTGTGCCAGATGGAGTTAGGAATTAGCTTCGCTTTTGCTAAAATTTAATATTATTTTGGTTGCCATTTCGCTATAATGCCATACGTGTTTTACTTTACACAAATGTACAAGAAGGTGTTTAGACATACATGCAGTGTGTAGTGAACAAAGACATACTCTCACGATCGAAATACTGCCACGTGTTGTATAGCCACACTTTAGGGTCAGAGGAATGAAGATTGCATCACTACCTGTGTGTTGAGTATGCGAGTTCTTATTGCTGTGAAACTATCACATATAAAGACATATAAAGTTGATTTTCCAGTTCAGCAAAATGATTCACATACGAGAGCTTCGTAAAAGTTATTTCAGGATTGAAGTTGTATTTGTTGATATTCACCAGCTGATGAAGACAGTGCGTCTCGTAATAAAGTCCATCATATTGTAGAGTTGCATGAAGTAAATTTGCCTGAGACCCTGTCTTCATGAGCTGATGAACAGGTCATTGAATGCAACTCCAATCCAAATATATACAGATACATATCAAATTAATGAAGTCTTTGTTCGCTTTGAATAAGTATGTTTGATGTTAAAATGGATTGAACACGTCACAATTTAATTCTGGACTCACAAAAGTCCAGAAACTCTCTGCACTGTGGGCACTTTCTGACAAAGGGATTTGACCAAATTAAACATGCAGTGGTTATGAATATATGCCAAGGATGAAAAATGAAAAAAATTCTTTCGAAAACTTTAAATTTAAACTCGCTCGCCCATGGGCAGGCCCATGGGCGAACAGTGGCCCATGGGCCGGCCCCATGGGCGACAATGTTTAATTTCGATCAGAATTCATGTTTTGGAGGTTGTAAATGAATGAGTGTATGTTTGTAAGCATCATGAAACAAAATTCAACTCATATTGACTTAATTCGACTAATTTAGAGCGATATTAAAAAATCTCGCCCATGGGCGAAAAACATTTTGGCCCATGGGCGAGAATATTGACTTTTACTCAAAATATATGTTTTTCCATGTTTTGGAAGTTTGCAAAATGAATGAATGTATGTTTATAAGTATCATGAAACAAAATTCAACTCATTTTGACTTAATTCGACTAATTTAGATCGATATTAAAAAATCTCGCCCATGGGCGAAAAACATTTTGGCCCATGGGCGAGAATATTGACTTTTACTCAAAATATATGTTTTTCCATGTTTTGGAGGTTGTAAATGAATGAGTGTATGTTTATAAGTATCATGAAACAAAATTCAACTCATATTGACTTAATTCGACTAACTTAAAACGATATTAAAAATCTCGCCCATGGGCGAAAAATAGTTGGCCCATGGGCGAGAATATTTACTTTTACTCAAAATACATGTTTTCCCATGTTTTGAGGTTGTAAATGAATGAGTGTATGTTTATAAGCATCATGACACAAATTTCAACTCATTTTAACTTAATTCGACTAACTTAGAACGATATTAAAAATCTCGCCCATGGGCAGAAACACATTTTGGCCCATGGGCGAGAATATTGGCTTTTAACCAAATACATGATTTTCCATGTTTTGGAGGTTGTAAATGAATGAGTGTATGTTTATAAGTACCTTGAAACAAAATTCAACTCATATTGACTTAATTCGACTAACTTAGATGGATGCTAAAAAATCTCGCCCATGGGCGGAACACATTTTGGCCCATGGGCGAGAATATTGACTTTTACTCAAATACATGATTTTCCATGTTTTGGAGGTTGTAAATGAATGAGTGTATGTTTATAAGTACCATGAAACAAAATTCAACTCACATTGACTTAATTCGACTAACATAGAGCGATAATACAAAATCTCGCCCATGGGCGAAAAATAGGTTGGCCCATGGGCGAGAATATTGACTTTTACTCAAAATACATGATTTTCCATGTTTTGGAGGTTGTAAATGAATGAGTGTATGTTTATAAGTATCATGAAACAAAACTCAACTCACATTGACTTAATTCGACTAACTTAGAACGATATTAAAAAATCTCGCCCATGGGCGAAACACCTTTTGGCCCATGGGCGAGAATATTGACTTTTACTCAAAATACATGATTTTCCATGTTTTGGAGGTTGTAAAATGAATGAGTGTATGTTTATAAGTATCATGAAACAAAATTCAACTCACATTGACTTAATTCGACTAACTTAGAACGATATTAAAAATCTCGCCCATGGGCGAAAAATAGGTTGGCCCATGGGCGAGAATATTGACTTTTACTCAAAATACATGATTTTCCATCTTTTTTGGAGGTTGTAAAATGAATGAGTGTATGTTTATAAGTATCATGAAACAAAATTCAACTCACATTGACTTAATTCGACTAACTTAGAACGATATTAAAAAATCTCGCCCATGGGCGAAACACATTTTGGCCCATGGGCGAGAATATTGACTTTTACTCAAAATACGTGATTTTCCATGTTTTGGAGGTTGTAAATGAATGAGTGTATGTTTATAAGTACCTTGAAACAAATTTCAACTCATTTTGACTCCATTTGACTAACTTAGAGCGATGTTAAAAATCTCGCCCATGGGCGAAACACATTTTGGCCCATGGGCGAGAATATTAAGCTTTACTAAAATACATGATTTTCCATGTTTTGGAGGTTGTAAATGAATGAGTGTATGTTTATAAGTACCATGAAACAAAATTCAACTCATATTGACTTAGTTCGACTAACTTAGATGGATGTTAAAAATCTCGCCCATGGGCGAAAAATAGGTTGGCCCATGGGCGAGAATATTTACTTTTATTCAAAGTATATGTTTTCCATGTTTTGGAGGTTGTAAATGAATGAGTGTATGTTTATAAGTATCATGAAACAAAAGTCAACTCATATTGACTTAATTTGACTAACTTAGAGTGATATTAAAAAATCTCGCCCATGGGCGAAAAAGAGGTTGGCCCATGGGCGAGAATGTATAATTTCGATCAGAAGTCATGTTTGGGAGGTTGTAAATGAATGAGTGTATGTTTAAAAGCATCATGACACAAATTTCAACTCATTTTGACTTAATTTGACTAACTTAGAGACATTAAAAATCTGGATTATTTACGGTAACATGGATTAGCTAATAGCGAATTGCCAGGAGACCCACTTTCACGATCACTCAACCATACCCATTGCCGGTTGAGCCAAACCATTTTCAACTCTTGTTCTCTTAAAAGTGGCTTTCCCGGACTATATGGCTATCAGCACACCCCAATCCGACCATCTGTCATTAATTACCTGTCATGAGCTATCAGTTGTATTGAAAGCTCTCGCCTATTGTTTCATTACTTAATTGTTTCACGGATTGGTATGTAGTCACTCCAAATTCACCCATATGTGCGTGACTGTCCTCTCCGACGTCCGCGCCCACCTCTCAACCTAGCAATCTCGATCCACTTTCTGCTCACTATCAAGCCATCTACAACTTCCACCTCTCTCTCCAACCACCTGTCTTCTCAGAGGTCCGCGCGCCTTTATATTCCTTCATTTTTCACATCAACTCTACCTCCCAACAACTACTGTCTCCTCCGAGGTCCGCGCGCCTACAGCCACCACCGACCCCGCCGCCTCTCAAAGTACCATCCATAACAAACTCCACGGTCAAGGCCGCCCATAGCCCCTCAATTACTACACTCGCTCAGCCTGCCTTGCCCCCCTCAATGCTCCCATACCACCCCTTCCACCCCACCCACCCTAGAAGGACTTACAAGGTCCTTTCATACGTTAGCGACTGTGCACAAATTTAGCCATCGCTTAAAAACACAAGTATCCTACTATTATAAACCTGGTGTATCTAAATTTACTTCAAATGTTTTTTAGACATACAGTACCCTCTCAAAGAAGACAAAACTGTGAAACCCGTAAAGGTCAGGTCAGAATTGGCCTTCAGTAACCCATGCTTATCGTAAAAGGTGACTACCGGGATCGGGTGGTCAGGCTCGCTGGCTTGATTGACACATGTCATCGGTTCCCGATTGCGCCGAACCCGTGAAGATCCGGGTTAGAATTGATCTTCAGTAACCCATGCTTATCGTAAGAGGCGACTAACGGGATCGGGTGGTCAGGCTCGCTGGCTTAGTTGACACATGTCATCGGTTCCCAATTGCGCTGATCGATGTCCATGCTGTTGATCACTGGATTATCTGGTCAGGCTCGATTATTTACAGACCGCTGCCATATAGTTGGAATATTGCTGAGTGTGGCGTAAAACTAAACTGACTCATCCAACTGCTTAGATCGATGCTCAATTTGTTGATCACTGGATCGTCTGGTATAGACTCGATTATTTACAGACCGTCGCCATATAGCTGGAATATTGCTGGAGTGCAGCCTAAAACTAAACTTACTCGCTCACTTACTCCAAACTGTGAAAATTAGGAACACCTCTAGCTACCAACAATGTCAACAAGAACATAATGGAGTCCCTGCATCAATACATCTTCAAGACTAAACGAATCGATAAATTATTCTAGACCAATATCTGTACGCAAATAATTAAATGTAACTGCAAGTTCAAAGGTTCCTAAGCACGTACGTACAATGCACATTTACCCTACCTCATGTAATAATGTCCATCTCTGATTGATTCACGTGACCTTGAACAAATGGTGGACGGAAAAAGTCATAGGAAAAAAGTCATGAAAAAGACATAGAAAAATAACTATTATAAAACATCATGTCCTCCAGTTATTTACTTTGTTTCATACTATTTCACTTTCAAGTTAATTATTCCTTTAGTGTGACGCGCTTTAAGCAATTGGATCTTATCAAAACAGGAGGAGATGAACAGATTGTGGGATTAAAAGTCACAAAGTCACCTGATTGTTTATTTAACTAGCTTTGAGCTTGACGATATCACAGCGATTAATGAACTCATGGGATTATCAGTTAATGCTCTTACTCAAATGGCTCCCTTCTAGCAGCTAATATAAGACTCGCTGGCCGTCAGACTGTGATCCAAACTCTTCATGGCATTGGCTGGAACATTCGGTTAAATATAATAAAATAATATGCTGGGACAACTGACTGATGTAGTGCTGTTGCAGATCAAAGTGTTATGATGACAGTGCATTTTCTGATGTCTTGTATTTTACTTGAATGATTACATTAATTTTATAAGTTAGGTTCAAATGTGGTAGTGCTGTTGATGATAATATTGTTATGACTTGTTAAAAAATACATCATCAATACTGACCTTTTGAGTTTATGACTTTTTCCTATGACTTTTTTTTCCTACCCAAATCTATTACTTTTTTTCCCTATGACTTTTTTTCTACAACCGAACAAATTACAATGTATGCCGGGTGCACGGTTGTGCACTGCTTAGGTGGTGTTGTACAAATCATTAGGCAGAATAAATCATTTTATATCCCGCCCCATTGAAAAAACGGTATCTTCCCATAAGACAGACAAAATAGTTTATTTATGTGTCACGTGAATGTACATAAGATAGACCTCCCAAAAGACAGACCGCTTAAAACAGCACGTTTTATGGTTGGTTGCATAAAGGCTTAATGAAGCTGTACCCTTGAAAATGTGCATCCACGGCAGTCAGTAAACCGTGAAGCAGTGGTTCAAATCGACTGGTCAATACCTTGTTAGTGAAATATATGACTGAATTTCAAGCTATATTTACATGAAGAGAGATTTAAGATATTTTTTGCCCTAAGGTTATGTATAAATATGGTTTTATAAAAATCTTTCTATGATGTATATTTTGACCCTCTAGATAACAGTGTTTCATAAGCCTGTTAAGGCTGGATGTATATAAAACATTATGCGTTTATGTTATATGTATTATATATCTTGTTTACATACATGGGGCACTTTGATAAACTATGTCTAGCTGTCTGTCTGTCTTTAAACATTCGTTAAGATAAATTCTGTTTACTATTGTGATGCGGTGTATTCGAGGATTTTGCGTCCCCGTTTTATCCACCTAGCTGAAGGTGTCAGTGACAGTTTTGCTACTACTTATGATAGGAATTAATTTGACGTTTTGTTTATCCAGTTCTTGTGTATTCTGTTATATTTTATATGTACCGGTGCGGTATTAATAAAAGCAATGTTTTTGCTTGTTTACCAAACCAGATTCTCTGATAATATAAATATGTTTAAACCATATGTTCAAAACTGAAATACAATATGAACATGCACACAATAGCAAAATTGAAAAGCACATCTTGCCAAACAAGGTTTTCAAGAGCATATACGCATAAATGTGCACGTCTTGAGAAAGGTCAAAGTTCCTATTCCTGTCTCAGTAAACAGGGTTGTTCAATCACACATATATGCACACCAATTTTGCATGACAAATAAGTTGATGCACAAAAGAGAATTTAACACCATTTCGACACCTTATAATACAATCAATTCGAGATTTCCTTAGAATGTACGATATTTTTAAAAAAACACCCTCACGAGCACCTGTACATCTCACACCTAGCCCAGAGTGATCAATGGATTGTATATATTTGGAAAGCAAAATACACTTGAAAGTCGTGGCTGTATAACTCCAATACACAAGACCAACGGATGGGACACAACGACTTTTTCGACGCAAATTGCCGCAGGCGCTTTGCGGAAATTACGTAACTGAACGCGGAGATACACTAAACGTCATCGTTCCGCTCCGTGACCTCGTCTTTGCGAGCCACACTGAAATACTCAACTAAGGTGAAACTCAGAATGATGAAATTGGAAATGAGGAAGAAACCAGCTAAATCAACATGTGGATGACAACACAATAACTTGAAAATCTCTCTTGAATTCTTATGACAATGCAATATCTGTTGAGACCATGATAATTTGAACAACGGAGAAAGTTATATGGATATACAACCTCTCTTTATTATATTGTAAAGCGGCGTTTCGGCGCTGTACCCTAACAGGCAGCAGGGGTTACCTGGGATACGAGGACACACATGAATGAGCGTGCAGGGCAGGTTGTTCCCGTTTTGTAATATGGTCCAGGATATTTTGGCTGCCCATAAAATTGACGCTGTGACTTCATTCATTCATTTTATGTCAATATACATATTATCATCATCATCAATCTCATCAACAGTATTATGAAATACAACCATTAGGCAATATTAAGCACTACCACCCATGATACAAACATACATTATTATAAAATATCACATTATACACAATATCACAAGCATACATCATTATTCATAGTCCCACAAGGTGAGACACACCGTAAAGCAAGTGGAGTCTCGACATCATCTTGCAGCAGTCTACCCTAGCCGTTCTTCAAGCTGGCGATATTTGTTTTCTTAAGGTCTCACACAACCACGACCCTGCAACTACATCAATGTTATTTCTGTGTAGTTCTGTTACTTGACCTTATCAGATTGATATGTCAACCAGAGATAAGTGATGTGTTCAGTTTAAACATAACACCAATCATTAATTTAATGACTCACTCGTGTTGAGTGTCAGTTCAGGTGAACTCTGTTCACGGGCTCAGCCTGCAGTGGTAAAGGTGAACCGTAATCCCATAAAACCAGTGAGGCGGCATGAAGTCCCAGATAGCCTAATGAGCGGTATATCTGCCTAACTGGATAATTTTAGGCCTAAAAGTGTATCACCTGTTGTTTCAAAGAGATTAGCATGGTTCAGTGACCTGAAACCTTTAAAAAATATCTGCTGGCAAACTGGGGACACCCCGTTTCGGCGTAGCTGCTAAAACCGTTATCAAGCAACTGATGTCTACTGGGTAGACCCGTAAAGTTAGACCAGAGACCATATAATAGATCTATTATATGGTCTCTGGTTAGGCTGGAGTCGAGGTAAAATCCTTGGATGTTTGATGTTGTGACGACGGTGTTGTTTTAAGGGAATAGGACACTAGCTTTCTACCAAATGTAAAATGTGTTAACTCAAAGCTCACCTACATTTCGTGGTGAAAGATACCTTTGTGTAAATGGATTTATAAGTTCATAGTGAAAAAGAGGAAAAGGGGGAGAATGGATCTCGTGAAAATGCATGCAGAAAGACTGCATACAGATCAACACTCTCAACTGTCTTAACGACATAGTTTCTAAAATACCGAGAGACCACATCCACGGACCTGTGCATAACGAGGTCAAGGTAAATCTTTTCGGCTGTTGCAAAAATATTGACAATTTTTAAAAGGTAAAATCAAGCTCAGTCTTGAATATATTTTGTGTATTTCCTCATTTGCCTAATGTAAAGACTACATATTAATACTATGGATAGTTCAATGTATAGTTTAAACATGTTTTCTTCAAGTAATCATGACAGGATTGGCAAACAAACATAAACATGCATGTCAATGCCGTTCCATAACAATAATACAATTACATAGATAGTGATGTACACTGTCTGCAAAACATAATGTGTGCAAATCATAATGGCAATCCACAAGGGCAATATTAAAATATTGCATGCAACTTACTCTCTGGTGTCCTCCGATCAGTTAGACGTCCAGAAACGTCAAATCAACATAAGTTATGGTTGGTTGCACGCAGGTACACTGCACTGTTACCTTTAACAAAGTTATGTGCTTAAGAATATATTAAGCCATATAATTAATAGGGCTGTAATGATGCATCAAACTATCGATGAATTGCAATTATTCCGTAAGCAATTAATCGATGGTAGAAATGAAAAATTATCGATCCATCAATAGAATGTGTGACTATCGATGGCTTAGTGATGGTTATTTATTCTTATTAAATATTTTGTGTTGTTTTGATTTTTTTATTGTTAAAGGTGCAAACCTGCAGCTTCATTGAGTTTATGTTTTAACTGTTTACTCCATCTTGGTTTCAAGTTTTCTTGTCAGTTATTCATAGGGGAGCAGAGGAAGCCCAACAGCCATTCGTATCCACCATTGTACCGCTGGGAGTAACTCAATTAGTTACATGGGAAATCTATAATCCTGTTTTGATCAAAGTGAACATTATGAACACAAACTGTGAGAAGCCGAAGTCAATTAATATTAGTATTATTCTGATCAAAGTATTTCTGCACAAAAAGTAACAAACTCATAATTAGTGTTAAAATATACCACTAACCACTAATATGAAAACATCTCGTTAGTCATGGGACGGGTCTATTACGCCACTGGGTAAAACTAGGTTTGTAATCACAGTCACGCCTGATTGATCCAAAGTTGTCTGATAATTGGCGTGTCTGACAAATGGGATGTCTAACTTATGAGAGCAAAAGCATACATGGAATTTGAGACCCCCTTCTTCATCTCGGTTAAATGTGTGTTTAGCAATAATAATAAATCCTAAATAAAAAACCCAACTTGCTTATATATACAGGATGTACAGGAGGACTGCAACAGTCACAATGGATTGACATGAGAGTGACGATGAGAGCTATCGGATCGGGTTTGTATGTTGAGGGTACAATATCTTCTTATAAGTTTTCATTACTATCAATGCATCCCACTAATATATGATAACATTCATGATAACAGCACTCTGTGTCCAGCTCGTTAAACGACACAATAAAAATACAATTAATATAATAGACTCACTCCCTTAAACCTCGGGCGAAGAATAGCCGTGACGGGCAGACAGGGAATTACAAAATAATTGATCACAAAATATTAAAACAGAAACGTGCGAACCTGGGTAGGTACACCTCGCAAGTGTGGGGTTGCCCACGATAGAAGTTATTCAACAATGAATACTATGACGACATACCGAGTGTCACGTAGAATAAAAACACAGTTTTGATGCTTTTGTTTCCTTTGTGAGGAGGTTTGACAAGGCCCTTCGCTCCCGAGTGGTGACGTGTGACGTCCTGGGCAGGAAGTGACAGTGTATTGACTTCTCTCCTTAATTACCCAGTTGGGGCTCCCTAATTGACCTTTATTTGTTCTGAAGCAGAATGGACTATTTATTTTATTTGGAAGTGGTTATTGGCAAATGTCAATAGAATTGACAAGACATATTTCAATGCAGTTACATTTTTAAGCTCTCACAATACTGTTTATGTTCCAAGAATTACAAATTAACAGTAATATTTCATATTCAACAATTTCTTAATTTTGACTGTTCTGACGTGTATGTTTTGATATTATCTGTTCGTACACGCATACCATTGACGAGCCACATTTCATGGCATTACTTCTAATGTTTTAAGTGCCTAGTGACTACATATGATGAGGTAGGTGAGAGCTAAAGTAATAATTAATATGTTTATAATAAGGGATAAACCACCATACCCCAAAACATGGAAAACATATATTTTGAGTAAAAGTAATTATTCTCGCCAATGGGCCAACCTATTTTTCGCCCATGGGCGAGATTTTTTAATATCGTTAGTCGAATTAAGCCAATGTGAGTTGAATTTTGTTTCATGATACTTATAAACATACATTCATTCATTCATTTACAACTTCCAAAACATGGAAAATCATGTATTTTGAGTAAAAGTCAATATTCTCGCCCATGGGCCAAAATGTTTTTCGCCCATGGGCGAGATTTTTTAATATCGCTCTAAATTAGTCGAATTAAGTCAAAATGAGTTGAAATTTGTGTCATGATGCTTACAAACATACACTCATTCATTTACAACCTCGAAACATGGAAAACATATATTTTGAGTAAAGTAAATATTCTCGCCCATGGGCCAACCTATTTTTCGCCCATGGGCGAGATTTTTAATATCGTTCTAAGTTAGTCGAATTAAGTCAATATGAGTTGAATTTTGTTTCATGATACTTATAAACATACACTCATTCATTTACAACCTCCAAAACATGGAAAAACACATATTTTGAATAAAGTCATTATTCTCGCCCATGGGCCAAACTGTTTTCGCCCATGGGCGAGATTTTTAATATCGCTCTAAGTTAGTCGAATTAAGTCAATATGAGTTGAATTTTGTTTCATGATACTTATAAACATACATTCATTCATTTACAACTTCCAAAACATGGAAAAACATATATTTTGAGTAAAAGTCAATATTCTCGCCCATGGGCCAAACTGTTTTTCGCCCATGGGCGAGATTTTTTAATATCGCTCTAAGTTAGTCGAATTAAGTCAAAATGAGTTGAAATTTGTGTCATGATGCTTATAAACATACACTCATTCATTTACAACCTCCAAAACATGGAAAAACACATATTTTGAGTAAAAGTATTTATTCTCGCCCATGGGCCAACCTATTTTTCGCCCATGGGCGAGATTTTTTAATATCGTTCTAAGTTAGTCGAATTAAGTCAATATGAGTTGAATTTTGTTTCATGGTACTTATAAACATACACTCATTCATTTACAACCTCCAAAACATGGAAAAACACATATTTTGAGTAAAAGTAAATATTCTCGCCCATGGGCCAACCTATTTTTCGCCCATGGGCGAGATTTTTAATATCGTTCTAAGTTCGTCGAATTAAGTCAAATATGAGTTGAATTTTTGTTTCATGATACTTATAAACATACATTCATTCATTTACAACTTCAAAACATGGAAAAACATATATTTTGAGTAAAAGTCAATATTCTCGCCCATGGGCCAAACTGTTTTCGCCCATGGGCGAGATTTTTAATATCGCTCTAAGTTAGTCGAATTAAGTCAATATGAGTTGAATTTTGTTTCATGATACTTATAAACATACATTCATTCATTTGCAACTTCCAAAACATGGAAAAACATATATTTTGAGTAAAAGTCAATATTCTCGCCCATGGGCCAAAATGTTTTCGCCCATGGGCGAGATTTTTTAATATCGCTCTAAATTAGTCGAATTAAGTCAAAATGAGTTGAAAATTGTGTCATGATGCTTACAAACATACACTCATTCATTTACAACCTCCAAAACATGGAAAAACACATATTTTGAGTAAAAGTAAATATTCTCGCCCATGGGCCAACCTATTTTTCGCCCATGGGCGAGATTTTTTAATATCGTTCTAAGTTAGTCGAATTAAGTCAATATGAGTTGAATTTTGTTTCATGGTACTTATAAACATACATTCATTCATTTTACAACCTCCAAAACATGGAAAAACACATATTTTGAATAAAAGTCATTATTCTCGCCCATGGGCCAACCTGTTTTTCGCCCATGGGCGAGATTTTTTAATATCGCTCTAAGTTAGTCGAATTAAGTCAATATGAGTTGAATTTTGTTTCATGATACTTATAAACATACATTCATTCATTTGCAACTTCAAAACATGGAAAAACATATATTTTGAGTAAAGTCAATATTCTCGCCCATGGGCCAAAATATTTTTTCGCCCATGGGCGAGATTTTTTAATATCGCTCTAAGTTAGTCGAATTAAGTCAATATGAGTTGAATTTTGTGTCATGATGCTTACAAACATACACTCATTCATTTACAACCTCCAAAACATGGAAAAACACATATTTTGAGTAAAAGTAAATATTCTCGCCCATGGGCCAACCTATTTTTCGCCCATGGGCGAGATTTTTTAATATCGTTCTAAGTTCGTCGAATTAAGTCAATATGAGTTGAATTTTGTTTCATGGTACTTATAAACATACACTCATTCATTTACAACCTCCAAAACATGGAAAAACACATATTTTGAATAAAAGTCATTATTCTCGCCCATGGGCCAAAATGTGTTTCGCCCATGGGCGAGATTTTTTAATATCGCTCTAAGTTAGTCGAATTAAGTCAATATGAGTTGAATTTTGTTTCATGATACTTATAAACATACATTCATTCATTTTGCAACTTCCAAAACATGGAAAAACATATATTTTGAGTAAAAGTCAATATTCTCGCCCATGGGCCAAAATGTTTTTTCGCCCATGGGCGAGATTTTTAATATCGCTCTAAATTAGTCGAATTAAGTCAATATGAGTTGAAGTTTGTTTCATGATGCTTACAAACATACACTCATTCATTTACAACCTCAAAACATGAATTCTGATCGAAATTAAACATTCTCGCCCATGGGCCACTGTTCGCCCATGGGCCTGCCCTATCAGGCGAGCGAGTTTAAATTTAAAGTTTTCGAAAGAATTTTTTTCATTTTTCATCCTTGGCATATATTCATAACAACTGCATGTTTAATTAGGTCAAATCCCTTGTCAGAAAGTGCCCACAGTGCGGAGAGTTTCTGGACTTTTGTGAGTCAGAATTAAATTAATGACGTGTTAAATGTCACACATGGACATACATGATCTGTGTGAATGGTAGGGATGACAATCAGGAGTTCCCTAAATGTAGTCATGTAACTCTCTGCTCCACGGCCACGTTATCACGCGACATAATGACCATCTTCGGGTAACCTTGGTAGTGTTGATGTGGACGAGGTCATCCGCTTAGTGTATGACAATATCAGTGTATGCAAGCAGAATAAATATTTTGATGTGACAGCGTAGTATGTAAATTGTCATCAAAGTCAGCCATGGTGCTTCCACGCATGTCCGACAAGGTAAGTAGAAAAGTGCCATCACGATGTTCGTCCAGTGAGACTGTGCACATACACAATTGTGACATTATGGTGCATAGTGTTAGTCAGTGAGAGATGCCTCCACACTAAAAGTGACATTACAATGTTGGTAAGTGAATGTCCTTTTGATAGCATAATAAATACATGTACCATATTCAGTAAGTCTACGTGTAATCCAGATTTCTATAGGAAAGTGTATCTGCATTTTGAAAACTACTTCCTTCACACCATGAAGTTAGTAAACACGAAGCCGATACACCGTGAAATAACTGAAATATCATTTAAAACGGTGATAAACCAACTCACTCACTCACTGTGAATGCAAGCGCCTGCTATTATGAGATGCTTTGAGATAATTATACAAAGGAGCACGTCAAGCATATTCTTCTCTCGTATGAATAATCCCTCATCACACAGCTGGATAAGTACCGAGATATCCCTGCTTCAGGTGCTTCTCGCCCTGTAATTTCCACTAGCTGCTGAAGCTTTGCTCCTCTGTCACCCACTGCGATATTGTTCCACGCTAATCCCTCGCCCTATATGGGGGACTCTGTATGTCGGTTTTCAGAAATAATTTATACAGACAAAAACACATCTTGTTAACTGACACAGGCAGCCTGTTTGATTCACGTAAATCCACATTTGTACGTTGAGATGTATACCTGCAGCAACATTCTCATGTACATCCCCATTACAACCACACAAAGAAGTATAATGCAAATCTTCTGTTGTAAAGAAAACGACACAGTTTGCAGATATTAATGTATGGACCTGATGTTCATATTTCTGAGGCAACACATGGAATTACGTATATGAGTATGTTCATTAACCCAAATGGGCCCCAGAATGAAATTTTGTTTGTCGGTAGGATATATGTTAACATACCTACTATTTCCAGACAGAAATTGTTGGGAATTTCTTGATCTCCTGTAACATGGAATGCTACATTGTATGGAGAAATACAGAGATAAGTATAGATACATAGATGATTCCTGAACAATGTACTTTCAGTGAAATTGTCACTGCGAAATATATATTTGAATGTGATATATCTTCGACTATAAAGGCTATTTTTCTATTCTATTTTTATGAAAACTGATTAAAATACCTTCGTTCGGAAACTGATGTAAAGCGAATACACGGAAACCACTGTGGTTAGGTAATTTGCTAAATTATAGTTTCAACATCATCGGATTTCAGGGGGATCTAACAGTGGCCACACTTGCCGTATATTTACAGTAGGGTCGTAACTATGTAATGAGACACCAATGCTTGGATTCAGTAAGTTTCAGCCCGATGGTTGTCGTTATAAACATTTTTGTGTATTGGCCCGGTGGACGCTATTGGCAATGTACCTCCACACTGTCACCTCACACATTACCTTTCATTATTCACTCAATGCCATCAAATGAAGAAAAATAACACAATTAACTTTAGTTTCGAAACACATGAATTAATGCAATGTTTTGGTTTGTGATATATTCTGTATCGTCTCAAGGTGAGGTGATATGATTTAGAAATACAAGACAACTTCAACAATACTTTAAAGTCAATGAGTACAGAAACAACAAACGTTTTGTATGACATAACAAGAGTACTGAATGCATAAATCTAAGCGGATTTACCAAGCATTAATATGAGGCCACAAACGAGCTGGTGATATTTACTGGCTGGATACCCTTACCTACAATTTACAATAGTTGCACGCCACATGCACTACACCGATACC